>NC_138775.1:84420592-84685592 GCF_965119305.1 Pelophylax lessonae | reverse complement strand
AGAAATGCCTCTGCTGCCACTTTAAAAAAAAACATGGTCCCGCCACATCTGGAGTATTCTGTCTAGTTCTGGTCGCCAATCCCCAGAAAGGATGTGCTGGAACTGGAGAGAGTCCAGAGAAAGGCAACTAAACTTATTAGGGGATTGGAGGGCTTTAATTATGAGGAGCGTTTTGCAAGCGCTTGATTTATTCTCCCTGGAGAAGTAACGCCTGAGAGGGGACATGATAGCGATTTCAAATACCTCAATGGTGATCTCAGCATAGGAAAAATACTATTTTGTCTCAAGGAGTGTAAGAGGACACGTGGCCACACAATGAGATTAGAGGAGAGGCGGTTAAACCTTAGGCTACCTAAGGGGTATTGTACTGTAAGGACAATAAGATTGTGGAACTCTCTTCCACAATTGGTGGTAACTGCGGGGAATATAGCTACTTTTAAAAAACTCTTGGATTTGCATCGCAATGATCACAACATTCAGGGTTATAGGAAATTAATACGTCCACACACACCTACACAGGTTGAACTGGATGGACTGTTGTCTTTCTTCAACCTCAACTACTATGTAACTATGAAATGCTTAAAATATATCACTCTGTGTGTAACGCATCTATATAAAATATATGAGTTTTACTTTTTGAATTGAATTAATGAAATAAATTAACTTTTGATGATATTCTAATTTTATATAATGCACCCATATATGTAGCGCTACCCCCCGTAGGAGCCTCTTGAATTTTTGCCTGGGTCTACCCACTGTTTATTCGGCAGCCAGTCACACCGTATTTTCCCCACAGCCAAGTGCACACACTCTTCAGTTCGTTGTCTCCAATTGCCAATCTAGGGGATTTGTTTTGTTGTTTTATTTGAAGAACTTGGATAGGGAAGAGATATATTAGGATATCCCAAATGTAGCTATTCAAACGTGAGGACAGCTTTCTCAGTAGAACTGTGTAGCGGACTGTACAGAATAGAGCAAAGTCCCTTTTTGGTAGAATTAATTTAGTGGACCTTGCTTCTTCAAGACACTAGCCAATGTTCTCTTTAACCTACACACAGCAGCTGACTTCTAGCACCCAGAGGGGGATTTAGCAGCACCAGTCTCTAGGATCCCTTTAGAGGATCTGTAGTCACAAGACCTTGGTCGCAGGTCACCTTCCCCCATGATACCAGACAGGATCCATTGAAATCTTCCCCCTGCCGGCGGTGCACACTGACACCTGTGAACCGCTGCTGGTGTCAATGCAAAATTAATGACACCCCCAAATCAGTTTGCAGATCGCAGAGTGAACTGCCAAATAGTGCAAGAATCGGATCTGTATGGCTGAATTTGCATCGCACAGACATCGCATGTCTAACATCGCACCAGTGTGAACCCAGCCTTAGGGACTTTAGAGGGATACAACATGGAGAAATCTGCATGTATTGCAGAGATGTACTCCATTTTTTACTTTGCCTTGACATGACCTTAACTTTATAAGGTCAACATCTAAAAAATGTTAGGTTTTCATGTTAGTGCCTTTATTGTATATATGTAATTGAGTCTTCAAGGGTTAACATTGTGATGTATAAGTATAGCATTTTTTTCAGCAGAGCCTGGAACATTCTTGGCTTCTTGCCCTCAGTCTCCTAAAATGTAACTAATACCCACAACAGTAAAATCAGTCTGTAAATGCAGTAGAGCAGGGGTCTTCAAACTATGGCCCTCCAGTTGTTAATGAACTACAATTCCCATCATGCCTTGTGATGTCTGGGCATGTCATAGTTTTACAATGCCTCATGGGATTTGTAGTTCCACAACAGCTGGAGGGCCGTAGTTTGAGGATCCCTGCAGTAGAGCATGCTTGTTATACTCACTGTGGAACCTAAGGGGTTGATCCTCCGAATTGTGTAAAAAGGCTGCTTGATCCTGTTTTCTCTGATCCTCCCCTTCTTCCACAGTCCCCAAACCATCTCCTGATAGAACAGAGCCATTGGGGCAAGCTCAGTTTGGTGTATATTGCTAGAGTTTTTTTTTCTTGGAAGAGTGCACGTGATCAGCACGGGCCAAAAAATAATGTCAAGACAGAGGGTTAGGGGTCCTGCAGCCTCATAGGACAATCAGGGGAGAATGAAAGCTCCTCCTACAAGCTTTAACCAGACACAGATAGAAGTCACAAGACTGTTCTAACTGCTGATAAGAAAAGGTATTTAGCAGTTTATATTACAATTTGCATTTCCATGTTCTGTGTACTGTGGCAGACCAGATATAGTGAATGCAGGGTCCTGAGTTTAGTAACTCTTTAAGGTGGTACTTAAAAGTTGTTTAGGCACCCTCTAATTTTCTCTTAATAACTCTGATCTTATTGGTCTACTATGTGAGTGTAAAACCAGAAAGTGAGTACAGTAAACCCCCGCTCCATCGCGGTTCAGTTTTTGCGGTCCGGGTATATTGCGTTTTTTTTTGTAATGTTATTTTACTATATAAATCATTAAAAATGAAATATTTTTGTGTTTTCCATAGCTCTTGCTATGTCTCTCAGTATCTTTTATGTGTTTAAATGAGTTTCTATTGTTTTAAAAGTGTGTTTAAAGACCTTAAAATGCTTTTACACATACAGTGACAGTAAAAAAACATGCCTACAATGCATTTTAATAGGGTTTTTCTATTTCGCGGATTTTCACTTTTCGCGGCTGGGTCCGGAACGTAACCCCCGCAATGGAGGGGGGTTTACTGTAGTTCTAGAAACACACCTACCCCTGAGGTATGGAAGGCAAATATCTACAAGGGGGCTCTGGAGGCACTGTGGTTAGAAAATTCACTGGGAAAGGTTGTTCTAATAGTGCAGAACTCCTAGCAGAAAGGCATGACTATAAAAGATATGCAAGAGAATATGCATTAAGATAAAAAAAACCTTCTGCCTTTACAACTCTTTTAAACTGGGTAAAGAGTTCTTTACTGTCATAGCGGTAAGGATGTGGAATTCTCTTCCACAAGCAGTAGTATCAGCAGGGAGCATCAATGGTTTCAAAAAACTATTAGATGGGCACCTTAACCACCCTAGTGGTATGATTCTTTCCGATTTTAGGTGCTGAAAGCGGTACCAATATTTTGCATGTAATTCTTAAGAATGAGCAGCCCAAACCAACTGTTTACATATGTTTGTTTTTTTTACTGTGCGTTCTTCTTTATAACATCTCGGGTATGATAAAGTTTGAAACACAAAATCATAAATTATAATTTAATAAGTAACTATAAATAAGTTAAAGTATGTATGTATGTATATATATATATATATATATATATATATATATATATACTGTATATATATATATATATATATATACATGTATACATATATTATATATATATATATATATATATATACATATATCATATACAGTGCCTTGCGAAAGTATTCGGCCCCCTTGAACTTTGCGACCTTTTCCCACATTTCAGGCTTCAAACATAAAGATATAAAACTGTAATTTTTTGTGAAGAATCAACAACAAGTGGGACACTATCATGAAGTGGAACGAAATTTTTTGGATATTTCAAACTTTTTTAACAAATAAAAAACAGAAAAATTGGGCGTGCAAAATTATTCAGCCCCCTTAAGTTAATACTTTGTAGCACCACCTTTTGCTGCGATTACAGCTGTAAGTCGCTTGGGGTATGTCTCTATCAGTTTTGCACATCGAGAGACTGAAATTTTTGCCCATTACTCCTTGCAAAACAGCTCGAGCTCAGTGAGGTTCGATGGAGAGCGTTTGTGAACAGCAGTTTTCAGTTCTTTCCACAGATTCTCAATTGGATTCAGGTCTGGACTTTGACTTGGCCATTCTAACACCTGGATATGTTTATTTGTGAACAATTCCATTGTAGATTTTGCTTCATGTTTTGGATCATTGTCTGGTTGGAAGACAAATCTCTGTCCCAGTCTCAGGTCTTTTGCAGACTCCATCCATCTTCCCATCAATTTTAACCATCTTCCCTGTCCCTGCTGAAGAAAAGCAGGCCCAAACCATGATGCTGCCACCACCATGTTTGACAGTGGGGATGGTGTGTTCAGGGTGATGAGCTGTGTTGCTTTTACGCCAAACAACGTTTTGCATTGTTGCCAAAAAGTTCAATTTTGGTTTCATCTGACCAGAGCACCTTCTTCCATATGTTTGGTGTGTCTCCCAGGTGGCTTGTGGCAAACTTTAAACGACACTTTTTATGGATATCTTTAAGAAATGGCTTTCTTCTTGCCACTCTTCCATAAAGGCCAGATTTGTGCAGTATACGACTGATTGTTGTCCTATGGACAGAGTCTCCCACCTCAGCTGTAGATCTCTGCAGTTCATCCAGAGTGATCATGGGCCTCTTGGCTGCATCTCTGATCAGTCTTCTCCTTGTATGAGCTGAAAGTTTAGAGGGACGGCCAGGTCTTCGTAGATTTGCAGTGGTCTGATACTCCTTCCATTTCAATATTATCGCTTGCACGGTGCTCCTTGGGATGTTTAAAGCTTGGGAAATCTTTTTGTATCCAAATCCGGCTTTAAACTTCTCCACAACAGTATCTCGGACCTGCCTGGTGTGTTCCTTGTTCTTCATGATGCTCTCCGCACTTTAAACAGACCTCTGATACTATCACAGTGCAGGTGCATTTATACGGAGACTTGATTACACACAGGTGGATTCTATTTATCATCATTAGTCATTTAGGTCAACATTGGATCATTCAGTGATCCTCAGTGAACTTCTGGAGAGAGTTTGCTGCACTGAAAGTAAAGGGGCTGAATAATTTTGCACGCCCAATTTTTCAGTTTTTTATTTGTTAAAAAAGTTTGAAATATCCAATAAATTTCGTTCCACTTCATGATTGTGTCCCACTTGTTGTTGATTCTTCACAAAAAATTACGGTTTTATATCTTTATGTTTGCAGCCTGAAATGTGGCAAAAGGTTGCAAAGTTCAAGGGGGCCAAATACTTTTGCAAGGCACTGTATATATACGTATATATATATATATATATATATATATATATATATATATATATATATATATATATGTGTATATATATATATATATATATATATATATGTGTATATATATATATACATAAAAAGTACAGTAAAACGGCAGAAAAGGGCACTGGGGGGAAAACTAATGTGAATTTATTTTATTTTGTAATGTATCAGTGTGTTTGGTGTGTTTTACTGTTTGAATTTGCCACCGGTTCCACCCCTCTGCGAGCGTCACGTCGCAGGAGACGGACGCCGGGGGACAGAGCATCGGGAGGAAGATCCGGCTGCCGCACACTGCCGGGGTACATCGCTGGATCCCGGGAACAAGGTGAGTACCCTCTCTTACAGGATCCAGCGATCTTCCAAGCGGTACCCCGAGTGTGGCTCAGGGTTACTGCTTTTGGCACTGAAATTTAACCCCCGAGCCACCCTTGGGAATACCGCTAGGAAGGTTAATGACAACAACATAAAGGGGTATACGATGTACTATTGACAGCAAACACACTCATCATAGGTTGAACTGGATGGACTGGTGTCTTTTTTTAACCTCACTAACTATGTAACTATTTTGCATTGTGCATGCGTGTCTGGCTGTTCCCTAATGTCTATGGCCAGCCTTGTCTGAGGCCATGAATAAAGGTTAATCCTAAGGGACTCCTTGTACACCAATGGGAATGAAGTTAAACCACAGAGCGAAAGTTGAGAGTAACACCAATGTGTCACTATTTGCACTGTGGTGTAATGTGCACTATGGTGTTGCAGGCACCGGTGTCTGCAACATATAGTTGTTGGCTGGTGTTAGTAAATGTATAATGCAAACTTCCAGTGTTAAAACAGCTATTATTTTAACTTTTTGCATTTCGATAGTGTTCTTTACAGAAATTATTTAGTCTGCCACTCAACTAAAGTAAATGGAGGTATATGGGTGGATTTACTAAACGCAAACAGGCACATGACTGGATGGTGGAAGGCAGCACAGCTTTCCCACATTCACTAAGCCAAGGGAAAATGTCCTTGCAAAGTGCATATTTCCTTGCAAATTAAACAGCCTAATTGCCTTTATTAAATCAACTGCAGTATGGTTTTTCTCTAAAAAACGGTTTCTGAGCCAACACTTGTTGACATCTTAGACATCTGAAAGTAATATGGACTATGCAATCTCTACAGCAGCTTGTTTTGGGCAGATAGATCAAGTCAAAAGTTTCTAAATGACAGAGATAACGGAAAATTTATATCAAATACTTAACGTAATTTTCCTTTCCTGATGGACTCCTTGGCAGCATATGTATCAGGTTTGGCCCCGCCTCCAAACCTACCCATAGGACATCACTCCCATAAATCTTTGCACCTGTTCAGCACACGTGTTCTGTAACAATCCTCCACAGAAGTCCGGGAGGGAACTCCTGCTGCCATGGAGTCCATCAGGAAAGGAAAATTACGGTAAGTATTTGATATACATTTTCCGTTTTGCTGACAGACTCCATGGCAGCATACGTATCGGGAAATAACTCGCCATACACACAGGGTGGGCAGGTGCTGAACAGAAAAAAAGTTTAATTAATTTTGTCAACAGACAAGATTTGCAAACCAAAATTTACAGAGGAGAGAGCCGCCGGCTCAACACAGTAGTGGGACAGGAATGTATTAATAGAAGACCATGCCGCTGCTTTACAAATTACGTCAGGAGCTACGTGTCTGGAGATTGCCCAGGAAGTAGCAACGCTTCGCGTTGAATGAGCCGTAACTGCTGTTGGAGGGGTCAAGCCCTTAGCCCTATAAACCCACTGGATGGTTGGAATAATCCAGGAGGAGATAGATCTCGTAGAGGCCCTGGAGCCTTTGCTTTTCCCATAGAAGGCAACAAAGAGATATTCTGAATTCCTGAAAGAAGATGTTGCTTCCAGATACTTTCTGATGAAACTACCGACATCCAGAGAATGAACCGGAGAGTCTTCTTCTTGTCTGAAAGTTGGTAACACAATTTCGACGTTTTCGTGGAAAACAGAGGTCACTTTCGGTCTTGCATCCAACATGGGAATAAGAACCACTCTATCAGTAAAGAATGTCAGGAAGGGCTCTTGTGTCCAGAGGGCCCCAATTTCTGATACCCTCTTAGCCGAAGTTACAGCTACTAGAAAGACTGTGATCAAAGCAAGCTCCTTGATGGTGAGGGGCTCAGACGTGTCCTGAATCCGATTAGAAAGGAAATCCAGTACCAAGGGAAGGTCCCACTTGGGAAACCTAGGCTTTCTTTGAGGCCTAATTCTCACTGCTCCCTTAAAGAATTGTCGTATCAGGGCGTGACTAGCCCAGGAGATACCCGTGAAGGCCGAGATAGCCAACACTTGGACCCTGGGGGGAACTCACAGAAAGAGGGAGATCCAGACCTGATAGCAAGAAGGACAGCACATCTTGAATCTTGATGGAAGAAAGAGGATCAGGTCTTGCAGCCAACTGTGCGGAAAACCTTGACCAGATTCTTTGGTAGACCCTATTTGTCGAGTCTCTTCTGGCACTGAGTAGCGTAGAAATCGCATCTTCAGGACAGCCTAACGACTGTAATCTCCTCCTTTCAACATCCAGACCCTCAGATGTAGACGAGCCAGGCACGGATGGAGCACCGACCCCTGGGACAGCAAATCCGGTCTGATGGGTAGAGGAATTGGGTCTCGAACACTAAGAAGTGTCAGAAGGGAAAACCATGGCCTGTTGGGCCAGAAGGGAATCACCGCCAGTATTTCTATAGGCTCCGACCTGAGTCTCCGGAGAAATTGTAAAATTATCGGAACCGGCGGGAAAGCGCACGCCCTGTGAAACTTCCACTGGTCCGAGAGGGCATCCACCCCGAATGCCTGGGGATCCCTGAACCTTGAGTAATACTTCCGTAGCTTGTGGTTGCAGGGGGAGGCGAAGAGGTTCTGGGAAGAACCACAATGACAGGATCCAATTGAATACTTCCCTGTGTAGTGACCACTCGTTGTTGTCCAGGTCTACTCTGGACAGAAAGTCCGCTTGGGCATTCTGGATTCCTGGAACATAGACTGCCGACAGATCTGAGAGATTCTTTTGTGCCCATGACATGATCGGCTCTACTTCCCTTAGTAGGGACCAGCTGCGCGTTCCTCCCTGTCTCCTCACATACGCTACTGCTGAGGTGTTGTCCAGTCGTAGCATGACAGGTAGACCCTTTGTCAGATGAGAGAACGTCCGAAGGGCTTGATATGCTGCCCGAAGTTCCAGGACGTTGGACACTATCCCTTTGTTAGGAAAACTCCACCTGCCCTGAGCCACCTCCGACAGACAGTGGGCGCCCCAGCCTATGTTGCTGGTGTCCGAAGTGATCACTACCCACGGGGCTGGTCTCAATGAGTGGAAGTTCACCAGATGATCTTTGCACAACCACCAAGGGAGACTCGCTCTCATGGCTGGAGTCAGAAAGATAGGTTGATCCAGGTGACATGCATCCCACTGTTGTAGAAATCCCTTCTGAAAGGGCCTCATCTTCCACAGGGCCCATTTTACCATGGGAACTACTGCGACCATAGTCCCGATCACTTTCAGGCATTGGCGTGCCTGAAGATGAGAAGACGAGAGGGCAAAACGAACTCTGTCCCGGACTGTACCTATCTTCTCTACTGGCAGGGATATTGTCGCCTTTGCCGTATCGAACAGAGCGCCCAGATAGACAAGGGACTGTGTTGGAGTCAAGTGGCTCTTTTCTACGTTCAGTAGCCAGCCAAAACTCTGGAGAGTGGACACGACCTGCCCTAGATGATCTACCACTTGTTCTTTGCTTTGAGACAACAGGAGGAGGTCGTCCAAATAATGATGGAGCCGGATACCTCTCATTCTCAGCAGGGCTACCACGGCCAATAAGATTTTTGAAAAGGTCCATGGAGATGTGGAGAGCCCGAAGGGGAGACAGATAAACTGTAGATGTGAACCTCCCACTGCGAACCGGAGATACTTTCGAAAACTTTCTGCCACAGGAACATGAAAGTAGGCGTCCTTCAGGTCGATGGACACCATCCAATCGGCCGGCTGAACTGCTTGTTGTATGGAAAGCAGGGTCTCCATCTTGAACTTCTCTCTCTTTATAAACTGGTTTAAGAAAGTGAGGTCTATGACCCGTTTTCTTTTGAACCAGAAAAAACAGAGAGTATATTCCTTGGCCTTGCTCGGACTCTGGAACGGAGATGACAGCCCCTTGAGCAATGAGAGACTCGACGTAAGAAAGTAAAATTTGACGTCTTTCTACTGAGGATGGTAGGGCAGTAGGCAGGAATCTTGAACCTGGCATCTCCTTAAAGACCCACTTGTGACCTGAAGACACCGTCCAGACAGTCCAGTGGTCTCGAATCGAAGCCGCCCAGACATGACGGAAGGAGAGTAGACGTGCTCCCACTCGGCATGCCTGAGCGGGCCCAACTTCAAAAGGACTTAGTGGGCTCGCGATCCCCTGAGGAGAAGTTCTTCGAAGTCGAAGTTCGAAGTTCCTGGAGGATTGTCTGGACCTCCAATTTCTATTAAATTCTCGTCCCGGCCTGTATGTGCGAGCCTCCCTGGCTCGATCTGGAACGAATTTCCTATTAGGCTGCCCCTTCTTTACATTAAACTGGCGCCGATCCTGAGGAAGAAACCCAGATTTCTCGCCCGTGGCCCGGGTTATGGCCTCATCAAGCTTGTTCCCGAAAAGGGAGGACCCCTCAAAGGGAATAGGGCACCAGACTCGTTTTGATGCCGGATCAGAGACCCACGGACGAAGCCATAGGGCCCTCTTAGCTGTGACTGAGGACAGCATAACTCTGGCCAACAGCCGGATCAGATCTATGGAAGCCTCCCCAAGAAACGACGAAGCCAGTCTAAGTTCCTGAATTGGGGAACTCCAAGCAACCTCTTCCGAGACAGTCCTGATGGATTCATCCACCACGTCAGCCCATGACTCCATAGCCCTAGATAGAGCGGCCAAGGCTAGGGCCGGTTTGCAGGCCATACCTGCCGTCAGATAAATTCTCTTTAAGTCTGAATCCATTCTTCGATCCAGTGGATCTTTGAACGAGACCATATCCTCCAGGGGAAGGGTCACGTGCTTAACCAGCCTCATTACTGCTGCGTCCACTAGAGGAGGGGATTCAAGATTTTTGACATCTTCCTCTTTAAATGGATATAACTTAGACATCTTGGAGACTAAGGAATTTTTCCGTTCCACCTTACTCCACTCCTCTGAGATAATTTTTCCCAGCTCTCCCAGGAAGGGGAAATTAACACGCTCCTTATTGAGCTGTTTAAAATATTTCTTTTGCTTGGGAGGGGGAACAGCCGACTCTTCCCAATTCAAGGTCTCCCTTACCGCCTTTACCAAGGAAGGGACTAAGGCGTACTCAAACCCCGGACAGGGGTCCTCAGATTCAGAGTCGCTTCCCGACAGGAGTGCCGATTGATGGCTTGTATGAGCAGACTCCAGGTCTTCCTGCGGATGAAGCATTGCAGGGGAAGGGCTTGGAGGAGCCGTTGCAGAGCCTCGGGATTGACTAACACCCATTTCGGCTAAAGAGTCCTTTACTACTCTTTTGACCAGGGCTTCAATACGCTGGTCAGAAGTATCCCTTTCTCCCGCAGCCTGGGAAAAATACCTGTCACACAGGGACTTCTTTTCAGGGACACGAGCGCCACAGCCCCAACAACCTGCTTTATTAGGTCTTCTTGAGTGGCTGGCTGATGTGGACGCTCTCTTATGGTGATGGGAGCCCAATGGGGACCTCCGCGAAGAGTGCCGGTGGTGAGAACTTGAGCATCTTTCACTCTTGACACTGAGTGACAAGATACTGTTTTGTCCTTTGGGAGGAGTGCCGAGTCTCTGAATGAGAAGGGCTGAAAAAATAAGAGAAAAAACAAAGAGGAGACAAACAGGAAGCTAGGAACAACTGAGTTCCAGTCCCCCCGTAACCCACACCCCCATCCTAAAAAGCCCCTAATACCTGTTAAAGGCGGGCTGACCACTGGAGGGCAGAGAGGCTTCCATTCTGGCGCTGACCTACAGGGATGTGCCGGACAACGATATCAGAAAGGAAGCAAACAAAAATGGGGGGGGGGGCTCCCAAACTGGGGACCAGCTACTCACCAGGAAACCAGGTGGGCGAAGAGCAGAGCGGCAGGGATTCAGCAGTAAGGACACCCTGCAGGGAACCAGCTGGCAGCATACAGAGCGTCTCCTTATCAGCAGTGTATACACACAACACTGCTGACAGCTTAGGAGATTTAAATATGGCGCCTAATGACATCATCAGCGATCGCCGCCTAAAAAATGCCACTGCGCATGCGCCGCTTCGCTACCGCGCATGCACGAGAACCAAGCCTCGTTCTCGAGGCGCTCGCGCATGCGCACTACGCCTCTAACCGGCGGCCGACCAGGAAGTGATCGCTGACCGGCCCCGGACCACTAGCCACCAGGGAACAAGAAAGACTCTATTGTCCATAAATAAACATAGCTGCCATGGAGATATTTAAACCAAGGGGTACTCACGAACCGCTGCCACCAGGGATGGATGATCACACACACCGGACTTTATGTCACTTTAGGGTACCGGCCACCCGCAGCAGCTGGGCTTTTTGGCCAAAGGCTGCATGCATCTTCGCCCCTACTCCATACCCCGCAGCAGCTGGGGCTTATTGGAGAACTCTATACCCAATTGGTAGAGACATCCATCTCCCGGGATCCATCTTCAGGTAGGATACAGGTAATCCTTTGGAGGACAAAAAAGGAACACGTGTGCTGAACAGGTGCAAGGATTTATGGGAGTGATGTCCTATGGGTAGGTTTGGAGGCGGGGCCAAACCCGATACGTATGTGGCCATGGAGTCTGTCAGGAAAAAAGCTCATCATTATTTAGTCCACTGCTATGGTTTCCAATTAAGACCAAAGAAAATAAGACACTGCTGTAGATTACTGAGGTGGCTGGCCTAAATTTAAATGCCACCAGTACCTATTTTAAGTACCTCTGTATTGATCATTAAAAATTGCTTGTTTGAACTTTTCTGACCTTGGAATCACCTAAATTGCTTTATCCTTATGGTCCAGAATAGCTAAAGATGTCATTATTTCACTAGTCTTATACTGAGCTACAGAATGTGAATTCTTCTTTGCTGCCTCTCTCTAAATAGCCCTTCAGAAATGTCATAGGCCATTCTCTGTCATATTGTCATAGGATTGTAACTTAAGAAGAAAGTTATATTTTTTAAATAAAATTTGTCTTAACAGTTGATTCTGATCCCCATTTTGTGATAAGCATTCCAAGCAAGAATGATGCTTTGTGCTTTAACATACAAGAAAAGCCTGGAGTGGTGCTGAATCTTGTTGAGGACCAAGAACTTGGTATGTAATACAATGTGTGTGATCTTTTGTCTTTGTTACACTGATGTACACATAAAGATTCTCATGATACAGTTATACTGAATATTATATACAATCAAATCACAGATAACCTACCTAAGTCTAATGAAAATCTTTCTGTTTTATACAGCCTCATTCAAATTTTACACATTCACGTTAGGGTGCATGGCGGAGTACTGGTCCAATTTGAAGATCCAAAGCAAGCACAACATTTTCTTACTGTTCTTTTTGGCTGCACTGATACAAATCATCTTTCATTAATGTCATTGTTGTGGGATGGGTTCCATTTGTTGCCATGGGTTATAAATCCTCCCTATCTTCCACTTTGTTGCCACTATATTTATTACAGGTACTTATAGAGCACTGTCAATTTACGCAATGCTTTACATATACGTATATATGGTACATTCACATCAGTCCCTGCTCTCAAGGAGCTTCCAATCTAAGGTCCCTAACTCATACTCATTTATACACATACTCAGGCCAATTGTGGCAGGATCCAATAAACCTACCAGCATATTTATAAAATACTTTACTGTGCCATAGTATTTTATGTAAGGTAACTTTATAACCATGTCTGGTTAGGTGGGAAATAATGTGATAGCTGCATTACTCCCATGGCAGGTGGTCACAATTCAATTTTCATCTGGCTGGAATGGGGTTTATTTAGGTGCAGTCAGTTACTATACTTTAAATTATTTACAACACTGTCCATATTTCTACAATATATTATTGGAGTGAAATTTAATTTTCTCTTACCGATTCAATCTTACCTAATGTATTGATCTAGGGGGACATTTAATTCAAAACAGGATTAGGAGATGTCAGGTGAATACGCAGGGGAAGGTAATATTTACCCTTTTATTATAGAGGATAAATGTTACAGTAAAGACTATGTATTATTGAAGAAAAGATATTGTGAATGTCAGGGAACATCATTTTCACTGGGTGAATCTTTACTAATTTTGGCTGATACATAGGTGAATGGACAACAAAGAATTAAGGCTAAAACTTGAGTAAAATTAACATAAAAAACTATTAATATAAATATCTGCTGCGTTTTTCTTCTTTGCATTCTACCAGTGAGTTAACATATTCAGCCCCCGTTCACACTAAGGCGACCTGTGAGGCGACCTGGTCGCCTCACAGGTCGCCGTAGGTCGCCTTCCATAGGGAAGCTGCGGACCCGTTCTAATAGGAGCGACACAACTAAGTCGCTCCAACTTAGAAAAAGGGTCCGGAGCTTCTTTTGGGCGACCCGGAGGCAACCCCCATAGACTTCAATGTTACGAAGTCCGTGGCGGCCGCTCCGAGGTCGCGGCGCGCTGCTCGCACCGCGACCTCGGAGGTCGTCCCTCTAAGTCGGATCGCCCCTATGTGAACGGGGCCTTAAAAAGGGTTGTATCCTTAAAAAAACAAAAAAAAAAAAAAAAAGAGAGAGATCCTGTTCCCCTGGAGCAGATTAAACAACATAGTACTTGTGCTGTCTAATCTGTCCTTCTCTAAACTGTTCACACCTCAGTATTTTTCAGCTTGTAAAAAACACTCAGCTCTGAAGCTCCAAGTAAGCAAAATCACATTAATTTCAATTGCCCCAGTTCACATCTGTGTGTTCTGAAGCCAAAAGTCTGAAGCTGAAAAAAGTAAATGAGCTTCTTTTTGGCAGATTACAAGTGTTTTTTGCCCCATTGGCTTCAATAGAAATGCCTGATTTGAGCAGGAAAAGGCTTGTAAAACGCTTGTAAAACGCTCAAATAGCAGCTCTCCGCCCCTAATTTCCTCTCCCTCTTCTCCCCCTAGTGCTTTCTATCAGCTAAACAAAAACACCTGAAGCTGTATAACACTTGTAGTACACTTCTAAAACGCTTTAAAAAAGCTTGTAAAAAGCTGCAAAAAAAGCCTTAAAAACGCCAGCTAATCATTACGCTCAGATGTGAATGGAGCCTAAAATACTTGGCTGATCCTGCCTGGTGCTGCCTTCCCCTCTGTAAACTGACCATGTTTATCATGGCTGCTGATCCAGGATTACCATGGTCAGCTTACGTGCCTATGTCATCCCACTGCTCTCCTCTCTCCCCATCCCTCCCTGCTTAGGTGCTCCTGTGTGTGTGAGCCGTCTCCGCCCCCCCTCCTGCCACTATTTGTAGCTGGCAGTAAAGGTATAGAAATATTAATGCCAGCCCCTCTGTTTTATTAATCTATCCTACACTGTGTATATTATATGTTTTTATAAAACGATGCCTGGAAGTACATTATCGCAGATCTCTTCTGGCCGGTCACGTGACCTCCCCGGGAAGGGTTGAGTGGCCAGCACACTGGTCACGTGACCTCCCCAGCTGACATTAGAGGGGGATTTCAGCCCCTCCCACTGTAGCCCTTAGATCGGAGGCAGAGAGCGGCCAGAGATCACATGATTGCCCCTAAAAGATCTGCGATAAGGTGTTTACAGGCATCGTTTAAAAAAGAGGGGTTTGCAGTAATATTTCTTTGCCTTCACAACCACTTTAGGATTTGGATTTTTTTGTACACTTGAAATGAATAACTAATGTGTTTTGCCTATTTTTAACATTTTGGAATAAGCATACACGTCTTTCCTGTCCTCATTTGGTGGTTTTCTGCCCCACGGTATCATCCTTTTTTTTTTTACACGTGAACTGAATCATATTTAAACCCCCATACCTTGATATTTATATACAATTCAACCCCTAACCCTATTCGATTATTCCACTGCGTGTCTGTGTCATCAGTTTCACAATCATATTGGAATGGAATATTCTGACTCTATTATATTATCTCCTGTAGGCATTGCAGTCAATGGTGAAATTATTGGAAAGAAGAAAACAGGCAATAATGTAATATCAAAGGAAACCTACTTTGGAAAACTAGGGATTGTAAACAAAAAGATGAAACTGAGAATTGAGGTGACAACTGAGACAATCACTATCATGATGGGTAAAAACAAGAAGGAATACACATGGGAGAAGAAAACATCTGTCAAGAAGGAAGGGTATAATAATTAAATTTAGATATATATTTTTTTTAAGAATCTGGCAGTTCCAGCTTTAAAAGTCCTAGCCCTAATTTTAACCTCGTGACTGAAAGCAAACCCCTTAACCCCAACCCCATCTGTAACCAAATGAATCCCTGAAGGGACAGCTAAGACAAAATTCCCCACCATCTGCAGTATGCTCACCTTATCCCTCCATAGGTTCAACCATGCTAAATCATACCTCCCAACTTTTTGATATGGGAATGAGGGACACCTATTAGCAAAAGTATGCAGGCATAGGACACACACCCTGCCATGCCCCTTAAAGGAGAATTGTAAAAAAATAAATGATTGGTTAAACTCATAAGTGCTTTTTTATCACTACCATTCCTTTATATCGACTTTTGGAATTTACAAATGCAGCAATTTAGAAATTGGATGAAAGGTTTAGCACTGTAAAACAGTTTTTGAAAGATAAATAATGCATTTTATATACCTCTCTAGAGATCAGACCAAAATGAGGGACAAATGAGGAGGAAAGAGGGACAGAGGGACACTTTTCCAAATCAGGGACAGTCCCTCAAAATCAGGGACAGTTGGGAGCTAAGCTAAATTCAAGCAGGCCCTATGCCCAAAGCTACCTATGCTCTGGGACCTTTAATTGAACAAGTTAAGATGACTTAATGTTTGGGTGGCTTTGTGCTGCCCCTGGCAGTCCTACCACCCTAGATCATGCCCTATGTCGGCTATTCTAAAATTCAAACACTGGATTTACCTTACTAGATGTTTTTTTTTTTTTTTTATTATTGCAGGCTTAACCTGGTTGTCAATAAGAAAAACAATGTAACACTGTCATTTGGAGAAGGGTCAAAATTTGTCATCCTTTTACATCATTTTGCGAAAGATGATCCTCTACACACAGATTTCTTAGGATTCTATACTTTGGATGATCATAAATTTTCTGCAGGCGTTCATGGATTATTAGGTAAGATGACTGTATTTATATACTAGAGTTCATTTTTAATCAACCATTGTATGTATACAACCATAAATGAATCTATTAGCAGAAGTCTTCAGTTATGGACTTTATACCTATGCTGGCAATACACAGCTTGAATTCGAGCAACGAATAGCCCTGTTGACCCCACCCGGCTCAATGATTCAATCTGAAAATTGAGGGAGCCTGGTGAAAGAATCGTTGCCAAAAAGTCACCGAAGCCAGTCAGATGCATTCACTGTTCAGGTATTATGACAGTCGCAGGTGATGGCTGACTTAGTGTAGAGGACAACGCCTGGAGAATAGGTGAGTTTTGAAGTAAGAGTTGTATTTTTTTCAATAAGTTCAGTTGGGCTTTAAACACTGCTGCAGGCAGGGTTTTTTTCAGCGGGAACGCGGGGGAACGCAGTTCCGGCACCTCCAGAACTGAATGTATGTAATTGCAAGGGGTGTTGGGGTGTGCTGGAGGGTCTATTGATGCTGGATAATAGGGAATCTATTGCTGCAGAGAATGGGGGGTCTATTGTTGCTGGGGAGGTCTTCTGTTGCTCATAGGGATTTATTGTTGCTGGGCTGGGTCTTTTGCTGCTGGTGGGTCAGTTGTTGCTGGGAGGGATTTATTGTTGAGGGAGGGGTCTTTGTTGCCGGCTGCTGGAGGGTCTATTGATGCTGGCTACTGGGGGATCTATTTGTTGCTGGAGGGGATCTATTTGTTGCTGAAGGGGATCTATTTGCTGCTGGAGTGGATCTATTTGCACAGAGGGTCTATTGTTGCTGGGGAAGTCTGTTGTTGCTGGTGGGGTATCTTGTTGCAGGGAATCAATGATTGCTGGGAGGGATCTACTGTTGAAGGAGGGGCCTAATGCTGCTGGCTGCTGGAGAGTCTATTGATGCTGGATGTTGGAAGTCCATTGGTTGCAGGGGTGGATCTATTGTCGCTGGGGTGTCCATTGTTTCTAGATCTATTATATTGCCTTTCTTGTTATCGTTAATTCTCTAAAAGGGGTGGTACTGGGAGGTGGGTAGGAGGTGAAACCAAGGAATGGTGCTCGGGGGTGGGTAGGGGACGGAGTCAAGGGGTGACTCAGAAGGGAGGAGTTCCTGCACCTATTCTCTGAGAAAAAAAGCCCTGCCTGCAGGTACTATTTATTTAGGTAGGTTTGTTTTTCAATGCAATTATTTAAGCCCCTTTCACACATACCATTGACTGATGAAATATGACATCAATGCATTCCTATGGAAAAAAGGATGAAAATGAATGATGACGGATGAAAAACGGATGTGAAACTGATGTTGGCTGAAAAAACTGATGACAAAAAAAACGTGAACTGATGAAAAGAACCCTCCGTATGTGTGAAAGGGGCCTTACACAAGGAATATTGTTGCTGCAACTCAACACATAAGGGTCTATTTATTTTTGAAAAAATTGCTCTAATAAAGCCTCAAGCATTCGCACAGCCATCCCGAATAATCACCATATAAAATATTTACTTTCTATGATCATCAGCTTCATCTAGGGACCATATTGCCCTATTTTCCTGAAATACCACAATCAGGAAAATATTGAATTATGGCTATTAGATGAAGCTGACGATCATAGGAAGTAAACATATTACACAAATTATGGGGATTATTCATGAGCTGGGTTTGCATATGCTTGGGACATTGGAATAGCAATTTTTTAAATAGGTCCTATAATGTATGCAAACCTGGTCATGTTAAGCTGCTGCTCGATGATGACGCATGATCATAGTAACCTTCAAGGTGAAATGATTGTTGGTGCTAGACATACTGTAGTTGTATCTCAGCTTTCTTCTTGAGATATTCATGTACTGCCGTCTTCAGAATTTACAGAGAATGCTACAAAGAACCAAAAATCATCCAGTGGATAGATGTTGTATTGGTAAAAACACCTTTTGAATGAGGTGGTTTGGAGGGGAATGGCCAAACTTGTTTAAGCTGAAAGGAAGTCCACAGCTGCCCAAATAACCTCTCCTTACAAGAATAGTGTGCAAAGGGAAATCTGTGAATATACAGCTCAAAACATTAACAGTAGTTTTGAGATCATTATTATTGAATCACTAAAGACTGAGAAAGTGTTTCCTGCTGTGATGTGTCTCCGTTTCTGCTGTCGCATTTAGGCTCCATTCACACTAGAGCGACTTGTCAGGCGGCTTGTCAGCCTGACAAGTCGTGGTCCCTCGCGGTCCATTGACTGCTACAGGACCCGTTCTAATAGGAGCGACACAAGTCGCTCCGACTTAGAAAAAGGGTCCTGTACTACTTCGGGGCGACCTCGGGGCGACTTGCATAGACATTCATTATATGGAGTCCGTGCAAGTCGCGCCGAAATCGCGGTGCACGGGACTTCACAAGTCGCCCCCGAAGTAGTACAGAGTTGTGCCGCTGCAGTGTGAATGGGCTCTTAGCCCTGATTCGAACACTATATTACCAAAAGTATTAGCAACTTTATTTTTACTTTATTTAAAGTATTGGGATGCCTGCCTTTACATGAACATGAACTTTAATGGCATTCCAGTATTAGCATAGGGTTCAATATTGAGTTGGCCCACCCTTTGCAGCTATAACAGCTTCAAATCTCTGGGAAGGCTGTCCACAAGGTTTAGGAGTGCGTCTATGGGAATGTTTGACCATTCTATCAGAAGCACATTTGTAAAGGTCAGGCACTGATGTAGATGAGAAGGCCTGGCTCGCGGTCTCTGATCTAATTCACTCCAAAGGTGTCCTATTGGGTTGAGGTGCAGGCCAGTCAAGTTTCTTCACCCCAAACTCACTCATCCATGTCTTTATGGACCTTGTTTTGTGCACTGATCCAAGACATTTGGTGGAGGGGGATTATGGTGTGGGGTTTTTTTTTAGGGGTTGGGCTTGGCCCCTTAGATCCAGTGAAGGGAACTCTTAAGGTGTGAGCATACCAAGACATTTTAGACAATTTCATGCTCCCAACTTTGTGGGAACAGTTTGGGGATGGCCCCTTACTGTTTCAACATGACTGGGCACCAGTACACAAAGCAAGGTCCATAAAGACATGAATGAGCGAGTTTGGAGTGGAGAAACTTGACTGACCTGCACAGAGTCCTGACTTTAACCCGAAAGAACACTTTTGGGATGAATTAGCGCGGAGACTGTGAGCCAGGCCTTCTCGTCCACATTAATGCCTGACCTCACAAAAGCGCTTCTGGAAGAATGGTCAAACATTCCCATAGACACACTCCTAAACCTTGTGGACAGCCTTCTCAAAAGAGTTGAAGCTGTTATAGCTGCAAAGGGTGGGTCAACTCAATATTGAACACTATGGACTAAGACTGGGATGCCACTAAAGTTCATGTGGTTGTAAAGGCAGGCGTCCCAATACTTTTGATAATATAGTGTAATTATGTTTAGAGGCATATATATGCAGTAGTAATCTGTGCTGAGTTTTTGAGCTGCCTTTGAGAGAGAGAAAGAGAGACCCCTCTCAAAATTTCCACTCGCCTGCTCTCATTCAGTGAGTGGAAATATGAGAAGTATGGACCGGCTGTGCTGTCCCGGGAATGTATAGCCAGTGATGCATAGGTCTGAATCATACCCATGCTTCCAATTCCACCCCCACCCCCAATCTCTTATACCTATGCCTCAAATTCCACCTCCCCCCAATCTATCATACCTATGCCTCCAATTCCACCCCCTAACCTAGATTGGGGAGGGGGGGTGGAATTGAAAGCATAGGTATGAAGGATTATGGGGAAGGGGGGTGGAATTGGAGGCATAGGTCTAATCAGCCCTCAAAGTTTCCACTTGCTTGCTCGCATTTGGCAAGTGCCACCAGATCACTCAGAGCGGGGATCTCCCACTGTGACAAAGCTTGGATTTGATTTGCCCGGCGGCCGCAGTCAAACGAAGTGATGCTTCCTGGACCGACTCCTATGATAGATAGCACACTGATCCAATGTCAGGAAATTGAAGTAGTGTGACCTCTATCATAGAAGACGGGACTTTGTTTGGCTTCGGCCAACGGGTAATTCAAATTCAAGCTGTGTCACAGTGGGAGATCCCTGCTCTGTGTAATTCGGCAGCGCTCCTCTCTCTAAATCCAGTGCACTGGTGAGGCTGCGCTGATGGGCACTGGTGAGGCTGCATTGATGGGCACTGATAGGCTGCATTGATGGGCACTGATGAGGCTGCACTGATG
Organism: Pelophylax lessonae; assembly: GCF_965119305.1. Classification (NCBI taxonomy): domain Eukaryota; kingdom Metazoa; phylum Chordata; class Amphibia; order Anura; family Ranidae; genus Pelophylax; species Pelophylax lessonae. The sequence continues at coordinate 84,665,034 of NC_138775.1, read as the reverse complement.
GGCACTGATAAGCTGCACTGAGATGCTGCACTGATGGGCACTGATATGCTCCACTGATAGGCATTGATAGGCTGCATTGATGGTCACTGATGAAGCTGCACTGATGGGCACTAATAAAGTTGTTGTTAATATTTATTTCTTTAACTTAATTCTGCATAAAACATTTAACAATGTAATTTCATGAGATAATTTATGAGGGTGTGTTTAGGGGAGGAATTAAGGGTGGGTGGGACAACTGGTGGTGAGTAACTCTTAAGCTGGATACACACTATACAACTTTTGTTGTCAGATTTCCTTTAGATTTACCTTTTCTATGTAGTGCAAGGGCCTGCCTGATTGCATACAAATTGAAAGTGTTTAGGTTTGACCTCATATTATATGGTTTTGGTAAGTCTGAAGGAAAAAATCTAAAGAAAATTGTATAGTGTGTATGACCCATTAAGGCCTGGCTAGTAGCTCAGGACTTGATACTATGAGCCCTGCCCCAGGCCATAAATAAAAATCACAGTTGCATCCAAATTGCATGCAAAACTCATTGGAATCAAAGCTATTCACAACTGTGTTCCCAACCACACCCTAAGGTAGTACCCAAATTGTCCTGTTTAGTCTTCGGCTCTCTAGTTCCCTTTTTACATTCTCCCATGGTCGTCTCCAGGACATTTCCAGAGTCTTTTCCAACCTCCGGAACTCCCTAACCCATTCTGTTGTCTATAGCCCCGTACACACGTACGGATCGTCGTCATACAAACGTCGGCGGACGAAAGATCTGCCGATTGTACGCGTGTTAGTATGGTGCCTCCGACAGCTGTCTGCGCACATTCTGCGGACAAGAGTCTTTCTTGCAAACATGAAAATTTTTGTATGCGGACACCAGACCGGACGATTGTTCGCCAGTCAGTACAGAAATCAGCCGACAGACCGCAGATTTGCAAGACTGGGCATGCTCAGAAAATAAAAAACACAGGGAAAGTTAACCATTACATGACATCACTTCTGCAGTCAGCTGAAGTCTGCGGACAAAATTCTTGTGCTGTCTTTGCACTTTTCAACAGACATCGACATCCCGGGGAGAAAAGACGAACGTTTGTATGACGACGATCGGTACGTGTGTACGGGGCTTCACTCTTACTCTCCATCTTTTTAGGGAGGCATATGCCACCTCTACCTAACAACTAAATGTTACTTTCCCCATCCACATATCTCCAAATAGGTATTACCTTTTGTGGCACTTGCCCATCCTTTTCCAAGCTCTCACAAGCAGGGTTCCTCCTAAGCCTTTTGTATTGAAATGCATTGTAAGTGTATTGCCTATCTTTATATTGTAAAGCACTGTGCAAATTGGCACAGCACAAATTCTGTATGATAATGATTTGCAATTTCAGCAAAACATAGTATTGCTACTACTATGGAACTAGATACGTGTACCTAAAATGGCCACTGACATACAAAAGGCATTTATACTATTCTTCTATAAATCATTATCTGCCTTTTATCATGGGGACACATTTTCTTATTTTTGTAGGCCAGTTTTTCCATGGAATTGATTATGAAATTTCCAACATCCATGAAACCAAAATTCCTGATAAACCAGATGCTATAATGAAAGTGAAGAATAAATTGCTGACAGTAACAAGGTAAGAAGAAATGTGTATAGATGGAATGTAGCTTATTATAAACTCTCCAGTAGTTGAAAAACATGGAAATTATGGGTGGTGCAAGAAGTGGTTCATTGACCTATCATGAACTCAAAGGATTAGCTAACTTTCAAAAAAATAAATAAATAAATGCACTTTTTCAGTTCAAAAAAATGTGCATTTACTATTTTTTTTTCTTTTTTTTTTTTTGTAAGAGCCTGGAAAGCATTTGCTGGGCGCCTACAGACTGTCAGTGTAAGCTAGGCAGTTTCACACTGACAGGAAGAATCAATAAACTACCAGAGCTCTCAACAGTGCCCTGGTAATTCATTGAGAACTACAAGCCAAGATCCATAAAGGCTGTCGGTACTTGTAGTTTTTTTCTTTGTAGAACTCTGTGAATGAATGATATAGTCAGGCGAGCGGAACCCGGTATGGGCCCTTTTTTAAAAAAATTGTTATTGTGATAGCAAGCGGGGGGAGAACAACCCCCGCTTGCTGTCACAATGGGGGTTCGGAGGGGGGAGGGGGGAGGGAATGGTTCGGTGCTACAGTAACATGTTACACCCTAAGTGTAAGATGTTAGGAAAGGTGAACTTACCCTTTAATAGAAAGTATAAAGGTCATACACATGGGCCAAATATCGGGCAGCCGATCCGAAAAAAGGTGTGCCGATCCAAATCTGATCAGCCAAAGGCAGCTCCATTCCAGACAATACTGAGTTAACACTTTCATTGCTCTGTAGTAAGCAAGATTGTTGCTCTTTAAATTCTTTTCTGGGCTTTGATGCAATAAAATATTTTAACTTAATTTGGATATTATATATTTATCTAGCAACACATCAGGGGAACAAAGTGACACTCTTTTTCCTTTCAGGTGCCAAGGCTGGTTCTTCGTATTTAGCTGTTGAGGGATGGGGGTGGGGAGCCAGACCTTAGCCCTGACCTTAGTCCAAATTATGATTAAGTCTCATTCAAATGGGCGTACCGTTCCATAAACCTATGCAAAGAGTCATCTCCACCCGCACCAGTGTTCATGGATGCATGGATCAGATCGCAGACAAACTGGGCTCTGATATGTGCATTGGCTTGGTGTGAACATACAGTTGGGGGTGGCTTGGAGATATGGGCAGGTCCATCTCCAACTCCCCACCTGTCATAAATTTGAACAGGCTGCCTGCACACATCTGCATGGAGCAGCTCTGCTTTCTATGCAGGTGAAGACAGCCCTTTGCATGGGTGTATGAATCAGTATGCCAATGTGAATGAGGCCCTCAAGCTTGCACAGAACTTCTCCCCAGTGCTACCTTGTGGGGAACAGAGTGGAGGGGGAACAAAGGTAGAATAAGTAACTGCAGGGGCCAGCATTAACACTATATATAACATACTGTAAACTAAATTAGGAAGGATGAAGCGCTACCTCCCCAATACTTCAAATAATCCTCACAACTCAAATATATAACACAAAATGTGCATAAAGGTAAAACCAAAGTAGTGGTGCTCCCAGATGGTTATATTACCGATACAGATCTAGGAACCAATATACTGTTTTTAGTAATGTAACTGTAGTGGTGGTAACTGCCAATTGACAAATGTAATTCGTACAAGTGTAAATACTAATAAAATGACAAAATAGTGCAATCATACACTTAAAATCAATACCAATTATAATAAACATGGCCAATCCCCAATACTTCATATATAATATCACTGTTCTTTGTAAAATGAAAAATGTAACATCAAGTCCATTCACTTAGTAAACATGCCGATGTTAATAATTATTAAAAAAAAAAAAAAAACATCTGTGAAGATTGTGGGCTCCACACATTAAAGACAAGTGCCCTTCACCATTCAAACTGTGTTCTCACCTCCCGGGGAGACCCTGCAAGGGGTCTATAAATGCCTTCCCCTTAGGGTAATAAATCCAGTGGTTGGCTACTTCTCAGTTGGTCCTGGGACTCTTGTTCACTTTCTGTAGTATACCTCATAAACATGTAGCATGTAAGCAGGAGAAAACATAATGTTTAAATGGTATAAAAGTAATAGGAGGAGTTGGGGTTATGCATTAACCGGGGTGGCAACCTGAATGCATGAAGTAAACAGTCTGATAGCAGTTATGGGAAATGGATGGAAATATGGACTTTATAGGCACATAGGTAAAAAGTATCAAACTTAAAAAAAAAAAAAAAAGTATCAAACTTTATTAATAAATAAATAAATAAAAAAATAACATTTTAAACAGGACAAAACATAAAAAAATAGACATGGACAATATAACAAAATCATAAACCCCAATAGCAATACCAGTCATATAACCTGTATAAAAGGTGATCTTTATTTAAAATAAAACAATCGCACTCACATTTGTAGGTGCACTAACTCCGGTGCACTCAGGTAGCGTGCTAAACACATTTGGGGTGCATGGTGCCCTTAAGGTCACTAAGACATCTGCAGGTACTAAGCTCTGTAGTCACCAGTGGCTAACAGTCTACTTCCTGGTGATGCGCAATGACATCACTGACTCCTCTCCGACATGTTTCGTCACTGGTCACGTGACTTTTTCACTTTACCTCTTGAGAAAATCACATGCCCAGTAATGAAATGCATCTATAAAGTACTAGAGATTGGCCACGTCTATTATAATTGGTTTTGATTTTGAGTGTATGATTACACTATTTTTTTTTTTTTTTTTTGTCATTGTTTTTAGTATTTATACTTTTACTTAGCACTTTTGTCAATTGGGGGTTACCACCACTACTGTTACATTACTATATATATTGGTTCCTAGATCTGTATAGGTATTATTACCAACTGGGAGCACAACTACTTTGGTTTTATGCATATGCGCATTTTGTGTTATATGTTTGAGTTGTGAGGTTTTTTGGAGTTTTGGGGACATAGTGCTAAATCCTTCTTTATGTCGTTTTTATCAACATATGTGGGAACACATATTGGTGTTAACCAGCAACCTCTAGCACACCTTTGCAGGTGATTGCAAGCTTGTTTTAGGAGTAATACATAGTAGTGCAGAAGTCAGTGGCAGCTGGTCAATAGGGGGCGCAGGGGCGCCGCCCCCCCCCCCCCCAATCAGCATCTTCAAAGAAAAAAAAATTACCATTTAAAGCCTACTAGGGGCGCCGGACCTATTGCTGGCTATGGGGGGGGGGGGTTTGGCATCCCACGTGCTGACAGCAGAGGCGCCGATTGGTGGCCTTCTGGGTGTCATCGGGGTGCAGAGCAATGCGCCCGACACTCCCCACTTCTACACTTGTAGTCCTGTGATTGGTCCAGACTCCAGCCTGGACCAAGCATTCAGGACATCCCGGCTGACGTCGTCGTGGGGGCGGTGCGTGCGTCAGTTACTCACCGTCCGTCACCTTCCGGGTTCCCGCCCGCCGTCAGAGCGAGGAGGAGCAGCGCGTGGTCGAGACGTCTCACAGAGTCACAGTCGAGTCAGCCAGCCCAGGAGAGCAGGTAAGTGATTGAAGCCTCTGCCTCAGTGCATCGTGTGTCTCCTCTGCCACCGTCATGACATTGCAGGAAAGTGCTTTTTTTATTTCAGGAGGAGAGGAGCCTATAATTTGTGTCCTATAACCCAGGGGCCAGTGTGGCCCTAAGCAAAAGGGAAGTCCCTGGGAATGGATGTCAGCAGTGGGAGAACTTAGTGAACGCAGGCATGCAGGCGGCAGGCACATCTCCCCAGTAGGCTGCACTGTGATTAGAGGGCTGGGAGATAGAGAGATAGATGTGATTAGAGGGCAAGTACATAGACATTCCCAGCTCCCAGTCTATAGGCAGCACAGGGCTGGCTGTGTGTGTGCAGGCCTGCTGCAGGGAAGGCAGCAGCAGCCTTTTCCCTTTTCCCAGCACATGTATATCTATTAGGACCCAGCAGCTGACTGCACGTCAGGAGCCTTGCACAGGTAAGGAGGGAGGCCCTTTGTGGCATTGTGTGCTGCTAGCTTGTCCGATCTTGGAGAACTTTGTGCCACCTTGCTCTGAAAAAACTTTGAGCCCGTGTGAGCTGGGGACAGCCTCTGACCTGCAAAGACAACACTGATCCCCTGCTGATCTATAGAATCTGCTGCAGTGGATTACCCGGCTATGATGCCCGCAGGTTGCTAGGCTGTAACCCATCGCAACCTGGTTAGCTTCTGCCTCTAGGATGCAAGCTGATCCCTGGTTGCTATGGCTGTGGGTGCCAGGGCTTTGGGTTATCGCATCCTCCGCACTGGGTACTAGGGCTTTGGTTGCTACGGGTTACTGCATCCTAAGCACTGGGTGCTAGGGCTTTGGTTGCTACGGGTTATTTGTATGGTCATTTTTTACTGCGTTTTTTGCCACGAAGCAATACCTATTATATTTTTCTTTTTGCGCCCCCCCAAAAATTTTGATCACCAGCCGCCACTGGCAGATGTCTTATTATCTATTTTTAACACTAACCTGCTGCTTTTTCCTGTTTGGAAAAAGCATACCTTCAAAGTGATTGTAAAGTCTCATGTTTTTTTTTTTTTTTAAATAACAAACATAGTTATACTTACCTCCCCTGTGCAGTGGTTTTGCACAGGGCAACACAGAACCTCCTTTTCTCGGATCTCTCTTTGCTGCTCCTGGCCCCTCCCTCCTGTTGAGTGCCCCCTCAGCAGGCAGCTTGCTATGGGGGCACCTGAGCCGAGCTGCAGCTCTGTGTGTCCATTCAGACACAGAGCTCCTGTTCAGCCTCACCCCCTCTCTCCTGATTGGCTAACTGATTTTGATTTACAGCAGCGGGAGCCAATGGCGCTGCTGCTGTGTCTTAGCGAAACAGGAGAGAAAGTCCCGGAGTGACTTGTGGATATCGCTGGATAGAGATGGGGCTCAGGTAAGTATTGGGGGACTGAGGTAAGCTGCTACACACATAAGGCTTTTTATCTTAATGCATAGAATGCATTAAGATAAAAAGCCCTCTACCTTTACAACTCCTTTAATTTAAGGTTAATTAGAAAAAAAATGTATATAACAAAAGACCAATGAATTTATGCATAATAGATAAAATCCAATGTGCAGTTTACTACAGGCCTGTACAGTATCTGACAAAAGTGAATAGACCTCTCACATTTTTGGAAATATTTTATTATATCTTTTCATGTGACAACACTGAAGAAATAACACTTTGCTACAATGTAAAGTAGTGAGTGTACAGCTTGTATACCAGTGTAAATTTGCTGTCCCCTCAAAATAACTCAACACACAGCCATTAATGTCTAAACCGCTGGCAACCAAAGTTATTACACCCCTAAGTGAAAATGTCCAAATTGGGTCCAATTAGCCATTTTCCCTCCCCGGAGTAATGTGACTCGTTAGTGTTAAAAGGTCTCAGGTGTGAATGGGGAGCAGGTGTGTTAAATTTGGTGTTATCGCTCTCACTCTCTCATACTAGTCACTGAAAGTCACCTCATGGCAAAGAACTCTCTGAAACTGATCTGCATCACGGTGCCCAAGATCATACAGCGTTTTAACTGGACAGCTTCCACTCAGAACAGGCCTCGCCATGGTCAACCAAAGAAGTTGAGTGCACGTGCTCAGCGTCATATCCAGAGGTTGACTTTGGGATATACACATGTGAGTGCTGCCAGTATTGCTGCAGAGGTTGAAGGGGTGGGGGGTCAGCCTGTCAGTGCTTAGACCATACGCCGCATACTGCATCAAATTGGTCTGCATGGCTGTCGTCCCAGAAAGAAGCCTCTTCTAAAGATGATGCACAAGAAAGCCCGCAAACCATTTGCTGAAGACAACCAGACTAAGGACATGGATTACTGGAACCATGTCCTATGGTCTGATGAGACCAAGAAAAACGTATTTGGTTCAGATGGTTTCAAGCATGTGTGGCGGCAACCAGGTGAGGAGTACAAAGACAAGGGTGTTTTGCTTACAGTTAAGCATGGTGGTGGGAGTGTCATGGTCTGGGGCTGCATGAGTGCTGCCGGCACTTTGGAGCTACAGTTCACTGAGGGAACCATCAATGCCAACATGTACTGTGCCATACTGAAGCAGAGCACGATCCCCTCCCTTTGGAGACTGGGCCACAGGGCAGTATTCCAACATGATAACAACCCCAAACACACTTCCAAGACGACCTCTGCATTGCTAAAGAAGCTGAGGGTAAAGGTGATGGACTGGCCAAGCATGTCTCCAGACCTAAACCCTATTGAGCCTCTCTGGGGCATCCTAAAACGGTAGGTGGAGGAGCACAAGGTCTCTAATATCCACCAACTCAGTTATGTCATCATGAAGGAGTGGAAGAGGACAACAATGGCAACCTGTGAAGCTCTGGTGAACTCCATGCCCATGATGGTTAAGGCAGTGCTGGAAAATAATGGTGGCCACACAAAATATTGACACTTTGGGCCCAATTTGGACATTTTCACTTAGGGGTGTACTCACTTATGTTGCCAGCGGCTTAGACATTAATGGCTGTGTGTTGAGTTATTTTGAGGGGACAGCAAATTTACACCGATATACAAGGTGTACACTCACTACTTTACATTGTAGCGGGAGTGTCATTCCTTCAGTGTTATCACATGAAAAGATATTTGATTTAGCCCCGGTTCACACTTGTGCGTGTGCGGGGTTCGCATGTAATATCGGAGCGCACTGCTCCTACATTACATGCGATCGGCTGTGCGGTGCGAGTTTAGCCATACAGTTTGTATGGCTAAATTCGCACCGCACTCGCAGCAAACAAGCACAGGACCCTTTTTTCTAGCTGCATCAGGATTGGATCGCACATCGGTTCACACTTGTGCGATCCGATCCTGTGCGAGTTGCACGATCGCACTGCGATATGCGATCAAACTGGGGGTGTCGTTAAGATTATATTGACACCCCCAGCGTATCGCATATGGCAGTGTGAACTGCCGGGGGTGCGTGTGCGATGCAGGAACAGGCTGCGAATTCGCAGCCTTCCCGCATCGCATATATGTGAACCGAGCCTAAAGAATGTATTATTAACTCAAACAAAGTATCTATTTTTGCTCTCATCCTTCTCCAAATTCCTTTTTCTTTTTTTGTATTCTTTTTTTTTTTTTTGCTGCTGTGATCTGACTTCCTGTTAGAGGGTGGCTTTGTTCATCTATGGTCTCAATGTATGTAGGAATGTAGCCACCCTCTCTTGTTCACACCTGAGGTAGACTAGGAACTATAGACTATGGGATTTGTAGGGTGAATATAGCAGTGCACATGATTGCAACTAACCTAAAGGCAAAACGTTTTATTTAGTGGAGAGGAATTAGAACACCTATTAGGTTTTTGTTGCTGCATGTGCCCCCGTTAGTGAGATTCACCCTCTCTATTTGTCCTGTTTACCATTATCATTGAAAGTGAAAGTCAAATAAAATCCCAAGTATTGGGTTGTCCCCAGAAAAGTAATAGAGGGCAAATCTTTCAATGGGGATACTAGTTTTAGTGACCTGGGGGCCCAAAGGGATTCCCTTAATTTGCAGGCATTTCATCTCACTTCCTGTTTTGGCTATGGGACAGGAAGTGAAGATAAATCTCCCCAATGGGACACGGAGGGAAAACAAAAAAAACTGAAAGGAGTTATAATCCTCCTTTACTCTATCCAAAATGAAAAAATAAACTTTAGGTAAAGAATGTGTATGGACTATTTTTGGAGAATACGTTTTTTGTTTAGTGTCACGGTAACTATAGAAATGGGATTTTATTGTTCTCTTCCCAAAATTAGCTTTTCATAACACTATCTGTGATATCAAAAAGCCAGAAAAATGAATAATGCAGCTACTTTATAGCTGCATTGTCTTTTTGCTTTCAACTATTTTATTTCAAATCAATACACTCAGAGGTGCTGGGAACATTTAGACTTGTATGTGCAATCAGATGAAGAAAGACTTCAAATAGCTCCGGCAAGGCAACTTCCACACAGCAAGGCTTCCCTCCATGGGCACCCAACAGTAAATGAAACCATAGAAATGCAGAAAGGAGCACCAGACCAAAACCAAGTAAAAAAGCCAATATCTTTTTAATTGTTGAAAAAAAAGTCAAATAAAAGCAGACAACGAGTTTCAGGGGCAACATCACTTCCTTCATCAGGTCTCAACATAGGATAAGATTTGGAAAGATTTAAATAAACAGTGACTTTACAGATCTACAGTATATTAGAACCAGTACTGAATTTTCCACATGGGGTAACACCTTGAAAGCATCTGCTGAGCAGCAATGGAGACTTTTGTTGTCATATCACATACGTTTTTTATTATACAGTTGTCCACACTGTTATGATGAGGCCCAAAGCCAGATTCCTAGGAACGTAGCTGTCTCCCAGCAGTTGTTAATGCTTGTTAAAATAAACCAGCACAATACATTACATATCTTATCATGCATAAATGTTGTTATATATGATTGTAGCAGATGTATAAGCTTATGTATTACTTTAATATTTTAGGGGTTCACAAAAAGATTATGAGAGTGATTACAGGAATGGCAAAAAGGTCCCTTGCTGGTTTGTACACTCCAACGCAGAAGGGCTGATTGACGGCACTCATAAAGATTATATTGTAACCGATATCTTCTACATCGGAAGTTAAGAAATTTATAATCTCCCTCTTGTCTTCAGCATGAATTCATTTTTTAAGGAATAATTCTGTATTCATGTTTATTTTCTATTGAATAAATAATTGCTGATTACTGTACTCTTTGTGATATACCATTTTAGAAGCAAAATTGTCCCCTTTACATTTGCAAATTGGCTTTCTTGGCTTTATGTTCAGTTTAAACATGACTTACAGAACAGTTAAGCCCCGTACACATAGGCTGAATGTCAGGAGTCATCGGCCTATTAAAAATAAAAAAAAATAAAAAAACGGCCAGCATTCAGCCCATCTGTATGCCACCCTGTTTGATAAACACCAGGCGTTTGGCCGGCTTCTGTCGGACGTGCATGCTGGCAAACCAGCCAATGGCAGAGAGCGCTGATCGGAGTGTTCTGGCAAGGGGGTGGCCCCCTGTCAGACCACAAGAGCTCAGCAGGGGAGATTGTTTTACTAACTTCAGATAGTTAGTACAGCGGCCCCTACTGGAGCTGACAGCAGGTTACCAAGTTTTTAAAGCTGGCTATACACTATAGTATCCAGAGATGTATAGTAACTAAGTAAAACTACTTCACTACTGTACTTAAGTACCAAAAGGCGGTATCTGTACTTTCCTAGAGTAGAATTTTTTTCTCCTACTTCCACTTTTACTTCACTACATTTTTTCAATGATTTCAATACTTCTACTCCAATATTTTTTTTTTTTGTGCTGCATAGTTACTTGTTACAATTATAAAAATTACCACTGCCAGAACAGTAGATGGCAGGTTTCATGAAGCTCAAAACATGTGTATTATCAGCGCATACGAAAATAAATGCTACTGTATGTATAAATAAAAGCTTCATTTGAAATAATAAAAAACAATATGATGTTCAAACTTTTGACTTCTTTCTTTAATAACTACATAACACAGTACTTGTACTTTTACTTTCAGTACTTGAGTAGCAAAATTAAAAAACTTGCAATACTTAAGTACAAAAAATGTTGAATACTTTAGTACTTCTACTCAAGTTACTTTTTGATTGAGCACTTCCACTTCTACTCAAGTCACTTTTTGATCGAGCACTTGTACTTTTACTGAAGTATGGGTTTTGAGTACTTTATACAACTCTGATAGTATCTGTATGTGCAATATCTGTACATTTTTCTTTAGAGTTACCAAAACTGTATAATTATGAGGACAAACCTAAGCAACCTGTTCAATTAGTATGAAATCAAGCAGCCCCTTACACTATTACATAGTTTTTGTTAGATCTAAAGATGGTTGTACAATCAGATTGTATAAGTGTATGGTCAGCTTAAGTGAGAAAATGCATATTTGCATCTTCTTTGACTGGCAGGTTAAAACTACAGAATCAGCAAAATAAAAAAATGTATTTTACCGAGAAAAAAATCTCTAAACAAGAATAAGGACATAAAAAAATTAAAAGCAACTACAAAAAAAAACAGCAAATATCTTAAATTCCGTGCACATGGATCAGTGCTATTAAATTTTGTGACAGCAAACCTAAAATAAAATTAGTCAGTTGAAGTGACATCTTTTGCTCATTGAGCAAAAGAGCCGCTGGCGATATGTTTTTTTTTTTTTTTCTAATTTTCCCATTGCAGTTACAATGTTATAACACATGGTGGCAGTGCTGACTTTTTATAACACAGACCCATGCTAAAAGAGTGTATGCTGTAAGATTTATATAGGTACTGTATTGTTTATGTATTCTAGTGCCAATGTGTTTCTAAACTTTCCAGATTAGTTCCTTATCCAGTATATCTTTTTTATTTACTTATAGCAAACAAAATGTTTAAAAGTACTTAGATCCGATTTAATCATGTTTTTGTTTGCCAAAACTTTGAACTCTTATTCAAATAAACTTTTACTCTTTGAGAAACTTAGCATTTTCTGTCCCTGTGACCACATGGGAAGGAATGGAAAATCCTACTAATAGTGACACCGTCATAAGACACAGATATATGTTCTAACCCTTCCCCCACCATTTGGAAACGAAAAACAGAATGTTTTACTGGATTTAGGTTTTAAAACATTTAGCTGTTTCTTACTTTCCTAAAAATTCTTCACTGGCAAAGACTAGTTTGCTTGAGTTCCCTGATCTGCATACCTGCTGCAGTAATTTTTAGGATGTTACATCTTCCCGTGTAAATTTTCAATATTTTATCTGTTATGGGCAAGCATAGGGGACGTGGACTAACACTCACTGCATATTATGGGCAATGATATATTGCAGGAAAATCTTTTACACCAAATCCCCATGACACTGGGTGACTTCAGTGCAGTACTAATTAAAATAGAAAAAAAATTGGCGCAATCAAACAAATATTAGCAAAATGTATAAACCCTAATGGCAGCTAACATAAAGTGTCTTTCACTAAACACATAAAAGAAATATAACTAAAATAAATGCAGCGCCAAAAAACTTGATGGTATTATTGTAACCAATCTGTGCATAATAAGTGCTAATCAATACTGATCAATATAATACTGTGCAATACCAAAAAAGAAAGTGCTAAATAAATAAGTGAATCAAAGAAAAATCCATGTAAACAAAAGTTATGGGACAATTTTTTTCAGTGAGATTCCACCATGCCGTGCCGAAAAAATCAATAAAATGCTGGTGCAAAAAATCCACAATTATAAGGTGCTGGTGTGTACTTCCCAATTTGGTTCCAACGGTGTGAAAAAAAAAAAAAAAAAAAACACAATATGTGTGCAGCTTTCCCTTTTAAGTGAAACAAACCACTTAGGACAAACATAGAATTTAAGTGTCCATTCACACTACCGCGACTTGTCAGGCGACTTGTCAGCCTGACAAGTCGCGGTCCATTGTGTGCTACAGGAACCGTTCTAATAGACTCAAGTCGCTCCGACTTAGAAAAAGGTTCCTACTTTGGGGCGACCTGGAGCGACTTACATAGACATTCATTATATGCAGTGGCGGTTCTACATTAAATTGCTCCCCGAGCAAGACTCCCTCCCGGCGCCCCCCCCCCCAAAAAAAAAAAATAACATGACAACATAACAATAAATGAAGAGTGCCACAGCATTGCCCCCAATAAATGCAGAGTGCCACAGCATTGCCTCCAATAAATGCAGAGTGCCACAGCATTGCCCCCAATAAATGCAGAGTGCCACAGCAATGCCCCCAATAAATGCAGAGTGCCACAGCATTGCCCCCAATAAATGCAGAGTGCCACAGCATTGCCCCCAATAAATGCAGAGTGCCACAGCAATGCCCCCAATAAATGCAGAGTGCCACAGCAATGCCCCCAATAAATGCAGAGTGCCACAGCATTGCCCCCAATAAATGCAGAGTGCCACAGCAATGCCCCCAATAAATGCAGAGTGCCACAGCATTGCCCTCTTTCAATGTAGAGATGCCAGCGTGCCACCTTTCAATGCAGAGCGCCAGCGTTCCCCCCGCGAGACCCGTCCGTGCACTTACCTCACTTCTCTTCAGTTCAGTCCCCGGATTCCCCGCGTCTCCTCAGTCCTCCCACGGCGCCTCCTCCTCGGCCAATGGCGTGGGGTTTGCCTCTCGGCCAATCAGGAAGCGGGAGGACCCGCTCCCTGATTGGCCAGGAGGAGGATCAGTGTGACAATAGCGAATTTTCATTCGCTATTGTCACACAATGGGTGGGCACGGGGGGGTAGCAATGCTCTGCTCCTCGGCTCGGCTGCCACAGTGAAATTATTCAAAGTTCCTCGGGCGGCCCGGTACCATTTGATCCACAGACCGGTACCGGTACCGGTCCGTGGCCCGGGGGTTGGGGAACACTGTCATGCCGCCCCCCACGTGTCATGAAAAAATGCCACCCCGGGCGGCTGCCCCGTTCGCCCATGCCTAAAACTGCCACTGATTATATGAAGTCCGTGCAAGTCGCGCCGAAGTTGCGGTGCATGCGACTTCACAGGTCGCCCCCGAAGTCGTGCCGCGTTAGTGTGAACCGGCACAAAAAAAAAGTAAGGCGTTACTATTACACCACAATAAATTATGAAAGTGATTTCAAATTGTAAATTAAAATATATATGTTTGAATATGTGTCCAACAATGTGAAATAGTCCTTTCAAAAGTCCTCCACCATGCTCACAAATTTGTGGTGAATTCTTAACCTTATGTAAGTGCTCCACCACATTGCGAATAAAATGCCCACCCACCAACCGTGAGCCTTTAACAAACCTCAAGCATTTAAGATGAGATGATACCTGATTATTATTAAGTGGCCATATGGTGGCCACTTGAAAAACAATCTAAGGAATTCCATCAGGTAGCATCCTAAATGCTTGAGGCTTGTTAAAGGCTGCTCTATTTTATGAAAATTGCTCTATATTAAGACTGCCTTTTCCGCTGAAGTTGAAATGGCAAACTTGCCAGCCTAATTAGAAAGCTGTTTACACGCCCTTTAAGAAAATCTCAGTTTAATCCAATAAGGGACCACAAAGTGTTGGGATGCTGGGTCCTTGAGTAGGTTCCTGGTATAATTGAGGGAGAAAGATATATTTGGAGTGCCTGCTGTTTTTGGATCCATCATGTTACAATGTAATGGCCACCTAAAAAAATGATCTAAGAAATTCCATCGGGTACCATCCTAACTGCTTGAGACTTGTTAAGGGCTCATGGTTGGTGAGTGTGCATTTTATTGGCAATGTGGTGGACCACTCACATAAGGTTAAGAAGTCACCATATATTTGTGGGCACAGTGATTGGAGGAATTTTGAAAGGACTGTTTCACATTGTTGGACAATTATATTCATATATATATATATATATATATATATATATATATATATATATATATATATTTTGATTTGCAATATTTGAAATCACTTTTATGATTTATTGTATTGTAACAGTAGTGCCTTACTTTTTAATTCTTTATATGAAGAAATATGTCAAATAGAATAGTCACTGAAAACTTTCAAAGAAGTACTGATAAATAAATTAAGTGGTAAATGAATGGGATTTGTCACTTGGCAGGTGCTCACACTACGCATAGATTTTCTAGCTTGTGGAGCAACAAAGTGCCAGCAGACTGGGGCAGGTTAACTAAGCAGATTACCCCTTTACACACACACACACACACACACACACACACACACACATAGTAGCTGTCACCATGTGTTTTAGCAGAAACACATACAATTCCCCGCATTTACTGTTACATTTTTGACCTTTAAGGCTGAGTTCACACTGGTGCGAATCGGATTCAGGTTTCCCCGCATCCAATTTGCATGTCAGGAGACTGTGACAGGCTCTCAATTGAGCCAGTTCACACTGCACCAGGATGGAAGCGGAGCGGTTTGCAGAAGGGTGCTCTGCGTCTTCTGGTCCATTTCAGGTCCGTATTCAGCCAAAAATTAGAACCGAATTTGGACCTGAAACGGTGAACAGTGATGCACAGGACCCCCTGCTGTGAGCTGCTCCGCACAGTGTGAACCCAGCCTAAAAAGTTCCTGCATCATTCACTGCCACACCCAGATAGGAATGTAACAGAGTCTACACAATGGTAACTCTTCACAAAGGATAAGTTCTTCTAGTTAGAGCATTCAGAGATTCAGCTTAACAATTTTTAAATACCATTTTCATGAAAAGTGGTGCAAGACATACAGAAACAATATTACAAAACAACCACAGTAAAATAAAGGGCTTTTTAGAATTGAAAAATATTTAAGTGTAGCCCTTTGGTTCAGAGTTTGAATCACTTTCAGTGTAAATCTGACCTGCAGAGTCACTGGCCCTCACAAATTATTCTTAGTATTCTTTCATAGTTAGGGTGGTAAAACAAGAGCTCAGAGTTTCCAAATGAAACAACTTTTCTTTTTCATAAAGAGGGTGTCGCAGAACTAACCCTGCCCAATCAAAGGGTCCAAGGTGTGTTGTAAAGGTGTTTTAGAAAGTATTCTATTATGCTCAGCAGACACACCCCTAGACACCAAATATGATATAGTTCTTATGCATATTATAGACAGGTGTTTGCACCGGTAATGCATTTTGACAGTACCAAAACAAGTCTCGCCTACATGCGGTGTCAGTGCCTGCCTGAACGAGGCCTAAAAACCCCTGTTTTTATAGAAGTTCATGCATTCTGCTTGTAAAAAAAAGCTGAAGTAAGGTTTTAACAGAATCAGTAAAAAAAAAAAACTGAAAAAAATATGAGGAGTCTTGAGAGGAGGTTATGTGATGTTTTCAGAAAGCTGTGTACAGCACCCTGCTTTCCCTTCCCTCCAGCCATGTTCTGCATAAAGAAGCACATAGACTCAGTGATGACATTTCTGGGTCTGAAATAAGCTATTGTCAGGGAAATGGCCATAGAAGAACTAGCAATGTTTCCAATATTCATCATGGGTGCATCTGGCGAACATCACTGCGCAATGGCGCATGTAGCGCGAACTGCGAAAACAGGCGAACGTGCTTGCGCAATGGCGCGCGCACGGCGTGACAAATGCTGGCATCCACTGACCTGTTTAAACCTGAAGCTGTGAGCACTAGATTGCTCGATTATAAGTAGCTCCCCCGTGTTTCCTGATCCTTCGACCTCCCGTTACCGATCCGACTTGCCTTGACCTGCTTATCCTGATCTCCTGGTTTGACCTTTGGCTTGTTCTTCTGACTCTCTCCTGTTGCTCCATTGTGATTGACCCTGGCTTGGCTTCCAGACCCTGCTTATACCCGTCCACCCGTGTATGACCCTGGCTTGTTCCAGTTCTGTTATCTGAATCTGCTACTGACTGATCTACCATGTATGACCCCTGGCCTGGCTCCTGGTTCTGTTTCCGGTCTGCCCTGCTGCCAAGTACGCCTGGTGGCACCCAAGTACACCTGCCCTACAGTGCATCATGCTTATTCCAGCTACCATCCGGTGATCAGCTCTTCAGACTACAGCAATTGTCAAAGCAAGCTTCTTTGGGCACTGCATTCCCTGTACCACCCTTGCCACGCCCCTTAAAGTAATATTGTACAAAAAAAAATGAGTGGATAAACCCACAAGTGCTTTTTTACCACTACTATTACTTTAAATTGGCTTCTGGAATTAATAAATGCAGCAATTTAGAAATTGGAAGAAAGGTTTAGCAATGAAAAAAAACTTTTTTTGATAGAGAAGTAGTGCATTGTATATACAACTATATAGATCATACCAAAACGAGGGACAAATGAGGAGGAAAAGGGACAGAGGGACTTTGTTCTGAATTAGGGACAGTCCCTCAAAATCAGGGAAAGTTGGGAGCTATGCATTAGAATGTTTTTAGTGTTCCCTCCCTCCTTGGTGTGTTCCAGCATCTCATCATGTTGCTTTTCCATAATATAGAGATTTGGAAAAAAAAAACATTTTCCTAATAGTCACAGTAGATAAGCAGACTCAGGATTTCAGGCAAAGAGATCTCACTAACAGGTTCCCAAGAGACAATCACTAAAAGATTATCAAGAGACAAGAGACTGTCAGTTGGTTTAGCTCCCCAGCACCTAACTGTGGGGGTGGGGTAGGTGCATCCTGCCAACTATGCCAAGTTGTGGGTGGGGCCTACGCGTCTGCACGTGGGGGTACCTTTCTTGCAAGTGTACATTCATCAATGCCGGGGACCAGGTGGGGCCACATTCATGTGAACGTCAACGTTATGGCAGTACCCCGGCTCGTACATTGTGTGCAGCTGTGAAACATATAGAGTTCCTCTGTGAAGCATTCCAACCCATGTCACTACACACCTTGCTTGATGAAGGTTGCATTTAGGAGGGACACTTCTGAGCCTGTGCCCTCTCCACTCGTTCAGTAAAACTCGCTCCCAGTGACAAAATGGGGTCCTGCCGAGCACCAGCGCAGACCGCATGCATGCTCAAAATTAACTCCTTCTCTCTCCCATAGCATGCAGCTAGGTACAGGGGGTCTCTGTACTGCAGGTTACTTAAGGGTAACTGCTAGGGGGGGAGCCTGATCCCCTCGCTACCGGAGGACCCGTCACCTTTGCTAACTAACTAATGCAGGCTGCCCAGGTTCATAACTTCGGGAGAAGCAAAGTCCATTCAGCAAGATTCCAGTAATGGTAGGTTCCTAGTATGCGGAGAATCCCAGCAGGGTGACCCAGAAGGGAGCCACGTGCTCCAGTAGGAGTCCTCCCCTAACATTTATCTGGCTTACAGCAGGGGGGCAGGTTTCAGAAATCCCAAGAAAGAGTCTAGACACAGGCAGAGGCGTAACTAGAACCTTCAGGGCCCTGGTGCAAGAAACCATGAAGGGCCCCCCCGGACCCCTGGACGGGGCCCTTCCCTTCAAGCCTTGGGCTCTTCCCACTGATCCTGGGGCCCTTTACTCTCATTTCGGGGCCCTTTCACAAGTTCTGCACTGGGCCCCCTTCCTGCCATCTTGGGGCTTCCCAATGGTGGTGGAATGCCAGGGCCCCGGTCGCAGATTTAACCTTTGCGATCCTGGAAGTTCACCCACTGGTGTCAGTCGTTTGTATTTTTTGGTATTTTAATTGTATTATTTTTTATCATTTTATTTTATTTTTTTACAATGTCACTGACTATGACTCTGTCCATTCAGAAAGGGAAGGAACTGGTAAATGACATATTTACCGACCCCTTCCTGGTTATCAATTGTGAACCATCCCCTTCAGCAGCCAGCAGGAGAGGGGAGGGAGCACAGTGAGGGGGGGGGGCAGCACAGTAGGGGCGGGGGACCAGGGAAGCACACAGGGGCCCAAAGACAGCAGAATACAAGTGAAGTGGATAGGAGGAGTGGTGGGGGCAGCATGCTAGCTACAGGAGGAAAAAGGAGGACAGTGATTCCTCTACATGCTGCCCCTCCTATACAGGTGTACAGGGGAGCTGCATGGGCCCCCTGGAGCATGGGGCCCAGTTGCGATTGCAACCCCTGCAACCCCTGTAGTTATGCCCCTGGACAAAGGGAACCCCTTGCCATCTCAGGCAGCTTGTAACTTGTCTGTATAATTACACAGTGTTATGAATACAACAGAAGAAATGTATTTAAAGTGATTGTAGAGTCTTGTTTTAAAATTAAAAAAAAACAAACATGTTATACTTACCTGCTCTGTGCAGTTGGTTTTGCACAGGGCAGCCCGGACTCTCCTCTTCGCGGGTCCCTCGTCGCTGCTCCTGGCCCCTCCCTCTTGTCGAGTGCCCCCACAGCAAGCAGCTCCGTTTTGTCCTTTTAGCTGTGATTTCGCCCCGCCCCCTCTCTCTCCTGATTGGTTAACGGACCTTGATTGACAAGTGTTTAAACTTACTGGGATAAGAATTATAACAAATAGTTTACTGGAAAATGCTTAAGTTATTGTGCTTAATGTGTTAGACTAAAACATGCTGAGGGTTTAAACCCTATTTAAAAACTAGCCATCATTTTAGAAATTGTGCAAACACTGTATGGTATGTCTGACATTGCCCTGTGTTAGAGCAACCAGTGACTAATCAGGTACGTATGTCCTAGATAAGCAATATTTCTTCTGTAGTTCATATTTTTTCCTGCACTTCCGCCTGATACTGCCTCATGAGAGCCACTTTTGACAACATCAATTGGAATAGTTAGTCATAGAAGGGTTTAAAGCTTAATTAGTAAAGCAGTGTAACATATCACCAGACTAGTTCAGCAGGATATTTTGTAACTAAAACTCAAGGGCATGAAAGTTCTGTCATTAAAGCAGCATAGAGCAAAGACGTACCTTGCTTGAAACAGAATCCACTTGGCCAGATTCCTATTGACCTTCACAGTGCATTGGTTGTGACAAAGTGAACAAGAATAATTATTTTAATAAGGTAAACAGAAATGTGTAAATTGCAATAAACCATAGCAACCATCAAATTATTTGGTATTACAAATGTAAAATCAAATTACTGTACCTGGTATTGGTTATTATACTTTGTGTTCTTTACATGACCTTATCTGTTCCTAAAGAAGAACTCCAACTTTTCCTCCCTATAACAATAGATGCATTGTGCATGTAAATGAATCACAACCCTACCGTCAGTTTATGTGTAACTTACCTCCTTTAGCTGTATAGAGCAGGTTTCTGTGTGATGTCACTCCTCTTTTTGGCTGAATTTCAAATTTCTCTGACTTCCTGTTTTATTCCCTCGACCAGTCCTGATACTACATGTCCCATGATCCTTTGAGCCTCTGTAGTTTCAGGGCGGGCTATGGAAGTCACTTATACCAGTGGGTCAGTCCTAGGGTTAGTGTGGGTGCTTCTGGGCCTTCATGTGGGTGGTGGTATGATAAATGTATCATACCTCCTCCTTTGACATTCCTGTTTTGTAGCATGCCAAAGAAGTATAGCTTACTGCAAGACTACAGAGGAAGGGCTAAGGGCTATGGGCTATGGGAGGGTATTATGAAGGTGTTTCCTTCATATGTAAATGTAAATGTTTAGATACTTTCTGTAGATGTGACTGGGCGGGATTAGGTGCTAATTAGGATGTATTCAATCCCACCCACCATCAGAGCTGTAAAGGAAGTTACATCATTTGCAGAGTCTGAAAGACTACAAAGGGGAGTGTTATAGACTCTAGCTGCTGCAGGAAGTGGCTGTGGAAGGGAGGGAATCTATCAGCAGGATATACAGTGTCACATGATACAAAGCCACAACTAAACCCAGAATATCAGAGCATCTGCAGACAACAGAGCAACATGGCACAGAGGTATGATCTATGCTGTTATTGATCATTCCATTCAGTTCTAGTGAAAAAATAAAGTTGGAGTTCAGCTGTAAATTTGATTGATTGTTTTTTAACTAATGTTATAGAGTAGTTGGCAACCTATGATTTTAAGGTCATGGCACTCTTAAAAGAGAAGTAGAGCCAAAGATCTTTTGGCCCTACTTTTCCTGTGGGTCACAGGAGGGCATTTTGTTCTGCACTTCTGTGAGCCTGCTGTTGGCTAATATCACAGAGCCAGTTCAGACTCTGGAGAGATTCTGACTTTAGTCCACCCAGATGCTTATCAGCAAGTCGCTGATAGCCTAAGCCAGCTGCTACAGCCCCCCTCCACTCCAGTAGGTACTGGAGGGTCAAAGTAGAGAGCCGGTGGCTAACAGTCATTAGCTCTCTGCTCAGTGAAAACTGAGAACCTAGCAATCAGTGGTCTTTGATCACTCAGTTCTTGGTCTTAGAGGCGGCATTGGACCGATGCTGTATAATAAAAGATTTTTCTTTTATTATACCCAAACTTCTCTTTACAGAAGAATTCCAGATAAGAATATTTCATACATAGATACATTGGTCCAGCTTGGATCAATGTAACTATGCATATACCATAACTGGCCAATGCCACTGGGAGCTTGAAATCACTGAAGAAGACACCACTACTCTTGTGATCTCCACTTGCTTCTGGGCACAGTACCGAGTGGCTGCACTTCTGCTTACTGAACACAGGAGGTTGGACACTCAGCATGGGCACCATTCAGGGAATTTTTGTTTATTGGGGGGTGATTCTTGCGCTGTCCTGGGAGGTGTTATAGTTAATATATGTCTACCCTCGATGCTGTCCGTACCGTTACTGTTGACCATACAGTTATATTAAGTAAATGATATAGAAGCAAGGCACAGCATATTAAATCCAAAGGCGCTTCACTAGTAGCATTGAGGTGAGCAGTTAGCACACCTAGATGTGTTGAGCACAGAAGACCACTAAATCGCACCAGGTGTATAGGTGGAAGGAATTACCCTTTTTTTATCACTGAAGAAGAATAACTTATTATTAGGACACTTGATCACTTTAAATGGACTTTGTTATTTATGCAGTTTAATTTTAACATGTATTTGATTTAATTCCTATGAAGAAATGCTGGGATAATCTATTGATTGGCACAAAGCACTTTGTTATATCACCAAAAGCACTGAAATATAGGTTGATATATATTCTTTTTACACCATAAGCACTGTTATATTTATTATGTTCACATCACCATAATTTTATGAAGACAATTTCACCATTTTATGATTATTTTTATGAAAATATGTGTTTCAATTTAATTTATTGATCAATAATTGCACTTTATATATATATATATTTATTTCTCTAGAGAACTGATTTAATGCACGGTATTTTCACAGTATCACCTTATGCACTTTATAGACTGTATTTATACTGTTTGTTTATTTGATCATTTATTTGTTGTTTAACCAAGACCATCATTATTTATATACTTCATCGATAGGTATATTTAAATTTTATTTTTATCATAAGTTATTTATCCACATTTTTCAGTATTTTAATATACACGTAATACCCCTGAAGCGCGGTACTCCCCCCCCCCGCCTTTACTTACCATTCAGGGAATGTTTCGCATTTTTCGCTTTAAACAAGGTGGAGAGGCGGGGCACTGACATCGTGCTCTCCACCCAATTAGAGCACACTTTGCATTTATTACCAAATAAAGTGATGAGGCTTCCACATGCCCATAGGAGCCAACAAAATCCTTCGGGAAAAAATACACCTCAAAGTGGGAACATTGCAAAGTAAAATTCAGCTTGCCCAATAATGACTATAGCTGCTTAAGGGTCAGTTTATGAGAGACCAGGGAAGCCACAATACATGCCAAATGTCAAATTGCTGAACACCCAACACTATCCTTTCTTGAATGAACCTGAAGCCCCAGCCCCTGCTGAGGCATTGTCTGGCAGAAAGGTTGACTGGCCCACAGTGCCCAAAAACACCACACTTTGAGCTCATTACCCACATCCAAATCCCAATGTAGTTTGTAATCCCAATTAAGCATAAATCCATTGACATGCTTTGGCAAATTTGTTCATTGCACTTAACAAAGGAATTTGCAGATGCCATGTACCATGGCTGCCTACATATTTCTTTCAGTGTAGATATCCTTTGGCTTACAATATATATTGGAAGTTCCAAAGTCTGACATTAGAAGTTGCAGTGAAGTCTAAAAGAACTGGCCAATAATCTGACTGCACGGTCTACTTAGCCTATGTAGATGTGCACTGAAATCTAAGGCTGGGTTCACACTAATGAATAAATAATTTGCATGACAGGAGGCTGTGATCGGCTCTCAATGGAGCCGGTTCACACATCTCCGTGGCGGCTGCGGAGTGGATTGCACAGAGGTCCTGTGTGTCTTAGGCTTAGTTTCAGGTCAGAATTCAAGCAAAACTTTGGCCTAATTCATTCCTGAAACAGAGAACAGGGACGCACTGGACCCCTGCTGTGAGCCGCATGCGAACCAAGTGTGATTCCAGCCTAAAGGTAAAGAAAAGGGAAAATCCATCATTTTGCGATGACATCCGAACAGGAGTAAGAAGGAAATCTTTTCGAAGGGACAACTTTTATGAAAAAAGTTCAACAGGGGATTTCCTTTTACTTTTGAGAGAGATTCTCTTACTTCCTGTTCTGAATGAAGGGCATCAAGCAAACCTTATCAATGGTACCAACTGAAAAATTGGCGGGGGGTACTAATCATTGTCAAGACTTGCTAAAAATTAAAAAAAAATATTTAATTTAGGATAGAAATATACTTTAAGCATAAAGAATCTGACTCTACCTGCTCTTTATAACAAGAGATGGAAAAATTAGGCCACTGACCTGGAAATATATATTCATGTATTCAATCATGGTATTTATTTTGTTTTGACGTCATCAGTCTTTGTTCGCTGTATTCCAACACCTGTTCGGAAAATGTTTTGTGACTTGGCAGACGTAAACACTTGCTATCAGCTGTATCATGTTACAGTATTTGCACAATGTGAAGGGTGACATTATGAAGCTGTCCTGCAAGGTTACTTACTTGGATCATTTCTTGTGCAAGACATACCACTGAATTTAAATTCTGTTATCACAACTCCTAAATCACCTATTTATTTTTTTAAGAGGATTTGTGTATTTGAGTTGTCTGAAAAGAACAGCCAAAGCTGATATTTGTCATTTGATGGTACTCAAGGCCAGATGCTGATCCATAACAGAACGGAGGAAGTATAGAATATGTACCTCAAAGTACTTTCTAGGATTAACACCTTGGACCCTTTAAGGGGTTTAGGATGCCAGAATGCGAGACAGGGTTTATGATCATGTGGCCGCCGTGATTGACTGTTGCAGCAGTCACATGATCAGAAAAAGTTTGACCAGAGCTTTCTGTTACTCACCGGTAACTGTGCTTGAGAGCGTGAAGGGTGTGCACTTTCAGCACAGCTGTATTTGCACTAATGCACTAATACATTAACGCACGCAAATATGCAGCCACTCTGCTCCAAGGCCCACCCGCCGAGAGGCCGCATATTTGCGTGTGGCCGGCACCAATAGGGTAAAATTCCTCAACTCACAACAAGAAAAATAGGCTTTACTTTGCAAAAAGTTAATTTTCTAGCCTTCAAGAAGGTAGGCTTAACTGCATCTTGATAGGCTCCTTCTCTCAGGACTGTGGCTTCAACAGCTATGCCATTAAAGCCAGCAACTGAGAATAAGGAAGGAACACTGTGTTACGTACCTGATAGGAGACTGATATGACAATGTTGGCCTCTCTTGAATCTCCAGCCCAAGCACTCCTGAAAGTGAAACAGATAGTGCCAAGGAACAGGAGCAACACAAGTGTCAATAGATGTTGATGGCAGAATCTTGGGCTGGTGATGCAGACTCAGAAGATTCAACAGAACTTTGAGTTTAGAACAGCAGATGAGGTTAAAGCAAAAGTCTGATTGCGCTGCAGAGCTAGAAGGTGGAGTCCATTAGCGCTACCTTTGGGTCAGAAACACACAGAGATGACTGAAGCTGATGCAGCGAGAGTAAGCACTTGGCATGGAGCCAAGCCAGAGACAGAAGCGTAGTGATGGCTGGTGTCAGCAGCAAGGTACTGGTAAGCAACACACAGAACGAAGATGTGGGTCGGTAGCAGAAATCAGCTACAGGACACAAATCAAAGTACAGGGTACAGCTGAAGACCAGTCAGCACTGGCAGTTAGATCATCCCTTAAATAGGTCACCTGGCACCAATACTGACTCTGGGAGTACATGCACATCTGCACACACACCGTGACACACATGAACAACCATGGCTAATGTTTGTGCAGAAGCATGCTCATGCACATTCCTCTGAGCTAACTGGCTAATAGGAATTCCCTGATACACTGGCCCTTGGGACAGAACATCGGGACAATCCAGAAGGGCCCACAGAAAGTCTGCCAGGAGTCTGGGTATATCTGAGTACCACGTCCCCCTAAGCCAATTTGGTAACATGAGAGACACTGGAATTTTATGAAACCTAAATTATAGGTTAGTGACCAAAATAATGTTTTAATGTCTTTAACCTCCCTGGCGGTATGATTCTTTTGGATTTTAGGTGCTGAAAGCGGTACCATTATTTTGCATGTAATTCTTCTGAATGAGCAGCCCAAACCAACTGTATACATTTATTATATATATTGTATATATATATATATGTATGTATATAGTATAGTATATGTATTAAGAATGCGGGCGGTATGTGGCGGCGGAGCTCTCTCCCGATCGTCTGCGAGCCCCGGCTTAGGTCTCCGGCGACGTGACGTCCGCCGGGGGGTGGAACCGGCGGCAAATTCAAATGTAAAACACACCAAACACACTGATACCATTCAAAATAAAATAAAATCACATTACATTGCCCCCCAGTGCCCTTTCCTGCAGTTTTACTGTACTTTTTATGTAAATATAAATATTTACATTTGAATTTGCCGTTGGTTCCACCCCCCGGCGGACGTCACGTCGCCGGAGACCTAAGCCGGGGCTCGCAGATGATCGGGAGAGAGCTCCGCCGCCGCATACCGCCCGCATTCTTCGCTGGATCCCGGAGAAAAGGTAAGTAAAACCTCTTCCAGGATCCAGCGATCTTCCTAGCGGTACCCCGAGTGTGGCTCGGGGTTACTGCTTTTGGCTCTAAAATCTAACCCCGAGTCACGCTCGGGAATACCGATAGGAAGGTTAAGATATGCATGTGAAATAAATAAACTCCTTACTATTGTCTTGTTTTTATGCATAGCTTTTAATTATATTGTAGCAGCAAACAGTCTTGGGAAACCAGTAATGGACTCTGGACACAGACTTCAGGAAAAAAAATCATTTTTTTTTTTTTTTTTCGCTAATGAAGGCTTAGTGGACTTTTTGCCCAAAAGGCTAAGCCCCGTGTAGAGGGCGGTCACAGCATATATACCAACAATTACATCACAATTCACATTCCCTTTACACCTCTGTTTCCTTAACTCTAAGCCAGTGAGCAAGCAGTATCTGCCGTTTTTCTTTATATACATAGCATCCCTTATCTATCTGACTCATCTTGATAAGGGTATGCTGTCCTCACACACTGTCTACAAGGAGGAAGAGAAGGGTTAGTGACCTAGTTATGTGCAGATGGTGATGTCTCTAGGTACTTTCCAACCGGAGCCATTTTGGTAAACGTAGCTATTTTGTCTGCTGCCACAATATACTGGATATACACAGCCATGGTAAATATCTGCTTCTTAGTAGTACGTTGCAGATTCTCTAAAACTTTACTAGAAGGTATGTCTGGCTTAAAACAATGGATTCTCTGTTTACTCTAATCATGTTCAATACGCACAACGATACCAAAAGTATCACAAGACAGATACCTTATGATCTTTGCCTAAGCTTTAGGTCACATGAGGGAACTCAGGAACAGCACTTTTCTACTGATGGCAAGAAATAGTCATTTGATTTCAAATACATTTAACAGTGTGATTTGGTAATGCAGACACATTCCCTAATAATTTATTTTAAAGAGTCAGTGTTATTAAGTCAATTTAAAGAAATATCTTACCCACTCCCAAACTGCCCTTTGCATCTCCTGTTGTTTATCCTTATCTCACCCTGCTGCCACCCTGCCATGCTCACTGGTAGAAGATAATAATTACTTGTATTTTTGCAATTGTATGTAGAATGGCAAAACCACATTGCTATAGCTTTGAAATGTGCTGCATTGTGGGAAGGCAGGTGAAATGTCACTTACTCCTTGATACCTACCATAGAACTACTAAAATTTGTAAAGAGCAGCAGTGGGGAGAGAAGCAATTGGAGGGTAGTGGAAAACGTAGGTATAGATACTGGAGCTTGTCTGGGAGTGAGTCAAATGAGAGGGCTGCTGATTTTTCTTTTAGATATTTTTATTAAATATATTTCAAAATTCTGTTACTGCAATGGCATGTTAACCTCTTGATGAGATTAGTAAAACTAAAGACATCCTGCAAAACAGTTGTGATCTCTTTTTGGTAAAACATCAAATGTGTATTTGACTAAATAGGTGCTTTCTTTAAAGTGGATGTAAACCTGCTTCATGAAATTTAACTTGGGTTCATATATCTGTAATGTTTACTTATCTCTCTCCAAAGCACGAAGTCCCGTGATTTTCTGCTGCTCTGTTCTTCTGGACTTCACTCCCACAGCTGAAACAGGAAGAACAAATTGTAACATTATGTTCACTTTCTAAAGAATATAGCAAGCTGAAGACAGCAGATATTCATGTAAAACTTATGTAGGGAGATTTGTTTCATTTCTGTGTATCATCTGAGGCTGTTCACTTCACTGGTTATATATGAGGGTTTACATCCACTTTAAGAATTAGTGGGAATGCATGTGCATAGCCCCCAATGTCCTAGATTCCTCTTGACTGTATGAGGAGTTCAACAAAATCCTGGTGTACTGTAGATCTGGGCAATGCCCTGGAACATATTGCTGGAGCTATTGTTCGAGCATCTGGCTCCAGGTCTGTGAATGCCCTTCCACTAACATAAATGCTTTACTATTTCCCTCCATACTGACAGCAATGCCATATTCCCCCACACTGAAACCAATGCCCCACTGACATCAGTACTCCAACCCCGATCCCTAACACCAGTGGTTTATTCTACCCCGCTCCTAAACCCCAGTGACAGAAAATGTTTTATCCCACTATCACTGTAATGTAATGTAAGGGTGATAGAGAGGAGTGAAATTATGGAAGGGGTGAGTATGGAGTTAGAATCCGTGTGGGTAGAACACCATAGGGAAGAAAAAAAGGGAAAAGTAATTATGGGGGTATGCTATAGGCCAACCAACCAAAGGGAGGAGGTAGAGCTGGAATTTATATCACTGTTGGGTAAAGTGGCAAAACTGGGACCAGTCATCATGTTGGGGGACTTCAATTATCCCAACATTGACTGGGAAGAGGGGACTACACACTCACAGAAGGCCTGTCTATTCATGGCAACGTTACAGGACAACTACATGTCTCAGTTGGTGGATTCTCCTACTAGAGAAAATGCAGTCCTGGATCTATTGATCACTAATGACCCAGACCTAATCTCGGAGGTAGGAGTCCAGGACAACCTGGGCTCTAGCGATCACATTTCGCGTAAATGACAATATAACAAGGCAAGTGGGGAACATAAGAACCCTAAACTTCAGAAGGGCAAACTTTCCTAAATTGTGCTCAATGATGGAAAGGGTAAACTGGGACCAAACCCTGGGAACACTGACCGCAGAGGAAAAATTATAATGCTTAAGGAACATATTAAACAAATGCATTTTGCAGTGCATTCCTATGGGAAATAAATTTAGACGAGACAAAGCCAAACCTGGCTGGCTAAACCGTAATGTTAAAAAACTTATTAGGGGAAAAAAATGGCCTTCAAGAAATATAAATCAGAGGGCACAGTATCAGCTTTCGAGCAATACAAGGAGGCAAATAAGAAAAATAAATACGAAATCAAAATGGCTAAAATCAACTTTGAGAGACAAATAGCGGAGGATAGTAAAAAGAATCCAAAGAAATTCTTTAAATATATCAACAGCAAAAAAGCTAGGGAAGAGCATATTGCACACATAATTAACAATGATGGGAGGATGGTTACAGAGGACACTGAAAAAGCAACCGTGCTGAACGCTTTTTTCTCATCAGTCTTTACACAGGAAAAGGAGGGGTAAATGGACCACGACTATATGGTTAGTAATAATACACAGGACTTTCCGCTATGGCTAACAGAGGGTAAGATCAGGGAAAGGCTGGATAAAATTAACACAAATAAATCACCAGGCCCGGATGGCGTACATCCGAGAGTACTCAAAGAACTTAGTAAGACTATATCTAGACCACTGTTCCTAATCTTTGCTGACAGTATTATGACAGGAAATGTACCAGGGGATTGGAGGAAAGCTAACGTGATACCGATATTCAAAAAAGGGCAGAGGCATGTCCCGGGAAATTATAGGCCTGTTAGTGTGACATCAATAGTATGTAAACTTCTGGAGCGGATGATAAGGGACTATATCGTAGAGTTTGCTAAAGACAACAACATCATCAACAGTAATCAGCACGGGTTTACAAATGGGCGTACTTGTCAAACCAATCTCTTAACATTCTACGAGGAGTAGAGCTGTGAGCTAGATAGGGGGAGACCAGTGGATGTGGTGTACCTGGATATCGCTAAGGCGTTTGATACAGTTCCCCACAAGCGCTTAATTTATAAAATAAGGTCGGCAGGCATCTACCGCAGGGTTTGCTCTTGGATACGGAACTGGCTAAAAGGGCGTGTCCAAAGGGTGGTAATCAACAGCGCATACTCAGACTGGTCTGAGGTGGTAAGCGGGGTCCCCCAAGGCTCAGTCCTGGGACCAACTTTGTTCAATTTATTCATAAACAGCATTGAGAATGGGATCAGTAGTTCTATATCAGTTTTTGCAGATGACACAAAATTGGGCAGGGCATTAATTGAACGACATGAAGCAGATATCCTACAGAATGACCTGGACAAAATAACAGAGTGGGCAACGACATGGCAAATGAGGTTTAATGTGGAGAAGTGTAAGGTTTTGCACTTGGGGACTAAAAACATAAAAGTACAATACACGTTAGGGGGGGGGAACCTTTGGGGGAATCAAAAATGGAGAAAGATCTGGGAGTCTTGGTAGAGGATAGACTAGGCAATAGCATGCAATGTCAAGCAGCAGCTGCCAAAGCCAGCAGAATATTAGCATGCATAAAGAAAGGGATGTATTCCAGAGATAAGACTATAATCCTTCCACTTTATAAAACTCTGGTCCGACCACATCTGGAGTATTCTGTCCAGTTCTGGTCGCCAGTCCTCAGGAGGGATGTGTTGGAGCTGGAGAGAGTCCAGAGAAGGGCAACTAAACTAATTAGGGGATTGGAGGACCTTAATTATGAAGAGCGTCTGCAATCGCTTGATTTATTCTCCCTGGAGAAGAGACGCCTGAGAGGGGACATGATAGCAATTTATAAATATCTCAATGGTGATCTCGGCATAGAAAAAAAGCTATTTAATCGGAGGGATTGCATGAGGACTCGAGGGCATACAATGCGATTAGAGGAGAAGCGGTTTAACCTCAGGCAACGTGGGGGGGGGGGAGGGGTTCTTTACTGTTAGGACTACAAGATTGTGGAATTCTCTACCACAAGAGGTGGTTTCTGCGGGAAGTATGGTGGCTTTGAAAAGACTCTTAGACGTACATCTCAAAGATCAAAACATTCAGGGGTATGTGAGATGATTACGGCCACACACACCTACACAGGTTGAACTGGATAGACTATTGTCTTTATTCAGCCTCACCTACTATGTAACTATGTAACTGACACCAAGCCATGTCCAAAATGTAGCTCAATATAGCCACTGTTCGCCATGTTTTCCCCTTTCCAAGAATCCCTCTTTCCCATGTTGCAAGATATGACTTTGAATGAAGTATTCTAAATAATGATTGTGTTTCAGTAAATGACTCTAAATAAAGCTGGGTCAGATAGAGTAGACTTATGAATATGAGAACAGGGAAGAAGAGACAGAAAATGGAATGAGGAAAATAATTTCGTAAAAAAGAGAAGTAAAAAAAAAGAAACATAACTATTTGCACAGTCTATTATAACAACCAGAAATATGCTTTATTGGAGTTGATGATTTCCCTACATTTATCATTTCCTGACAAATATAGTAACTTTGCTGAACTTTCCCTTTTCCACTCAATGACTACTTTCAGTTCTGACAGACCGAATTAGATTTAAAGCTGGGCAAAGTTCTAAAAATAAATAAGTTACAGTTTCTACTGTGACCCACAACAGATGTAAACTTGTATTTGATTGATGAAAATTTTAGGTTGTAAAGATAATCATAAAAAATATATTTGACATTACTACCTGTAACATACCTAGTGGAGGCCAAGGTAAAGAGAGGGTTTCCCTTACACCTCCTGACCAAGACTCCCTGGAGATGGTCATAGGGATGGTGGTGGGTCCAGACGTGGATTATCGGCAGATGATCTGGAGAATGTGAGGATGCTGCTGAGATAAAGGAGAGGTTTAGACTGGATCTGTGCAGAATTCTGGTTCACAAATTAAGCACAGGAACATTCAGGAGGAGGAAGGAAAACTGTAATCAAAGCGAGCAGCAGTCAACATCAGACAGCAGAGATACCAAGACAGCAGGCTAAGGGCAAAACACTGGAGGTAAGCCAAGATCAGAAGAGGTTGATATGGGCACTAACAACCACTTAGCCATTTTGCTAGGTTGTGCTAAGTTTTAAATAGTTAGATAGGCACCAATGCCAATGCTGTATGTGGACACTTGCTCATGCTCACTTATATGTGCACCATGACCCTCAGCGTCAGATCATGGATCACAATATGCACACACACATAGATGTTTGGGTCTTCTATAGAACCATATCTGACACAGTGAAATATGTTAAGTTGTTAAACCAAACCACAGCTGTAGCTTACACAGTGAAAGACAAAAATGCATGCTGAACTGCTCTCTGTGACACGTCTTTCACAGACTTTTCATAGAACAGGGAACAGATCGCTCCTTTTTAACAAAGGAACTTGCTCCCCATTTGTTAATCCAGAGAGACATCTGCTCTGTTGTCAAAGTTTAGAAAAGTGGGGCAGACTTTATGACTGCACCACATTTTGTCAATTCCACCCACTGTGTCTGAGGATGACTGTGGGCCCTGGGAGGTATAGGTGAGAGGTCACCTGACATTTTTACAAAGTAATCTGACAACTGCTTAATCAGTCTCCTGGCTGCATCATGTACAGGGCCCCGTGGTTAACAAGAATGTACACAATTACGGAGCTCTGTGTTTCGTATTATTATGGTTACTTAGCAGATGAAAGACAGAATATGCCGTCACCATGACCTTCGACAGTTGACAAGTCATCATATTTCATAAGGCCTTTCATCCTTGAAGCTCGACTCAAAGAGTCACAAACAGAAAAAATAATTAAAGGGGTAGCTATAAATCTTTTTTTTTAGGTAAAACAGTGAACTATAATCATTTCAGATTAAACGTTTAGATTTGCAGAAGTCCAGACTTGACTGGTTTTCCCTTAGGGCCTGTTCACATGTCTGCCTTTATTGCAGTATAACTTTCCCTGCACATTTGCACTGTACATATTTAAAGGGATGATGTAAAATAAAAGTGGGTATGCTATGGATAGGACTTTTACAGGCACAGTTCTATTTGAGGAAAGCAACCCACTCTGCAGGCCAAAGTAGGGACAGTGATTCTACTCACCTCATTGACCAAGTGGATCTAGACAAACTTCTTAAAGGTGATGAGTTGCCAGCTTGTACACCTGAGTCTTTTATATTAAGGAAAAAGTCTAAAAAATGTCCTACTATTCACTCTAATCCCAAGGCCACTGAGGGCATTCCACACAATAAAAATGCTGACTCCAATCTGTCTAGAGGACATCTTGAAGTCCCTGTCTAATTTGGAAAATAACAATTCTTTTGTAATGAAGCCAGCTGGCAAGGGTGGAAACACAGTTGTAATGAATGACAAAGACGTTTGTAGGATGTGTATGGATATTTTGAACAACCGCGATTGCTACAGTCCTTATTCTTCTCAACGCATAGATCAATTAACAAGACTTTTTGGTTATTGGTTTCACAAGCCTGTAATGATGGTATTATCACTAATGATTTCTGAGAGAGCTCTTCTGTCACACAGGCACAGAAGTGCCTACGTGACAGAAGGGCTGCCTGCTTTGTTTACATAGGCAGGCAGCTCTTCTGTCAGTTTCTGTGAAGACCACAGGAGGCCAGCGGCGATCGTGCCCGCTCCCCCCCCCGCCGTCTGGCTCCCGCTGTGTCTAATCACAGCGGGAGTGGGGCTCCTGGGGCGCGTGTGCCGCCAAGACAGCGTGCACATAACCAAGTATATGTACGTGATTATGTGCAGCTAAGCCACTCTGCCACAGTAAATCTGTGTGGGGTGGTCGGCAAATGGTTAAGCATCATGCTTAAAAAGAAAGACCAGTTACTCTCCACCTCAGTAATGCTAGATTCCGGGGCTGGTGGTAACTTTATCAATTTGAAGTTTGCAGAAGAAAATGGCATTTCCCAAATACCCAAACCATCTCCAGTACATATGGAGACAGTGGATGGTTCTATACTCGCTTCCAAGTAATCACTCATGAGACCATTCTTCTGTAGTTAAGTATCGAGCCTGGACACAAAGGGTTAATATCTTTTTCAATCTGATTTCCTCTCCTCAATTTCCTGTTATCTTGGGAATTCCATGGCAATCAATTCACAATCCCACTATTGACTGGCAGGCCAGAAACCTGGGCTTTCCCTCTGAACATTGTGAGTTACATTGTCAAAAAAGAGACATCTCACCTACTATTATGGGAGTGACATAGACTAACTTGGAAAAATGTCCCCCTCAATACCAAGACTTTAAAGACATTTGTGATAAGAAAAATACCGACCAATTACCACCCCACCGGCATATGATTGCCCAATAGTGCTTGCACCAGGAGCCCCAATTCCTTTTGGTCACCTCTACAATCTTTCTGAACCTGAACGAAGGCATTAAGGGACTTTCTACAAGAAAATCAGGCGAAGGGGTTTAACCGTCCCTCAACCTCTCCTGCTGGTGCCCCACTATTCTTTGTTAAAAAAAAAAAGATGGAACCCTGCGCCCATGCATTGATTACAGAGAATCAAATAAAATGACAGTCAAGAATCGTTACCCACTTCCTTTAATTCCAGAACTATTCGAGAGACTAAGAACAGCAAAGATTCACCAAGCTTGATCTGAGGGGTGCATATAATCTTGTTCGCATTCGACCTGGAGATGAATAGAAGACGGCCTTTCGAACAAGATAGGGCATTATGAATTCATGGAAATGCCCTTTGGATTTTGTAATGCACCAGCAACCTTTCAACATTTTGTAAATTATGTTTTCAGAGACTTGTTAGACCAAATTGTGGTGGCTTATCTGAATGATATACTTATCTTTTCGATCAATTTACAGGAACACCAGGAATATGTCCGTACTGTCTTAGAACGACTACGACAAAATAAATTATATATTAAATTGGAAAAAAATGAATTTTTGTAAAATCTTACCGTAAAATTCCTTTCTCGGAGTCCTCCGACAGTCGCCGCCCACTCATATAGTCTTCACCAATGGGGTATTGACTTCCTCTCCTTAAGAGTAGCTAGGCAAAAGACTTGTTAAAACAAAAGCATTTACATAGACACACCCATGGGGGCTGTCCCACTGGTCCATTACCCCCCCCCCCCCTGCAATAGCCATCACAACTCAGTGTTTGGTAGCAAGTTAAGTGTATAAGAACCCCAAAAGAACGGCGGGGGCGGTGACTGTCGGAGGACTCAGAGAAAGGAATTTTAGGGTAAGATTTTACAAAAATTCAGTTTTCTCTTACGTCCTCCGACAGGCGCCGCCCACTCATACAGTCTTCACCAATGGGGATGTCCCAAAGCAGTGTAGACATGAGGGGTGGGAAACGCAACCATCAGAAAAGGCAACGCAGTACCCATATCAGAGAAAGGAACCTTACAGGAACAGCAAGTATACCTTCTGGGCAACAAAAAAGCACAACAGGAGCAACATCCCAGGAAAGCAAAACAACCCCAACAGTCAGGGACCCACACAAAACCTGGGTCCCCTACGGTACTGCCGCACAGAGAACTTTGCTGCCAAAGGAGGCATCAGCTGATGCCAGAACATCAATTTTGTAGAATTTTGAAAAAGTGTGCCCTGACGACCAAGTCGCAGCCTTGCACACTTGGGCCACCGAAGCCTGATGCCGGAGGGCCCAGGACGTACTCACCGACCTGGTAGAGTGCGCCTTGACAGGGAAGGGTGGTACCCATTCCCTCAACGAATAGGCCTGTACAACTGTCTGATCCATTTAGAAATGGTCGCCGCAGACGCAGCCATAGCCTTTCCGAGGTCCTTCAGGAAGGACAAAGAGAGAATCCGATTTTCGAAAAGACTCAGTCTACGACAGGTAAACCCTGATCGCCCTGACAACATCCAAAGAATGCAAGGCAAGATCTTTAGGATTCGCACAGAGCGAAGGTAAGACAATGTCCTCATTGAGGTGTGTGACAGGAGTCACTTTGGGCATGGGGGTTGTGGACCCCAAATTCCTTTAAAGAGGTTGGGAGGCACTATGTCCAGCCTTGTGTGGCTTTCTTATGTTTAAGTCACCCTGCAACTGTTATGGATGCAGGGTGACCAGGAGGGTGGTGAACACTGAAAATATGGTTTGGACTACTACAAATGGGACAGTCATATTCAGGAATAATGTCTCCCTTGTAATATGAAGATTTTTGTTCCCATTTGCCATGAGGTCTCTGAACAGGAAGTCAACTCCTAATATGGTCATTACAGGAAGTTCTGAGGAGACGGACTGTCTGAGGTGGCTCTCCATTCACCTATTGTCAGGTGTGCTAATGACCTCACCTGTTGTCTGCTAAGGGATGTATTGACACTCAGAGTAATGTGTATTGAGGGCTCGTTAGGGAACCATTGTTCTGTATCTGACCAATCCCTGTTGATTCATTTTCAAGTCCTCATTTGCATGGCAGTCATTCTGGTCAAGCTATCTGACCAAGCACTGCTGACTCATTTTCAAGCCCTCATTTGCATGGCTGGAGAGGACCTTATTGGGAACTGCTGGGGGAAGGATGTTCCAAATTCTGTATAATAAATTCTGTATAAAAGTGTGCTGTGTTCTTCCAATAAATGTTGTTCCTGTTTTACCCTCAACTCGGAGCTTTGTCTCGTTATTGGGGGGATTCACTGTATGCTGTTGGAGACTGATTGCTAGGAGTGTAAGCTGATGTATGCTTTTCCTGTTCGTCTGCTAGCAGCGATTCGTGAGGTTCCAGGTTGGAGTGCTATTTTGTATCCAGTTCGGGAGTTTGGTGTTCTGCAGTAGCTGTGCCTGTCTCTCAGAAAGGGGCATATCGCCTTAACGGATTTTAACCCCTTGTCTGCTGAAACGGACCGTTACAATTGGTGGCAGCGGTGGGATCGTTCCCACAGCCAGAAGGACAGCTACAGGAGACACCATTCCGTGGATTTACAAGTTGGGGGCAACGCATGTCTCAGTACAGCAACCCTTAAAGCAACAGGATGGAACCAGCAGTGGAGTACAGATATTCTCTGAAAGAATATGACCGTATGGTGTGGTTACGGCTGAACTTCTTCGGACCCAATCCACTGGAGAGATCCAAGCGGTTCATGAGGAACTTAGTGTTCATGTCTCTGCTAGACAGGGCAGAGAAAGAGGGCCAGCTAGCACGTTGGGAGGAACTCCAGCGGCAGGTGCAGTTAAGGGAAGAGGAGAACCCAGTCTCCATTCCCCAGCGGCAGCCTGATTTATTGGGAATTGGGAGCCCAGTCTCCATTCTCCAGCGGCAGGCTGAGTTACAGGGGGCAGAGACAGTCGGTCCTGTCGCCAAGCAGCAGATTGATTTGTTGGGAATTGGGAGCCCAGTCTCCATCCCACAGCGACAGAACACTGTATTGGGAGCAGAGACAGTGGGTCTCCCTCCCCAGGGGCTGGAAGTATATTTGGGAGAGGAGCTTGTTACCCCCTCTCCCCATGGACAGTTTGATTTGTTGGGAATTGGGAGCCCAGTCTCCATCCCACAGCAGCCGAGTGAAGTGCAGGGAAGTGGGAGCCCAGTCTCCATTCCTCAGCGGCAGGCTGAGTTACAGGGGGCAGACACAGTTGGTCCTGTCCCCCAGCAGCAGATGGATTCATTGGGAATTGGGAGCCCAGTCTCCATTCCACAGCAGCAGAGTATTTTATTGGGAATTGGGAGCCCAGTCTCCATCCCACAGCGGCAGAATATTTCATTGGGAATTGGGAGCCCAGTCTCCATCCCACAGCAAAAGGGCTGTTTAGCCAAAGGGGAGACAGTCGGTCTTCCCCCACAGCAGCATGGTGGGTTATCTAAAGGGGAGACAGTCGGTCTCTCCCTACCGCAGTATGGTGGTGTATCTAAAGGGGAGACAGTCGGTCTCCCCCTCCAACAACCAGGCTCCAACCAGGCTACTTCCGTGGTAGCGCTTGCAACAGGGCAGAGTACCGCTGGTCTCTGCCCACTCAGCAACTGTAACGCTCCTGCGTTTTATGTATGATGTGGATTTACAGCTGCAGAAATATTCCACTTCAGTAGTCATGTAGAGAAACGCTGAGACACCAATCCCAACTCCCAAGACTCATCATGTGTGGATGATCTCAATTCAGCAAGTAAATACACACACTCAATAAGATGTTCCTAGAGTGACTTATGTATATAGTAACACAGTGATGATAGGCTGAAGAGACAGGTTGGGTAGAGATGGTAGATGACAGACACTTGAAAGGAATGTTCTTGAAAGTAAGATAGTAACAGATGGGATGCAGATAGGTTAGCAATCATGTATGGTAGCAGATGATAGAATAGCAGGTGAACATACAGGAGAGATCAACCTAGTGCAAGAGCAGATGGTAGTAGGCTCAAGAGCTAGCAATCTTAGATAATGCAAATGCAGTAATAGTCTTTAGTATGCAGCGCTAGATAGTGTAAGCTTTTAGTATGAAGGGTATAGAGGTTTCCCCTGTGGGGTACTTATCACTGGTAGCAATGTAGCAGAGGAGAGGTTCGGCAAGAGCGGATGATCCGGTAGCGGGATACAGGGATCAGCGCAGCGTGGTTCCGACAGCAAGGTATGCTTGCAAGCATGAGAGCTCCAAGACAGGTCAGCATCAAGGCACAAAGCAGGTTGAACGAACACATGTGAGTGAAAGCTGGTGATTTAAATAGCTGTTCAGTCCGGCGCTCAGTGATGACAGCATCAGTCTTAAAGGTGTATGCGCACCTTACCAAAAGAGAATGGTGGGGCGCATACACTTAGGAAAAGAGTAATTAGGGTACCCGAAGGTACCAGAACATTACAGTACCCCCCCCTTAAGGCCGGCTCCTGAAGGCCTCTGGAGCTGGTTTGTCTGGGTACTTCGCATGAAAATTGCGGATTAATCTAGGGGCATGTATGTCAGAGGTGTTTAGCCAGGTGT
Organism: Pelophylax lessonae; assembly: GCF_965119305.1. Lineage (NCBI taxonomy): Eukaryota > Metazoa > Chordata > Amphibia > Anura > Ranidae > Pelophylax > Pelophylax lessonae. The sequence continues at coordinate 84,626,484 of NC_138775.1, read as the reverse complement.
CGTCTTGGGGCCCATAGTTCTTCCATCGAACTAAGTATTGAAGTCTTCTTCTGTGGATACGAGAATCCAGAATCTCTTTTATCTCATATTCTTCTCCACCTTCAACTTGTACAGGAGGAGGAGGTGGGATAGTAGGCCTTATTCCTTGGTCAGGAACATGGGGCTTCAGTAGTGACACATGGAAAATGGGATGTATTTTGAGGTCTATTGGCAATGTAAGCTGTACTGCAGCTTTTCCAATAAGTTTCTTGATTGGGAAAGGTCCCAAGAACAGAGGTCCAAGCTTTTTGCTAGGGATTTTCAGTCTTAAATTTTTTGTTGAGAGCCAAACGAGGTCCCCGATAGCATACTGAGGAGAAGGTCTTCTGCGAAGATCATAGTACTTCTTTTGTTGACTATGAGCGTGTGCAATGGTAGTTTTAAGCAAACCCAGAGAGTCCTTTATTTGGGTAAGATAGTCTGAGGCTACTGGGTTATTTGAAGGAAGGATGCGTGGTGGAAGAATAGAGGGATGAAACCCATAGTTCAAGTAGAACGGACTCTGCTTGGTCGTACTGTGGGTGGCGTTGTTGTAGGCAAATTCTGCCAGAGGGAGAAGATCCACCCAATCATCCTGTTGGTAAGAAGTGTAACAACGTAAATATTGCTCGATGCATTGGTTGACTCTTTCAGTCTGTCCGTTGGTCTGCGGATGGTAAGGAGAAGTGAGCTTCCGCTCAATTCGTAGTATGCGACATAGTTCTTGCCAGAACTTGGAAATAAATTGTGATCCACGGTCAGACAGAAGAGTTTTTGGGATACCATGTAACTTAAAGACATGTTTCATCAGGAGTTCTGCCGTTTGTTTGGACGAAGGTAGTCTGCGAATAGCAATGAAATGTGCCATTTTTGTCAGATGGTCCACTGACACCAAGATGGTATTAAATCCTTTGGAAGGGGGTAGTTCTACTATAAAGTCCAAGGACACAACTTCCCATGGAGTTTGGGGTATTGGTAGACTGCATAGTAGACCGGATGGTCTCGTAGTGTCAATTTTGGACCTGGCACAGACATTGCATGAAGAGACGAATTTTTGTATAGATGTTTTCATGTCAGGCCACCAGAATTGCCTGGTAATCAGATTGAGAGTCTTTGTCATACCCATATGTCCTGCCATAGGCACATCATGCGATAATTCCAAGATCTTGGTGCGCATGGTAGGTGGTATGTAAAGTTTGTCGTTGTAGTAGAGGAAGCCTTCTGCATCAGTATTTAGTTGTGGTGGGGGTGAATCCAAACTTATACCATGCAAAACCTCTTCCTTCAAAGAACGGACAACTCCAATAATACGTTTGTGAGGTATTATAGGAACGGAAGGGATTTCGAAGTAATTTTCTTCAGTTAGTCGTGATAGCGCATCCGCTTTTTTATTCTTATCTGCAGGTGTGTAGGTCACTAGGAAGTTAAACCTTAGAAAGAATAGTGACCATCGTACCTGTCGGTGAGAGAGAGTTTTGTTAGTCTGAAGATATTGAAGATTTTTATGGTCCGTGTATATAAGTATTGGTAGTCGGGTGCCTTCGAGTAGATGTCGCCAATTCTCCAGAGCCAATTTTATAGCGAGCAGTTCCTTTTCACCCACGGGGTAATTTACCTCTGGACTGCTTAAGGATTTAGAAAAGAAGGCGACTGGATGAAGTGGTGAAGTGTGAGTTGGTCGTTGGGAAAGTATTGCTCCTACTGCCATGTTTGACGCATCTACCTCCAGAATGTATTGGAGGGATGGGTCTGGATGGCGTAGTATGGGAGCAGAAGTAAACCTTGTCTTTAACAGGTGAAAAGCTTTATTTGCTTCATCTGACCATTTGAATGGTCTTTTAATGCTAGTGAGCTGTGTGAGGGGTCTCACAATGGCAGAGAAGTTTCTGATGAACTTCCTGTAGAAATTCGAAAATCCAAGGAATCGCTGTAGCGCCTTGCGTGTGGTTGGTGTAGGCCAATCCTGAATGCAGGATATCTTACTCATGTCCATCTTGATTCCTGTTTTGGATATGATGTAGCCTAGAAACAGTACTTCGTCTTTATGAAACAAGCATTTTTTCAGTTTCACATAAAGGTTGTGTGCAAGCAATCTCGATAATACTAGTCTTACATGTCTTATGTGTTCAGACAGGGATCGTGAATATATAAGTATATCGTCCAGATATACCACGACACAGACATCTAGTAAGTCTCTGAAAATATCGTTTATAAATCGTTGAAAGGCTGCAGGGGCGTTGCATAGCCCGAATGGCATTACAAGATATTCGAACAATCCGTATCTGGTTCTGAATGCAGTCTTCCACTCGTGTCCATCACGGATTCGAATGAGATTGTATGCTCCTTTCAGGTCCAATTTTGAAAAATAGGTAGCTCCACGCACCTGCTCACTGAGCTCAGGGATAAGCGGTAGAGGATAGCGATCTTTTATTGTAATAGCATTCAATTGCCTATAGTCGATGATAGGCCTGAGACTTGAGTCTTTATTGCGGACAAAAAAGAGTCCTGCTGCTGTGGAAGAAGTGGAAGGTCTAATAAAACCTTTTTTCAAATTCTCATCCAAATAGTCTTTGAGATGGGAAAGTTCATCCTGCGAAAGAGGATAAACATGACCGAACGGCAATTTGCTATTTGGGAGTAGATCAATACTACAATAATAGTCTCGATGGGGAGGTAGTGCTTGAGCGTTTTTCTCGAGAAAAACCTCAGAGAGATCCTGATAACATAGTGGTGCAATCTCATCTGTCACCACAGACAGGATCTTCCCGAAAGACGGGAGGTTACACGTACCCTCGCAATAGCAAGAGAGGAAGGCCAGGGTCCGTTCCTTCCAATCTATGGTTGGTTGATGTGTGTGTAACCAGGGAAGTCCCAAAACAATGGGAAAGTGGGGTGAAGGTATTAGATCGAAGGTAGTGGTCTCCATATGAGATCCGTTAGTAGTGACTAGGAGTGCCTGTGTCTGATCAGTGATCGGACCAGAGGATAAAGGAACACCATTAATAAGACTCACTGAGACAGGTTTAGGTTTAGAAATAATAGGAACTTTATTTAAAGCAGCAAAACGTATGTCAATATAATTTCCACAAGATCCTGTGTCAATCATGGCCTTAGTAGTAATCCTGTTCTGGTCCCACTGTAATGTTAAGCAAACAAAAAGGTAAGGGTTAGTAATTGAAGTTGTCAATCCCCCTAGGAGGACATGTGAACTCTCACCCTTCTTTTTGTAGACTAGGGGACAGACGTTTATCTTGTGATCCGGGGATGCACAGTACAAGCAGAGATTACCAGATCGTCTTCTGGCTCTTTCCATAGTTGATAGAGGTGGGCGTATGGTTCCTACCTCCATAGGAGTGGGGTCAACGGCCGAAATCCGAGAAGAACTGGATAATGGCATTCCCATTTTTTCAGACTTTCTTTCTCGTAGTCTTCTATCTATGGTGATACTGAGTTGTATCAATGCATCCAGAGTTTTTGGCAGATCCGCTCGGGCGAGCTCGTCTTTAACGGCCTCTGATAGGCCAAGCCTAAATTGGGTTTTCAGAGATGCATCATTCCATTCTGAATCAAGGGTCCATCTCTTGAATTCTGCGACAAAGTCTTCCACAGGTCTCCTACCTTGTTTCAAGGATCTTAATTGAAGATCGGCAGTACTCTGCCTATTGGGATCATCATATAGGCTAGTAAGTTCTGCTAGAAACAAGGCATAGGAGTTGAGAAGCTGATCGTTTTTCTCAAAAAGGGAGTCTGCCCAGGCCCGAGGATCGCCTGTTAGGTAAGAAATAATAGTACAAACCTTAATGTGATCAGTAAGGTAGGTACGGGGTTTTAGCAAGAAAAGTAACTCACCAGCTTTTTTAAATTCGCGAAATTTTTTGCGATCGCCTGTAAATACCAAAGGAGGATTTATTTTGGGTTCAGGGGACTGAGCAGTGGTAAGTTGTGTCAGTCTAATTACCTGCTGCGACAGAGCCTGATTGTCTTCTTTTAATTCAGCAAGTGCGTGTATTAACGCAGTTACTTGCTGTTTTAATTGTGTCACCTGAGTGGTTATTTCTGCTGAATCCATTTGAGGTTCGTTCAATCTGTAACGCTCCTGCGTTTTATGTATGATGTGGATTTACAGCTGCAGAAATATTCCACTTCAGTAGTCATGTAGAGAAACGCTGAGACACCAATCCCAACTCCCAAGACTCATCATGTGTGGATGATCTCAATTCAGCAAGTAAATACACACACTCAATAAGATGTTCCTAGAGTGACTTATGTATATAGTAACACAGTGATGATAGGCTGAAGAGACAGGTTGGGTAGAGATGGTAGATGACAGACACTTGAAAGGAATGTTCTTGAAAGTAAGATAGTAGTAGATGGGATGCAGATAGGTTAGCAATCATGTATGGTAGCAGATGATAGAATAGCAGGTGAATATACAGGAGAGATCAACCCAGTGCAAGAGCAGATGGTAGTAGGCTCAAGAGCTAGCAATCCTAGATAATGCAAATGCAGTAATAGTCTTTAGTATGCAGCGCTAGATAGTGTAAGCTTTTAGTATGAAGGGTATAGAGGTTTCCCCTGTGGGGTACTTATCACTAGTAGCAATGTAGCAGAGGAGAGGTTCGGCAAGAGCGGATGATCCGGTAGCGGGATACAGGGATCAGCGCAGCGTGGTTCCGACAGCAAGGTATGCTTGCAAGCATGAGAGCTCCAAGACAGGTCAGTATCAAGGGACAAAGCACATTGAACGAACACATGTGAGTGAAAGCTGGTGATTTAAATAGCTGTTCAGTCCGGCGCTCAGTGATGACAGCATCAGTCTTAAAGGTGTATGCGCACCTTACCAAAAGAGAATGGTGGGGCACATACACTTAGGAAAAGAGTAATTAGGGTACCCAAAGGTACCAGAACATTACAGCAACCCAAGGCAGTCTACCAGTCCCCCACACAGCCAAGGTGAGGCACCTGGATATGGACAAATTTCTCTTCTACCCAGGTGTAGTAACTAGTTATTTTGGGTGAGCTGTACTGCTGTTTCTGTTTTGTGGGTGGGCTGCTAGACTAACAAGGGCACTGACCGGCAGAAGGTCAGATACCCTGTTAGTCTGTTTGGAAAAGGGGAGAAATGTGACAGGAGTCACTTTGGGCATGGGGGTTGTGGACCCCAAATTCTTTTAAAGAGGTTGGGAGGCACTATGTCCAGCCTTGTGTGGCTTTCTTATGTTTAAGTCACCCTGCATCTGTTATGGATGCAGGGTGACCAGGAGGGTGGTGAACACTGAAAATATGGTTTGGACTACTACAAATGGGACAGTCATATTCAGGAATAATGTCTCCCTTGTAATATGAAGATTTTTGTTCCCATTTGCCATGAGGTCTCTGAACAGGAAGTCAACTCCTAATATGGTCATTACAGGAAGTTCTGAGGAGACGGACTGTCTGAGGTGGCTCTCCATTCACCTATTGTCAGGTGTGCTAATGACCTCACCTGTTGTCTGCTAAGGGATGTATTGACACTCAGAGTAATGTGTATTGAGGGCTCGTTAGGGAACCATTGTTCTGTGTCTGACCAATCCCTGTTGACTCATTTTCAAGTCTTCATTTGCACGGCAGTCCTTCTGGTCAAGCTATCTGACCAATCACTGCTGACTCATTTTCAAGCCCTCATTTGCATGGCTGGAGAGGACCTTATTGGGAACTGCAGGTACTGTGCAATTGACCAATGGGAAAGCGGTTGTTGGGGGAAGGATGTTCCAAATTCTGTATAAAAGTGTGCTGTGTTCTTCCAATAAATGTTGTTCCTGTTTTACCCTCAACTCGGTGCTTTGTCTCGTTATTGGGGGGATTCACTGTATGCTGTTGGAGACTGATTGCTAGGAGTGTAAGCTGATGTATGCTTTTCCTGTTCGTCTGCTAGCAGCTATTCGTGAGGTTCCAGGTTGGAGTGCTATTTTGTATCCAGTTCGGGAGTTTGGTGTTCTGCAGTAGCTGTGCCTGTCTCTCAGAAAGGGGCATATCGCCTAAACGGATTTTAACCCCTTGTCTGCTGAAACGGACCGTTACAAGGTGAAACTCCGAAACCACCTTTGGAAGAAAGGACGGGTTAGGTCGCAAGACCACCTTATCCCTATGAACCACCAGGTAAGGGGAGCGGCAAGACAACGCCACCAACTCCGACACTCTGCGAGCAGAAGTGATCGCTACCAGAAAAGCAACCTTTTTAGATAGCAGAGGCAATGAAATTTCCCTGATGTTTTCAAACGGGGAACGTTGTAACACGGACAGAACCAAGTTCAAGTCCCATGGAGGCAGAGGCTCCCTTCTAGGAGGGGCCAAGTGACGCACACCTTGAATAAAGGTGCGAATCAAGGAATTAGACGCCACAGGGCGCTGAAAAAGAACAGCAGTGCAGAAACCTGGCCCTTAATTGTGGCCAACGCAAGGCGCTGGTCCACACCAGACTGAAGGAAAGCCAACACTCTCACCACCAAGTATGAACGAGGAGAGAAACCCCTGGACTCACACCAGGCAAAATAAGCTTTCCATGTACGGTAATAAATCTTACCATACAAGGCTTTTCTAGTCTTGATTAAAGTAGGAATGACCTCTGAGGAGAGACCCCTGTCTCTCAGGACCTGGCTTTCAACAGCCATGCCGTTAAAGCCAGCGACTGTAAAGCAGGATGGAAGATTGGTCCCTGAGACAGCAGATCTTCCCGCATTGGCAGCCGTCAAGGAGGCTCGACGGCCATGTGAACGATGTCCGCGTACCAGGACCGGCGTGGCCAGTCCGGCGCCACCAGAATCGCCAGTGTTTGTTCCGAGGCCAACCTGCGAAGGAACCTGGACAACAACTGAATTGGAGGAAAGGCATATATCAGATGATACTGATGCCAAGGCACTACCAACGCATCCGAGGCGTCTGCCAGAGGATCGCGCGTTCTTGCCACGAACCTTTCCACCTTGCGGTTTAGCCGAGATGCGAAGAGATCCACATCCGGGGATCCCCTCTTCGCACACAGCATTTGAAATACCTCTGGGTGCAGGGACCATTCCCCCTGGTCCAGGGTCTGGCAGCTCAGATAATCGGCCTGCCAATTCTCCACACCCGGAATGTGAACTGCCGATATTGCCGGGACATAAGTCTCGGCCCAAGACAGAATACTGGTCACTTCCTGGGCTGCCCGGGCACTCCTGGTGCCCTCTTGGTGGTTAATGTAAGCCACCACAGTGGCATTGTCCGTCTGCACCCGTACAGGACGGCCCTGAAGACGATCCGACCAGTGGAGCAGGCACAGCCTGATCGCTCTCAATTCCAATATGTTTATCGGAAGGGAGGATATCTCCTCCGACCAAGTGCCCTGGGCAGACAGGTTGCCCAGGACTCCACCCCAGCCCGACAGGCTGGCATCCGTGGTAATCACTATCCACAGTAACGGCCGGAAGGATTTCCCTTCCGATACACCCGGGGACTGAAGCCAACACAAGAGATCCATTCTGGTTTGGCGACTCAGAGACACTCTCACATCCAAAGACTGAGGTAGTCTGTCCCATCTGGCCAGGATCTCCGCTTGGAGAGATCGCGTGTGAAACTGTGCAAATGGTATCGCCTCGAAGGCCGACACCATCAACCCCAGGGACCGCATACAGGTCCTGAGTGACGAGGATTTGTTGTCCCTGAGGGACCTGACCTCGTTCTGTAGGGTCTGGAGCTTGTCCTCTGGCAAGAACACCTTTGCTTGAGCAGTCCAGAACCATTCCCAAATATGGGAGATGAACCGAAGGAGACAGGGTCGACTTCTGAACGTTGATGGTCCAACCGAACTCCTGGAGCGTCTGGACCGTAGTGGCAGATCGCGCAGCAGGCTCTGACTGGCACTCGATCTTAAAAGGAGATCGTCCATCTAACCCAAGACCGCGATGCCCTTTGTCTGTAACAGACCCAGAACAGGCGCCAACACTTTGGTAAACACCCTTGGAGCCGAAGCGAGACCGAAAGGTAACGCCACAAACTGATAATGATCCTCCGCTATAGCAAATCGGAGGTACCTCTGATGACCCTCGAAAATGGGGATGTGTAGATACGCATCCTTCAGGTCGATAGAGGCCAGGAATTCTCCTGGACTCAGAGAGGCCACCACCGAGCGGAGCGATTCCATGCGGAACTTCCGAACGCGCACAAAGCGGTTCAGAGCTTTCAAGCCCAGAATCGGACGCACTTTGCCCTCCTTTCTGGGCACAGTGAACAGATTTGAGTAAAACCCCCGAAACCTGTCCCGATGAGGCACCGGGACAATTACCCCCTTTGCGAGCAGGTCCTGTACCGCTTGATGCAGGTCCTGCAACCGCCCTGGGGTCAAATGAAGATTTGAGGGAAAGAATCTGTCTGCTGGCCGTGAAAGAAATTCGATCTTGTACCCTGATTGAATGATTTCCTGAACCCACCTGTCCTGAACTCGGAGCAGCCAAGGTTGGAGGAAACCGCGCAAACGTCCCCCACCCCTGAAATGGGTGAGGGCGCCCCTTCAGGCAGAGGCGGACGGAGCCGCCGCACCAGCATGGCCGGATTTCTGTTTGCTGGCCCAGGGCTTTCTCTGGCCACCCTGGCCCTTGAAGGGTTTCCCCTTGAACTGTGTCTTGAAGGCACGAAAGGACCCCTGATTAGGTTTAGAGGCGGGACCCCGCTTGCCGCGGAAAAACTTGCCCTTAGGATTCTGGGGCAGCAGAGTGCTCTTGCCCCCAGTGACCCCCTTAACCAAATCATCCAGGAATTCCCCAAAAAGGCGACCATGTCACATTCAGAATCAGAAGAAAAAGAAATCCTAGGCCTTTTTCTAGCAGCACATTCAGTCATTAGCACATCCATTTTGGACACCAAAGTCGCCACAACAGCAGCCAAATTAGTCAGAGCAGAGGATTCAGAAGAACTTGAATCCCCCACTAAGGCTGGAGGGAATTTGCTCTCCTGGGATTCCAATGCAGAAAAAAGTTCTTTTTTTTTTTTTAAGGTACTGGCACTTTAAGAGCGCCGCGGACCCCGCAGCACACCGCTACAATGAACTGTGGAACACAGACCCCCGCAGGGACAAACTGAGGCCAGGAAGATTGCACAATGGAGGAAAAGAAAGGACCGCAGGACAGAGCTCCACAAGTGTGTTACCAGCTCCTTCGGGCACTCCTGAGTAAAGGAAGGAAGTGATGTCACCGCAGAGACTGAACTGAGGCTGCAGGCTAAGGAAACATGGATGCCTATGCAAATCAATGGGAGGCTTTGGCAAAATGGCCGCCGACATGTGCTCTGAACGATAGCTTTGCCACACACTAGATGGCGACGCAAGGTGCCAAAATACACTACATACCATGCTGTATAAGCGCCCACAGTGAAGCCAGACATGCTGCCCACACTCAAAATGGCGGACCGGCTGTTTTTAACCCCGCAGCGGTCGCCGCACGTGTCTGCACCTCCAAGCACCCTCAAGTGACACAGGAGGGGGATCCCCCAAAACCCCACACAGCGCTGGCTGTGGGAGAAAAAGACCCCCGCAGGGACCGGTATGAGGGAGCCCAAAATGCACAGACATAGGGGACACCACAGACACACAGGACTGCCGACCCCAGACAGAGGCCCCACCCAGAGCGTACTTACCTGTACCCGGTGGCGTGGGGTGCCTCATCTAAAACGGGAAACCACCCACCCTCAGATGGCAGGGGAGTGCCGTCAGCCAAAAACGCAAGACACCAGGAGTGCACGGACGAAACGTGCATGTGTCCGGTGAGGTAGCCACCTTACAAGGCTGCATCCCTGAGGGCAGGGATTGGTCGTTTGTGAGGCCAGGGTGAACACATAGCCTATTAAACGCTCGATGGCGGGCTGGGATTCCATCTGACCCTCTGTCCTTGAGAACCAGGACGGCCAGTCCGATTCCCAGCTCCGCAAACGCCATCTTCATCCGAAGATCCGACTAACTAATGCTGACAAAAAAAACAGCAGTAATGCAAAGAAAAAATTACATTTTCAGAAAATAAAATCATAAAATAGAAGAAGAAGAAGGCTGAGACTGTAGCCCCAGCACAGGGAAGCCTGACTACTCCTGAACTAGGCAGAAGACAAACTGAGTTGGGGTGGCTATTGCAGGGGGGGGTATTGGACCAGTGGGAAAGCCCCCATGGGTGTGTCTATGTAAATGCTTTTGTTTTAACAAGTCTTTTGCCTAGCTACTCCTAAGGAGAGGAAGTCAATACTCCATTGGTGAAGACTGTATGAGTGGGCGGCGACTGTCGGAGGACGTAAGAGAAATTTGATTTTGGAACAGACCCGTATACAGTTCTTGGGCTACATCATCTCTTCTGAAGGGCTGAACATGGATTCCAGCAAGATCCAGGCCATGCAAGACTGGCCGACCCCTAAGAACTATAAGGATGTGCAACCGTTTTTGGGATTCGCAAACTTTTACCGGAGATTTATTTAAAAAATGTTTCAAAAATTGTGGCCCCCATTACTCATGTGACAAGGAAGGAGGCACACTTCCAGTGGTCCACAGAGGTAGAAATGGCTTTCTCATATCTGAAAACCTTATTCACCACTGCACCTGTACTAGTAAATCCTAGCCCAGAACCTTTTATAGTAGAAGTAGATGCCTTCATACAGCCATTGAAGCAGTTCTTTCTCAGAGAATTGGTGAAAAAATGTTATTACACCCATGTGCCTTTTATCCCTGCCAAATGACAACTGCAGAACAGAACTATGATATCGGCAACGAGGACCTTTTAGCAATAAAGGAAGCGTTCACTGAATGGAGACACCTTCTAAAGGGCACCACACATCCCATGTCTGTCCTTACAGACCACAAAAATCAATACAAGGCAGGAAAGATGGACTCTTTTTTTTTTTCCAAGATTCAATTCTGTCATTTTTTACAGACCAGGATGTAAAAATGGAAAAGCAGATGCTTTAGCGAGAATGTCTTATACCGACTTAGAACCAGTAAGTACTACCTTACTAGACAGACACTTTTTGGGAGTAATGTACCCTGCAGCGCTTCTTTCAAAGATTTAAGAAACTTATGATCGGGACCCACTCTCCCACTTCAATCCACCAGGAAATTTGCACATGGACTTTCATAAGGGCAGCTGGACCTTTGAAAAAAGAATGTATGTCCCTGAAGAGGCATGACTTAAGGTCCTTCAGCTGGTGCATGAATCAAAATCTGCTGGTCACCCTGGAATTAGGAAAACCGTAGACCTCCTTACTCATACCTTTTGGTGGCCTTCCTATCGGAAAAATGCAAAAGAGTATGTTCTCTCATATGAAACCTGTGCCCAACACAAAGTACCATGCTCTCTCCTGGTAGGTCTGCTACAGCCTCTCCCTGTGCCATCGCGACCATGGGGATACATTTCCATGGATTTTATTGTGGACCTACCCCCTTCCAAGAGATTTACAACTGTTATGGTGTAAGTGGACCGTTTAACTAAGATGGCTCATTTTGTGCCCATCACTAGTATTCCTACAGCTGAAGGCACTGCTGAAATATTATTACGAGAAATTTACAGACTGCATGGGCTCCCAGAAAATAATATCAGATCGAGGAGTCCAGTTCACATCACGACTATGGAAAAACCTTCTGTTCTACTCTGGGAATCAAAGTTACCCTATCAACTGCCTTTCACCCACAATCAAATGGGCAGACTGAAGGAACAAATCAAACTTTATAGCAATATCTTTGTTGTTTCATCTGCCATCTTCAGGATGACTGGACCAAATATCTACCGTTAGGTCTGGCTATCCACTAAACACTTACAACTTAAAACTTTCTTCTAAAAAACTTGGTCCTATGTTCATTGGACCCTTTGAAGTAATTGCACCAATTAATCCTGAGGCTTACAGACTACCACCTTCTATGAAGATCCCTGTTTTTCATAAGGCTCTTTTAAAGCCTTTCAGAAGTAATCCTTTTTCTGGTTGTACACATTCCCCACCAGACCCTATCCAGGTGCAAGGGGAAGAAGAATTCATATTGGATAACGTTCTTGACTCCTGTATGCATCGTGGTAAACTACAATATCTATTAAGATGGAAAGGCCATAGAGCACAGGAGGATTCTTGAGAGCCTGAAGAGCTTGTTCATGCCCCTAGATTAATAAGAGAATTTCTCCAGAGATCTCCTCAAAAACCTTGCCCTAAGACATCCAGAGGATGTCCTGGGAGGTGGGGAGTACTGTCTGGACCTGGGCTCAAACCTGCGACTTCTGTGTTTGGCATTGATTCTTCTCGCTGAGCTATCTGGGATGCTGGACAGCTCCCTGCCTGATCTATTGGACAACCCTGCCTTGTGTCTTGATTGCTATTGAACCTTAAACTCCCATGAACTTCCTATATAAGCCTTGCCTCTGCACTTCCTGTCGCCAGATTATTGTGGTTTGATCCTGTATACTACTTGAGCCACTTCTATTGCTGTTTGGAAAACGACTTTGGCTTGTGACCCTGACTAAAAAACTCTCCTCCTGCATCAACCTTGGCTTGTGACCCCAACACGGATTATTGGTCTAGTAAATTAAGACTTTCCTATCTCTCGCAGACCTGAGAACTGAGCTTGCCTGGCATTGTCGACCATTGGTCTCCACCCATTACAGGTATTCTCCTAACAGATACTTTTTTTCTCTGTCCCATTCCTTGATCCATTTATCTGGCCGAGTATTATGCCCCTTGGCATGTTAACTTGTTGACCACACTGTTTTGTTTTTCTTAGGTGCAACTAAGACTTGACATGCCTGCCTGGATGACCCCCTACTCCTCGTTTGCAGAGGTCTTGTGTCTAGGCCGTATTCCATCTACTCTTGAGCTATTGTTTAGACCCTCTCACCAGGCGAGATTGGTTACTTAGGTTTCATCAATCCCTAACTTTGGTTCTTGATATGATCCTTAGACTTTAAGCAAGAGTTTTGGACTCTACCGTCCTAGTTGTGTTTTTTTTCTACTCGGTGGGTAGTCTAACCCCCTGACTTTATTTGACTTTGGACCCATGTTTTTCTTTTTTTTGTTCAGTTTTTAATTTATGTTTTCTCCCAAGGGTATTCTTGTACTATTTGTTAATAAGAATGGTATGCTGTGCATCAGCACTTTCATATGTCTACATACAGTGGATATAAAAAGTCTGCACACCCCTATTAAAATGTCAGGTTTCTGTAATGTAAAAAAATGAGACGAAGATAAACCATTTTAAAACTTTTATCCACCTTTATTGTGACCTATAAACTGTAAAACTCAGTTGAACAACAAACTGAAATCTTTTAGGTGGAGGGAAGTAAAAATTCAAAAAATTTAAATAATATGGTTGCATAAGTGTGGGATATCCCACGCTACCTTATAGGTAATGATATATAGCTTGTCTTGTGATGGCTGGCTGTGCACAACCTAATTGTGTTCCCACAATGTAAATCAAATAATGAGTGCGTTGCGTGTTGTTGTTGTGCTTAATGCCCTTAGTAGTAAAACCTTTCTTAGTGCCCTCGGTAAATAGTAATACTCAAATGTCTCAAATGTTTTCTCTTCCCTGCGCTCCCAGGACTTTGCCCTCTTCCCCAGCAAGGGATTCCCCCCCCCCCCCCCCCACTGTGCTGTCCTTCTCCCCTCCCCAGCCAGGCACCGAAAAGTCTGATTCCCCGCTGGGAACCAAGGACACACTCCTTGTGTGGGCTGGAGCAGAGGGGAGGCGGGCTGGTTGCCAAGGCAACTCAACGCCAAGCTGGGGGTTACCTGGCCACCAGCATGAGTGCAGCTCCATTCTTAGATAGTGGAACAGGATCCTGGAAGGAGATTTCCACCTGTGTCTGCTCTGCTGTTTGTCAGACTGTGTGTCTCTAGGCTACGTCCAGAACACAGACTTTCCTATTGGTTCCCGAGGGATTTACCTTGTCCCTGCCTACAACCTAAAGTGTGAATTTACCCTGTACCTGCCTCCAACCCTGAGTGTGGATTAACCCTGTACCTGCCAGCTGGTGAGTGGATTAACCCTGGGCCTACCAGAACTCTGCCTGGACTGTGTCACCTGATTGTTTGCCTGGACCCGTGTGTGTCCCAATCCCTCACTGGCCAGGACTTTGCCCGTTCTATCGGGAGCCCCCTGTTACGGACTACCCCTGTTATCTGGAGCTCTGTCCTACCCACATTGGGTCTGAGCCTGGGCACCTTTGTTTTGGCCCCATTCTTTGTGAGCCTACCCGCTACCGTTCAATAAAAGGCTTTGTTGGCACTCCTGCTCTCCATGTGCGTTCTTGTCCCACCTACACTTCCGTTACATCAAATATAAGTGGGTCATAAATAAATATCGATGTCATAAAATCAAAAACTGGTTCCTAGGTAAACTCTAATACAGTGATTATAAATGTGAAACAAAAATATGTTATAATCACTGTATTAGAGTTTACCTAGGAACCAGTGTTTGATTTATGTTTGATTTATATATGACCCACTTATGACCCACTTATAATTACCAAGGACATTAGGAGGAAGATTTAGACTTTGCTTGCACTTTACAACACAATTATTTTATTGACACTACTAAGGGCATTAGGCATAACAACACACACTGTCATGGTTGCATAGGTATGCACACCCTTAAACGAATGCTTTGTTGAAGCACCTTTTGATATTACTTGGAAATATTTGCCTACTCTTCACTCCCAACACTCCAAATCTGTCAGATTGCGAGGGCATCTCCTGTGCACAGTCCTCTTCAGATCACCACACAGATTTTCAATCAGATTCAGGTCTGGGCTCTGATTCCAAAACTTTAATCTTCTTCTGGTGAAGCCATTCCTTTGTTGATTTGGATGAATGCTTTGGGTTGTTGTCATGCTGAAAGATAAAGTTCCTCTTCATGTTCAGCTTTCTAGCAGAAGCCTGAAGGTTTTGTGCCAATATTGAATGGTATTTGGAACTGTTCATAAGTCATTCTACCTTGACTAAGGCCCCTGTTCCAGTGTAAGAAAAACAGCCCCAAAGAATGATGCTGCCACCACCATGCTTCACTGTGGGTATGGTGTTCTTTTGGTGATGTGCAATGTTGTTTTTGCGCCAAACTTATCTTTTGGAATTATGGCCATAAAGTTCAACCTTGGTTTGATCAGACCATAACACATTTTCACACATGCTTTTGGGAGAATTCAGATGTGCATTTGCAAAATTTAGCTGGGCTTGGATGTTTTTCTTCGTAAGAAAAGGCTTTCGTCTTGCCACTCTACCCCCCACAGCCCAGATATATTAAGAATACGGGAGATTGTTGTCATGTGTACCACACAGCCAGTACTTGCCAGATACTCCTTCAGCCTTTTTAATGTTGCTGTAGGCCTCTTGGCAGACTCCCTGTTCAGTTTTCTTCTTGTCTTTTCATCAATTTTGGAGGGACGTCCAGTTCTTGGTAATGTCACTGTTGTGCCATATTTTCTCCACTTGAGGATGCCTGCCTTCACTGTTTTCCATGGCATATTTAATTCCTTGGAAATTCTTTTGTACCCTTCTCCTCACTGATACCTTTTAACAAAGAGATCCCTCTAAAGCTTTGGAAGCTCTCTGCTGACCATGGCTTTTGCTGTGGGACGCGACTAAAAAAAATAGTCAGGAAAGAACTACTAGAACAGGTTAAGAGGTTAATCCAAGGTACTTTAAATGATGGCAGGTGACTCCTATTTAATATGAGTTTGGATGTGATTGCTTAATTCTGAACACAGCTACAGTGTCTCACTAAAGTGAGTACACCCCTCACATTTTTGTAAATATTTTATTATATCTTTTCATGTGACAACACAGAAGAAATTACACTTTGCTACAATGTAAAGTAGTGAGTGTACAGCTTGTATAAGTGTAAATTTGCTGTCCCCTCAAAATAACAACACACAGCCATTAATGTCTAAACCGCTGGCAACAAAAGTGAGTACACCCCTAAATGAAAATGTCCAAATTGCACCGAAAGTGTCAATTTATTGTGTGGCCTCCATTGTTTTCCAGCACTGCCTTAACCCTCTTGGGCATGGAGTTCACCAGAGCTTCACGGGTTGCCACTGGAGTCCTTTTCCACTCCTCCATGACAACATCACGGAGCTGACAGATTTTAGAAACCTTGCGTTCCTCCACCTTCCATTTGAGGATGCTCCACAGATGCTCAATAGGGTTTAGGTCTGGAAACATGCTTGGTCAGTCCATCACCTTTACCCTCAGCTCCTTTAGCAAGGCAGTGGTCATCTTGGAGGTGTGTTTGGGGTCGTTATGTTGGAATACTGCACCGCAGCCCAGTCTCTGAAAGAAGGAGGATCATGCTCTGCTTCAGTATGTCACAGTACATGTTGGCATTCATGGTTCCCTCAATGAACTGTGGCTCCCCAATGCCAGCAGCACTCATACAGCCCCAGACAATGACACTCCCAGCACCATGCTTGACTGTAGGCAAGAGACACTTGTCTTTGTACTCCACCCCTGGTTGTGGAACGTTCATGCGTTTTTGTTAGTGGATGGATTTACTGCTGCAGAATTATTACACTCAGTAGCCTTGTAGAGATTCTGTTGAACAAACATATCCAACTCTCAGGACTTCATCACAGTGCACAGCCTGTTATGCAATATACATATACTCAATCAGATGTTTAATGGAGGGATAGAATATATGAGAATGTATAGATGAGAGACAGGCTATTGTATGGTGAGCACTAGGAGTAGTATTAGGAGAGTTGCAGGTGATGGTAAAGCAGATAGGTTCTGATGTCAAGTATAGTGCAGATGATAAGAGGACACAGATGGAGTATACTTAGACAGAGTAACCTAGTGCAAGGATAGTTGAAGGTAGTCCCAAGAGCTAACAGTCTATGCAGATGATAGGGAATAGATAGATACAGATAGTCCTGGTAATTGCAGTAGATGACAGTAGGAGATTGGTTAGTAAGGAATCCCCTGTGGGGTACTTATCACTTAGATAGGTTAGTAGTAACAGTGTCCATTAGAGAGAGGTGATCCCGTAGCGAGATACGGATCAGCAGCGAGGTTCCGGCTTCAGTTCAGCAAAGGGAAATGTCAGCAGCTCCGACTTCACAGGAGAAGGTGCGGTGAACATGTGGTTTGAAAGAGCAATGA
The DNA here is from genome assembly GCF_965119305.1 of Pelophylax lessonae. Lineage (NCBI taxonomy): Eukaryota > Metazoa > Chordata > Amphibia > Anura > Ranidae > Pelophylax > Pelophylax lessonae. The sequence continues at coordinate 84,609,348 of NC_138775.1, read as the reverse complement.
GTGAGAGAAAGCCGGCGATTGAAATAGCCGCTCATAGCGGCGCTCAGCAATGATGTCATCCGGTCTTAAAGGTGTATGCGTCTCTTGGATAACAAGATGGGACGCAATTTAGTAAGAGAGAAATATGGAACAAGGGTACCAGAACATTACAGGTTGCCACCACACACGCTTTCAACCGTCTGAACCAAATAAGTTTATCTTGGTCCCAGCAGACCACAGGACATGGTTCCAGTAATCCATGTCCTTAGTCTGCTTGTCTTCAGCAAACAGTTTGCGGTCTTTCTTGTACATCATCTTTAGAAGAGGCTTCCTTCTGGGATGACAGCCATGCAGACCAAATTGATGCAGTGTGCGGCGTGTGGTCTGGGCACTGCCAGGCTGACCCCCCCCCCCCCCCCCCGCTGATAAGGAAAGTGAGTGACTTTCTGCCCACTGCAGGATTTCGGTCGACAGCAACTGAAGGGTCCTGCTTCTTGTGCCCCCATTTGTTTAGCCAAAGCGACTGTTTTTAACTCTCTCCAGTTTGAGGACTTCATTGCCTCAGCCTGGGACCAAACATCTTGTTCCAGATTCTGATCCCAATGGGCTCCCCCTCCCCACAGGCTGGCATCTGTTGTCACTCTTCTTTAGACCGGGAAGGCCCATTATGAGCCCCTTGACAAAGTTGCTTGATTTATCCACCACCAGAGGATCCTTTTGACCTTGGTAGGGATTTTTACTTGCTTCTAGGGTTTTTGGACTGTAATTCCAAACCTTTAGTAGTAAATTTTGGTGTGGCCTGAAATGGAGTCTTGCCCATAGATAGTCGAGGTTAGAGGTCCTAGGGCTGACATAACTCTTCTGACCGACAACTCTTGATTGTGAATAAAATACCTACTACATTCTGGATTTTGTTTTACTTTTCTTCTGGAGGGAAAATTCTCTGTTTTATTGAACTTATCTAGTAGCCCAGAAACTGTACCAGCTGAGCTGGAGTGAAGCTTGACTTCAGAAGGGTCACAGTCCAACCCAAGGTTTCTAAGTGACTGCGGGCCTTGCTCAGGTCTTCTTGCAAACTTTCCCTAGAAGGAGCAAAGAAGAGGCGGTCATCCAGATATGGGATCACAGACTCCCTGAAGGCAGAGAGGAGCAAGGCTTTCTGCTATTATCTTTGTAAAGATTTGAGGGGCAGATGAAAGGCTGAAAGGGAGGGCTCTGAATTGCAGATGCAGATCTTTCCCCATATCCACTTGCCAACCGCAGGAACCTTTGTGACTGAGTGGTATGGGAATATGCAGATAAGCATCTCCTAAATCGATCAATGCCTTGAAGCATCCTTTGGTCAACAAATTCCTGACAGTGAAGATTGAATCCATACAAAATCTTTTGTACAGGACTGACCTGTTTAACGGCTTCAGGTTGAGAATGAGGCAAAAATTCCCAGATGGCTTCCTTATCATAAAGATATGGGAATAGAATCCCTGAGTCGTCCCTCTGGTGATACTTGACTCACAACTCCCTGTGGCATCAGGTCCTTTAACAGGTCTTTCATAGCCAGGGCTTTTGTTGTGTCTTTTGGAAGGTTTGTGACAAAAAAAAAATCTTTCTGGAGGAGGATGCGAAAATTCTAATTGGTAACCCTGGGACAGTATAGCTAAAATATATTGATTTTTTGTCATAGATGCCCAGTGGGGGAGGAAATATTTCAGTCTTCCTCCCACCGGCAACAAATTGTTATTGCGATTTGTTGGTTGATGTAGGGGGATGGAAAAGGACGCTTTCTTCCCCCTAGACTTTTGCGACGACCAATTCTTCCTTTTCTCTTGCGGCCTGCTATCTTGCTGAGCCCTTTGGAGGTTGAAAAAGAGGTTTAGATGGCTGTTTTTTCTTTTGAACAGGGAATGATCTCTTTATGTCAGCTGTCCTGTCCAAAACTGAGTCTAAGTCACGACCAAACAGTAGATCCCCCAGAAACGGAATACCGCAAAGTTTGCTCTTTGATGCCGTATCCCGGGACAAGTCTTCAACCACAGAGCTCTTCTGGCTGAGTTAGCTAGAGCTGATGATCTTGCCGTCATCTTAACAGATTCTGCTGATCCATTCTCAATGTAGGCTATGGCTGTAGAAAGAGTGGAAAAAGAATCAAGGATCTCTTGTTTTGGCGAATCTGCGATCATATGGGCTTTGAGTTGGTTGACCCAATACTCCAGGTTTCTGGATTCAAAAGTGATTGCCATAGCTGGTTTGAGATTGGCCATGATGGATTGCCAACCTTTTTTAAGTGCTGATCCATTCTTTTGTCCATGGGATCTTATAGTATAGTCAGGTCCATAAATATTGGGACATCAACACAATTCTAACCTTTTTGGCTCTATACACCACCACAATGGATTTGAAATGAAACAAACAAGATGTGCTTTAACTGCAGACTTTCAGCTTTAATTTGAGGGTATTTACATCCAAATCAGGTAAACGGTGTAGGAATTACAACTGTATATGTGCCTCCCACTTTTTTAAGGGACCAAAAGTGATGGGACAGATTAACAATCATAAATCAAACTTTCACTTTTTAATACTTGGTTGCAAATCCTTTGCAGTAAATTACAGCCAGAAGTCTGGAACACATATACATCACCAGACGCTGGGTTTCATCCCTGATGATGCTCTGCCACTGTCTTCAGTTCCTGCTTGTTCTTGGGGCATTTTCCCTTCACTTTTGTCTTCAGCAAGTGAAATGCATGCTCAATCGGATTCAGGTCAGGTGATTGACTTGGCCATTGCATAACATTCCACTTCTTTCCCTTAAAAAACTCTTTGGTTGCTTTTGCAGTATGCTTCGGGTCATTGTCCATCTGCACTGTGAAGCGCCGTACCAATGAGTTCTGAAGCATTTGGCTGAATATGAGCAGATAATATTGCCCGAAACACTTCAGAATTCATCCTGCTGCTTTTGTCAGCAGTCACATCATCAATAAATACAAGAGAACCAGTTCCATTGGCAGCCATACATGCCAACGCCATGACACTAGCACCATCATGCTTCACTAATGAGGTGGTATGCTTTGGATCATGAGAAGTTCCTTTCCTTCTTCATACTCTTCTCTTCCCATCACTCTGGTACAAGTTGATTTTGGACTCATCTGTCCATAGGATGTTGTTCCAGAACTGTGAAGGCTTTTTTAGATGTTGTTTGGCAAACTCTAATCTGGCCTTCCTGTTTTTGAGGCTCACCAATGGTTTACATCTTGTGGTGAACCCTCTGTATTCACTCTGGTAAAGTCTTCTCTTGATTGTTGACTTTGACACACATACACCTACTTCCTGGAGAGTGTTCTTGATCTGGCCAATTGTTGTGAAGGGTGTTTTCTTCACCAGGGAAAGAATTCTTCAGTCATCCACCACAGTTGTTTTCCGTGGTCTTCCGGGTCTTTTGGTGTTGCTGAGCTCACCGCTGTGTTATTTATTTTTAAGGATGTTCCAAACAGTTGATTTGGCCACACCTAATGTTTTTTCTATCTCTCTGATGGGTTGTGATTTTTTCAGCCTAATGATGGCTTGCTTCACTGAAAGTGACAGCTCTTTGGATCTCATATTGAGAGTTGACAGCAACAGATTCCAAATGCAAATAGCACACTTGAAATTAACTCTGGACCTTTTATCTGCTCCTTGTAAATGGGATACTGAGGGAATAACACACACTTGGCCATGGAACAGCTGAGCAGCCAATTGTCCCATTACTTTTGGCCCCTAAAAAGTGGGAGGCACATATACAAACTGTTGTAATTCCCACACTGTTCACCTGATTTGGATGTAAATACCCTCAAATTAAAGCTGAAAGTCTGCAGTTAAAGCACATCTTGTTTGTTTGATTTCAAATCTGTGGTGGTGTATATAGCCAAAAAGATTAGAATTGTGTCGACGACCCAATATTTATAGACCTGACTGTATTCCCATGTCTTTAAATGCCAGGTCATTCGATCTGGAAACTCTGGAGAAAACTGCATCAAGTTTGGGTACTTTATTCCAAAGTGCCTCTAGGTCTTCATCAAAAGGAAAACACCTTTTATGTGCCTTTGGAGAAAAAAAAAAAAGAAGGTTTTCTCTCTGGTTCTGCCCATTCTTTTTTAATGGCCTCAGAGATGGTTGAATGCACCGCAAAGGTGCGACCTTTAAGTTCACCCAGACCTGCATCCATCCTATCATGCAAGGATAATTCCTTTTTCTGTTCTCCCAAGCCTAAAGTAATATAAACTGCCTTTAACAAACCATCCACTTGTTCTAAGGACAGTTTATATTTGAGGGTATATTTTCTACCCCTTCCTCCGAATGTTCTTTGGAATGAGAGGGGGAAAGTCCCCCTTGGGTAGGAGGACCTATCTCCACTCCTACCGAAGGGATTAACTGTGAGCCCTGAAAGGATTGTGAGGTAGATGGCTGACTCAAGGATGGATCTGTTAGAGAGGAGCGAAAGTATTGTATGGTAGCATCCAGCTCTTTTCTAACCAATGCGATTAAATTGCTGCATGTCGAAGACGTCTTCTTTAAGCAGGGAGTCCACGCATGTCTGACAAAGTGTTTTCTTCCAACCTTCAGATAGGTTCGCTTTGCACGAAGGACATTTCTTTTTAACCATCAGGTCAGAACTCTTAGCCTGCCATAACGAAAAGAAAACACAGAACAAAACCTCCTAATGAATCAGTCTTTCTCAGGGCCACCCAGCTGCACAGGACGTATCAGAGAAAAACTCTGTGCCCAGTCAGGCCCCCAGCCATCGGGGGGGGGGGGGGGAGAAGGAGAGAGATCCCATAGTAACCAAGGGCAAATACACAATCACCCCTTACCTAGGCCTTGCTGGTGCCGGTGCCTGTCCCACTTGCTAGGGGAGACCGATGGCTAAGGATGCCGGGTTCAGACCGCCATAGCGCCCCTGCACCAGACCGGAAATAAGCACCAGCTCTGTTCCTCCCCTCTCCCCCTGCGCTTCCGCCGGAAGTGACGCTGCACGCCTGCTCCACGAGCGCCGCCCCTCGCCGGACACCTCACTTCCGGCCGGGCGAGATGCTTCTCGTATCTGGAAAACGACGGTGGCAAATTCAAACAGGCCGAGGGGTGGAAAAAAAAGAAAAACGAGATCCACCGCCAGCTGCTGCCGCCCAGGACCTGCGCTTCACGAGCAGTACCGGCTCTCCCTGAGCACTGAAGGGAAAGAGGGAGCCCATACAACACTGCCACTCGTGCCACTCTCCAAAAAAAATAGGTATGGTGGAGCAGGGAGCCTTGTCTCTTAGTACAGCACCTTAAGAGCCCCTGACTCCCCACTAGGTGTTCCTCTGCCAGAGGAAACACAGTAGAAGTCTGGGTAAAAGCCTCCTTTTAAAGCTTGGTGGAATTGGTGTTTCCTATTGGTGAGTAGGAGGGGCCATCTCTCAAGGTGCTGTCCTGAAAGACATTTAGGGAAAACTATATATAATTTTCAATATGGATACCATTCAGTCTTTTACATCCACAGTGTGATTAAGATCTCGAACGGATCGGGTGTCTGCAGGATTAAAGGCAGGATAGTCGGCGGAGCGAGTGCCTCACACGTCCGGCTACATCCGCTACTCAGCCACGCCCCCCACAGTACGATTAACAGTATCAGTAAGCCTGTATGTCAGCTATAGATGATGTGCGTTTTAACTAAGGCATGTTTCTCCTCTGGTTTTGCAGTATGCGGACACCTAGAATAAGCTATCTGAGCTAAAAGTGACTCATGCAGCAAATTTTACATCTCTTCCAGTAATGTTCAATATTGCTTTTACCCATTAGCTTTTTTTTATTCTGTTTTTTCTCCAGTCGTCTGTCCAGGACAGTACAGGAGAGGATCAACAAGAACTTACCAGATTTAGGTTGGGACTACCAGCTGAAGGACCTTCCTTCCAAACGCTTGGTCTTGCGCAGAGAAGAAGGTCCAGTCTTTAGTGCTTGATAAATGTTGAGAAGCTAGACCAGGTGGCTGCTCTGCAAATTTCTTCTGGTGTCACCCCTGCTCGCTCCGCCCAAGAGGTGGATAACGCCCACGTGGAGTGAGCCAACAGATAAAAAAAGGGCACTCTTTGTCTAAACTTTTATAGGCTTCCATTATCGCCTGCTTAATCCACCTGGCAATATTTGAAGATTGCTGCCACTATTTTTCCCTGAATGCAATACAAACAGAGCATTGGAATTTCTAAAGCTCTATGACAACTCTAAATAGTAGGGATGCACCGAAATGAAATTCTTGGCCGAAGCCGAAGCCGAATAATAATAAAATATTTGGCCGAAGGCCGAACGCGGTGTTTCGCATTTTTTCCATTTATTTTGCCAATTTTTTGTCCTCTCGTGTCTCTCTCTCTCTCTCTCTCTTGTCCTCTCATGTCTTTCTCTCTCTCTCTCTCTCTCTCTCTCCCTCTTGTCCTCTCATGTCTCTCTCTCTCCCTAAATGTTACTGTAGGGAATGGGATTCAGTGCACACTGCAGCCTTGTACCATAGGGTTAATGTTAGTGACACTGTAGGGATTGGGAAGGATGCTGGGAATGGAAATCCGGAAGCATGCAGGCAGCCTTGTAAATTTTAATTGCAGATACAGGGCACTGGGCAGGTCAGGGTTAATGTGGTAACATCAATTACTATTAGTGACAGTCAGTCAGTGTCAGTGTGGACTCGATCAGATTATAGTGACAGTCTCTCATAGTGGTGGTAGTAGGAGGCTGGAGGTTGACTAGTAGGAGCCTGGAAAGGAGCACAGCCGCATACATACATTACTCACTCGTGCACTGCAGCCCGCCCCACACATTCAGTGAGTCTTACTCTCCTCCCTAGTTTTTTCAATGGCACATTCAGGAAGCCAATCACGCCGTGAGTAGCGGCACAGCGGAACCAATCAGGTGTGCAGGCACGCGTGATTGGTTCGCTGTGCAGCTAATCACGGCGTGATTGGCTTCCTGAATGTGCCATTGAAAAAACTAGGGAGGAGAGTAAGACTCACTGAATGTGTGGGGCGGGCTGCAGTGCACGAGTGAGCAATGTATGTATGCTCACCGCTGAAGTGTCCCGGCTTCCCCTGCCTAACACGGAAGTCTGTGAGTCCTCCTGTCCTCCTCCGAGTCCCTTCCCCCTGTAAATATCGTGACCTCGGCGATATGAATATCGCCTACGGCCACAGAACGATAGTCGATATAATATCGACTATCGTTCAGCCCTATTATTCGGCACAAAATTATTCGGCCTTTTGACTTATTCGGCCGAACACCGAAAGTGCTATTTTTTCTATTTTCGGCCGAATAATGTTCGGCCGCCGAATATTCGGTGCATCCCTACTAAATAGCGTAACACACAGGCCCCTACATCTAGAAGATTAAATTCTGCTTCCTTAGGATTGGTAGGAGATGAACAGAAGGAAGTTAACACAATTTCCTGGGCCCTGTAGAACCTGGAGGACACTTTAGGTAGGAATCCTGGATCCGTACGTACCACCAACCTGTCCTCAAAAATTTGGAGAAAAGGTTCCTTGACTGAAAAAGCCTGTAACTCACTAATGCCCCTGGCTGTCGAAATTGCAACCAGAAAAGCTGTCTTAAGGGTAGTATACTTTAATGACAGATCTACATCCTGCAAAAGTTTTATCCAGCCCTGTAGAACTGTCGATAAGTCCCATTTAGGAAGAACTCTAAATAGAACTGGTCTCATTCTGGATAACCCCTTAAAGAACCTAACCACTAAAGGTTCTAAGGCCAGAGATTTCTCCAGAAATACAGATAATGCTGCTACTTGCACCTGTAAGGTGCTAACGGCCAGACCTTTGTATGCACTATCCTGCAGAAAATCAAGGATGGCTGAAACACCGACTGTCCGGTTTCTGGTATCCAGCCAAGAACAAAAAACTTCCAATACTTAAAATAAATTGCCTGGGTGACTTTCTTCCTACGAGAAAGAATCGTGCAGATCACTTTATCTGAAAGTCCTTTTGACTTTAAAAGACTTTCTTCAGACACTAGGCCACCAATTTCATTCTCTGAATTTTTGGCAGTTGAATCGATTACTGGGGCAGCAGGTCTTCCCTCTCGGGTAACATGCCAGACACAACAGGGACGAAAACCAAGGCCTGTTTGGCCAGGATTAAGGTGTCCTCCTGGATGAATTTTATTTGAATCAGAGGAATTAGCTTGAATGGGGGAAAAGCATAGCTCAGATGAAAGGTCCTCTCCTCTGAGCCAGGGCAACTACTCCTAAGGCTCCCCCCTGCCTTTCTCCAAGGAGAAATACCTTGGAACTTTGTTATTCGCTCTGCTGGCGAACAAATCTATGTCCAGAAGGCCCCACTATCTAGGTCACTAACTGGAAGACTTCCATGTTTAGAGACCACTCTGATTCCAACACCTGATGGCGACTTAAAAAGTCTGCCATCTCGTTGTCCACTCCTCTGAGGTGGACTGCGGAAATAGAGCTCAGGTTCGCTTCCGCCCAGGAAAAGAGGTTGTGCTGTCAGCTGCATCAAGGACGGGCACCGTGTCCCTCCTTGTTTGTTTACATACGCGACTGCCACCAAACTGTCCGAGAGGATCTGTATATGGTGGCTGCTCAAATCTTTAGCAAATGCTTTTAGGGCTTCCCAGATTGCCCGCAGCGCTCTCCAGTTTGCTGATTTCAGAGATTCCGTCCTGGACCATGCTCCTTGGGCCATCTTTGTTCCCTAGTGGGCTCCCTACCCCCAAGTACTGGCGTCTGTAGTAATGCGGACGGATATTGGGAAGGACCACTGAAGACCCACCCAGAGGTTCTCCTCTTTCCTCCACTACCAAAGCGACTGTTTGGCTTTGAGGGATAAATGGATGGTCTCGTCCAAGGATTGCTGTCTCCCATCCCAACTTCTCAAAATGTTGGCTTGGAGATACCGGAAGTGGGCCCTTGCCCAAGGAACGGCTGGGATCGTTGCCACCAAGAACCATAGGCCTGACATGGCCGTCCTGATGGATAATGGTTGGTTGTTTTGTAAGGCGACTGCTGTCGCTATTACCTTTTCCACCTTTTCTGTAGTGAGGAAAATCTTTTGTTCCACTGAATTTATCCTGTATCCCAGATAGCACAAGTCTTGTGCTGGGATCAGGTACGATTTTTCCCGGTTAACTAACCCAGGTCCTTCCGTAAATCTTGGCTACCTGTAAATCTTCCTGTATATGGGGAAAAGAGTGGGCAAAAAATAAAAGGTCTTCCAGATAAGGGATGACCGAGATCCTCCTTAATCTTAAAGGGAGCGAATGCTTCTGCCAGCACTTTGGTAAAAATCCTGGGAGAAGAGGTCAGCCCGAATGGTAGGGCGCCGAATTGTAGATGAGACTTTGAGATTCCTTGTAAATCGGGATATGCAAATATGCGTCCCTTAGATCCAGGGAAGCCATAAAGAAATTTGGGGGGGAGCATCGCCTTCACCGTAAAGATGGTTTCCATCCGGAACCTCCTGTAGGTCACCCATCTGTTCAGAGGCTTTAAGTTCATGATAAGCCGAAACTTTCCTAACGTTTTTTTTTTTTTACTACAAAGACGTGCGAGTAGAAACCCAGATTTGTTTCCTCATGGGGCACTGGAACAAGAACCCTCTGGTCCATCAGGTCACCAATTTGCGACAGTAGTGCCGACGCCTTTTGGGAAACCCTGGGAGGGAAGGTCAGGAATGTTCTTGCGGGCGGAGTGCCCCTGAACTGAATCTGATAGCCCTCCCTGATGATCCTCCACTCAAGGCCTGCGCATGCGCCCGCTGCCCCTGTATCTGGAAGCCGGACCAGTGAGGAAGACTCCCCACCACTGCAGACAGCAGACCTAGCCCTCCCCGGGCTCCAGGAAGAGAAACACCGGTCGCGGCCTCGCCGGCCACCGGGGGTCCCCACCGCCGATCGCCTCCATGGTCCTCTGACCAGGACAGGTACGGGCCGAGCTCCACACCTGCTTCCTCCTCCGGGAGGAAACACAAAAGACTGGGGAAGACAGTGGGTGTCCACCCCTTTATGCACCTGATCCTTTGCAATTCCTGTCTCCGGAGGTGGAGCCTATATCTCCTGTTCTGTCCTGGACAGACGACTGGAGAAAAAGGAATGGATTAATTTACAAATCCCATAAACTTATATTTTATTCACAATATAATATAGATAACATAAAAATGTTAAAAAGTGAGACATTTTGAAATGTCATGCCAAATATTGGCTCATTTTTAATTTCATGAGAGCTACAGTGCCTTGCGAAAGTATTCGCCCCCCTTGAACTTTTCGACCTTTTGCCACATTTCAGGCTTCAAACATAAAGATATAAAATTGTAATTTTTTGTGAAGAATCAACAAGTGGGACACAATCATGAAGTGGAACGAAATTTATTGGATATTTCAAACTTTTTTAACAAATAAAAACTGAAAAATTGGGCGTGCAAAATTATTCAGCCCCCTTAAGTTAATACTTTGTAGCGCCACCTTTTGCTGCGATTACAGCTGTAAGTCGCTTGGGGTATGTCTCTATCAGTTTCGCACACCGAGAGACTGAAATTTTTGCCCATTCCTCCTTGCAAAACAGCTCGAGCTCAGTGCGGTTGGATGGAGAGCGTTTGCGAACAGCAGTTTTCAGTTCTTTACACAGATTCTCAATTGGATTCAGGTCTGGACTTTGACTTGGCCATTCTAACACCTGGATATGTTTATTTGTGAACAATTCCATTGTAGATTTTGCTTTATGTTTTGGATCATTGTCTTCTTGGAAGACAAATCTCCGTCCCAGTCTCAGGTCTTTTGCAGACTCCATCAGGTTTTCTTCCAGAATGGTCCTGGATTTGGCTCCATCCATTTTCCCATCAATTTTAACCATCTTCCCTGTCCTTGCTGAAGAAAAGCAGGCCCAAACCATGATGCTGCCACCACCAATGTTTGACAGTGGGGATGGTGTGTTCAGGGTGATGAGCGGTGTTGCTTATACGCCAAACATAATGTTTTGCAATGTTGCCAAAAAGTTTGATTTTGGTTTCATTTGACCAGAGCACCTTCTTCCACATGTTTGGTGTCTCCCAGGTGGCTTGTGGCAAACTTTAAACAACACTTTTATGGATATCTTTAAGAAATGGCTTTCTTCTTGCCATTCTTCCATAAAGGCCAGATTTGTGCAGTATACGACTGATTGTTGTCCTATGGACAGAGTCTCCCACCTCAGCTGTAGATCTCTGCAGTTCATCCAGAGTGATCATGGGCCTCTTGGCTGCATCTCTGATCAGTCTTCTCCTTGTATGAGCTGAAAGTTTAGAGGGATGGCCAGGTCTTCGTAGATTTGCAGTGGTCTGATACTCCTTCCATTTCAATATTATCTCTTGCACAGTGCTCCTTGGTGTGTTTAAGGCTTAGGAAATCTTTTTGTATCCAAATCCAGCTTTAAACTTCTCCACAACAGTATCTCGGACCTGCCTGGTGTGTTCCTTGTTCTTCATGATGCTCTCTGCGCTTTAAATGGACCTCTGAGACTATCACAGTGCAGGTGCATTTATATGGAGACTTGATTACACACAGGTGGATTCTATTTATAATCATTAGTCATTTCGGTCAACATTGGATCATTCAGAGATCCTCACTGAACTTCTGGAGAGAGTTTGCTGCACTGAAAGTAAAGGGGCTGAATAATTTTGCACGCCCAATTTTTCAGTTTTTTATTTGTTAACAAAGTTTGAAATATCCAATTAATTTCGTTCCACTTCATGATTGTGTCCCACTTGTTGATTCTTCACAAAAAATTACAGTTTTATATCTTTATGTTTGAAGCCTGAAATGTGGCAAAAGGTCGCAAAGTTCAAGGGGGCCGAATACTATCGCAAGGCACTGTTGTACTTACCACCTGTTGTTTACATTCTTTCCTCACCCTTTTAACTGGGCGGGAAGTAGGCCTGCCGTCCTGAAAGGTTCTTAGAAACACCGTTACCTGTGAGACGAATGGTCGTTTTTTTCCTCTGACATTCCAGGACAACACATGAGAGGATAATAGAGTAACCACAGGCCTACCTTAGGGTGGGACCACTACCTGTAGTACCTTTCGGGCCAAAGGCTAGGTCTTGCTGAGACAGTACCTCCACTCGGTAGTGCTTCAGGAAGGCGTCATGGCTGGACCAGGTGGCACACTGCAAATCTGTTCCCAGAAGCTCCCACTTTCTAGGCCCAGGGGATTGCCAGAGCTCTGGTTGAGTGTGCTTTCAGTTTTGCTGGTGCAGCAATACCTGAAAACTCATAAAACATGGTAATGGCTTCTCCGATTCACCTAGAGTAGTGGTTCTCAACTCCGGTCCTCAGGACCCACTAACAGGCCAGATTTTAAGTATTACCTTGGGGAGATGCAGACTAGAATACTGCAATCACTGAGCAGCAAATGAGATCACCTGTGATGTAATTTAGTTATCTTGCAAAACTGGCCTGTTGGTGGGTCCCAAGGACCGGAGTTGAGAACCAGTGACCTAGAGACTGAAGGTTTAGATGCTTGCAGTCCCTTCCTTGATCCAGAGTAGAGGATCAAAAGGTGATTAGACCTCCTAAACTCCCTGGTCCTCTAAATAAGTTGAGGAGGCATCTGCTCACATCTAAACAATGACATTTCATTTCCCCTTCATTCTTAGGACTATCACAAAAGGATGGTAAGGTTATCTCCTGCGTTCCGTGAAAAGGAAGATGCTACATTGGGGCAGATATAAAGGATCTGGCCTGAGGATAATCCTATCTGGGAAGATCAACAAACGGTTCTTTAATCGAAAGACCTTGTAAGTCCCCTACCCTTCTGTCATGACAGCTAAAAGGCTAGTTTTAGGGTCAAAAACCTCTTCTATAGGTTTAAAAGGGTTTCTAGATAACGCATTTAAACCCTAGTCAGGTCCCAAGGAGGGAACCTGTCTCTAGTGACGGGGTAGCTCTATCCCTGGCAGTCAAAAACCTTTTAACTGAAGGTTGTTTTGCAAGTTTCACATCTAAAAAAAAAAACCGAGAGAGATGCTATTTGTACCTGAAGGGTGTTAACCGCCACACCCTTTTCTACCCCATCTTGTAGGAAATCCAAGATTATGGGGACAGAGGCAGAGGCAGAAGAAATTTGCTTCTACCTATGCCAGGTACAAAATGTTTTCCAAACTTTAAAGTAGATTTTCCTCATTACTGGTTTCCTGCTCAGGAGGAGCATGTATCACTCTGTCTGAGCAGCCCTTTAATCTAAGGACCTGGCGCTCACTAACCAGGTCATCAACTGGAAGAACTCTGGGCTGGGGTGCAAAACTGGACCCTGTGATAGTAGGTCTGGAAGGTTCAGAAGCTCTCAAGAAGGCACCACTGATAGCACAGTCAGGGTCGCAAACCACACCCTCCTTGGCCACAATGGCATAATCAGGAGGAGGCAGAGGCCTGGGGAACGACTGAGCTTCTGTATAACTCAAGGGATTAGAGTTGGGGGGGAGGCATAGGCTAACTCGAACTGCCATATCTGGGCCAGAGCACCCAGGCCCACCATCCCTCTTTCCCGCGAAAGGGAGAAGAATCTCCTTACCTTTGTTTTGTAGGATGGCAAATAGGTCTATTTCTGGGCAGCTGAATTTCCGGACTAGCGTCTGAAATGATATCACTTATATATGTGCCGTGGGTAAACAGATAAATTGATTTATAAAGTGCAATTTAAAATGCTTGTTTTAAAAGTTAAAATACAAAAAAATCTATTAAAATAAATGCCTTGTGTCTTTAATTATATTAATAAGGTGCATAAGTGCTGGTGCTGAGAAGAAAAACACAAGGCTGAAATTGATTAGTGATATTTTATTAAAAAACAGTCAGGTAAAGCATAGAGCTATCCTCGCTGTGAGGAAGAAGTGATGGTGCTCAGTGAGAGGAAAAGAGTGAGTTAATAACTGCTACTAATGAGCAAATGATGATAGGAATACATGAATGAATGTGAAGGTATTTGGGTTGCAACAACCTGCGCGGCCGCTAGGTGTCGCACCCTGCTATACGACCTGATGTGTCTCTGTTGCCGGAAGGTACCGTATGTGGGATCCACTGCCCCTTTTCTGTTTCCTGGTGGGTCTGTATGTGGTCCTCAGAGAGAAAAGAAGGAGACCCCTAGGTACCAAAACCAAAACAACATAGCAGAGAAAATGTAGAGACTCACAGGGAAGGTTTAAGGCTGTCCGCGATCAGTGTTGGATGGCCGGGAAGCCGTCCAGAGCCGTGGAACGCGGAAGCTTCCCGGCCATCCAACACTGATCGCGGACAGCCTTAAACCTTCCCTGTGAGTCTCTACATTTTCTCTGCTATGTTGTTTTGGTTTTGGTACCTAGGGGTCTCCTTCTTTTCTCTCTGAGGACCACATACAGACCCACCAGGAAACAGAAAAGGGGCAGTGGAACCCACATACGGTACCTTCCGGCAACAGAGACACATCAGGTCGTATAGCAGGGTGCGACACCTAGCGGCCGCGCAGGTTGTTGCAACCCAAATACTTTCACATTCATTCATGTATTCCTATCATCATTTGCTCATTAGTAGCAGTTATTAACTCACTCTTTTCCTCTCACTGAGCACCATCACTTCTTCCTCACAGCGAGGATAGCTCTATGCTTTACCTGACTGTTTTTTAATAAAATATCACTAATCAATTTCAGCCTTGTGTTTTTCTTCTCAGCACCAGCACTTATGCACCTTATTAATATAATTAAAGACACAAGGCATTTATTTTAATTGATTTTTTTGTATTTTAACTTTTAAAACAAGCATTTTAAATTGCACTTTATGAATCAATTTATATATTAATCTGTTTACCCACGGCACATATATAAGTGATATCACTTCACACCACTACTCACGCCAGCACATTATTGCTACATTTTTACAATACGGTAGCGCCGTTCACAACCCCACTTGCACTATTATATTTCCAACCCAATTCGTTGGGTTTGGTTGTTGGCAGCTTACACCGTTTTTTTCTGCATTTACCCTATAAATCCATAGTGCTGGTCACCTTTGTTTAATTATAGCGTCTGAAATACCTTCAGATTCAGCTCCTACTCCCCGTCTTATTGGACGGCGGCTGAGGAAATCTGCTTCCCAATTGCTTTTCCCTTTTATGTGAATGGCCGACAGGGAGATCACCCTTCCTTCTGCCCAGCCTAGAATTTCCTTGGCTAGTTCCAACAGGGGTAGGACCTTGTACCTCCTTGATGATTCAGGTAAGCCACTGTTGTAGCATTGTCAGAGCAGACCTGAATTTCCATGCCTGAAATGGAACTCTCAAAGGCTCTTAAAGCTTCGCCCACTGCTCCGAGTTCTCTGAAATTGGAAGAGGACTGGGCTACATCCTTGCCCCAGGCACCCTTGGGTTTGGCTTCCTCTATATGAGCACCCCACCCCCAGGTTCTTGCATCTATGGTGACTTTCAGAGGGCTCCACTGACCTTTACTTATATATTGACTTTGGGGTGGAAAACCCTACCACGTGATTTGTGTTTGGCTCACAGTAAACAATCTGACTAATCCTGTTTACAATCTGTCTCGGTAATGACTACATTTTTGTTATAGTTAACCAAGATAAATGCTAATCTTGATGAGGCTGATTTAGCCTGTGTTTTTATATCTGGGGTATGTGTCATTAACAAACCTTAAATCCTTTTCTTTTCCTCCCCCTTTTTTTTTTTTTTTTTAATTTTTTTGTTGTCATTTCTTGAGAATGGCACAACTCAGTGGAACTGGCTGGGATAGTTTCTTGGATAATATTCAACAGACATATATCGCGGAAAGTCATGTGGATATTGGCCTTGAGGTTTACTTCCAGAAACTCAAGAGATTACTCGAGAAAAAAATCCAACATCGGATGGCACGTAAGATTGTTCGACAAATATATCAGAGAAGGTATTAACCCACTAGGGTTACAAATTCAAATTTTTCCCTCATTTGAAACCAACAATGGCCCTTTTAGGGACAAATGGGAGAAAAACCTGACCCAATGTACCTCCAATATGATGGAGTTACTAAGGGACAAATATAAATCTGATCTAATTGCCATTGATAAAGATATTGAGACTTTACAATTGAAAAATAGATCATTATCCAAAAATACAGATTATATCCAGAAAGAACAGGATTTAATTACTTACTTAGAAGACTATAACAAGAACTTGCTCCTCAAAAAAGATCAAAAATTTTATAAAGATAAAAACTTTCATTCACTGGAGGATACACCTACAAATGGCAAAAAGCTTTCCAATCACGTAAAAACTAATTTTCACGATCCACTTTTGAAAAACAAAGTAACTTGACATATAGATCAGATTTGGAAGCCTCTGTGGCATCCTCGCACCGCTCTTTCAATCCCACAGGTAACACCAAATCAGGGAAGGGTAAAATACGCAAACGCACCAATGGAAGTGGAGGGGACACATCATTAAATGAAGGTAAACACAACAAAAAAAAAACAAATGATATCACCTCAACGCACACCAATCAATTTGCCAACCAATCACTTGGGCACCAACACAGTAACACTAAATAAGGATCTAAAGGGAGCACATACCAACTCACAAGATCTAGGGGCTACCCCCAAAATTAACCGTAGTCATTTAGAATCCCTTGCTCCCTTTAGGACTCCCTTTGGGGACCCCACTCCCCCAACCTCATGTAGAGGACAAACGTTTGGGCACTCTAGACCCTTACATTATCAAGAATCCAGCACCATCACTAACACTGACACAATAGTAGACATACCCACACCATCATCACATTTGCCACAATTTGAAACCATTTCTCCCAGTCCCTGTATTAACACAGCACTTCCCACACAATTGAATACCTCATCGTCCTTGGATATTATTAATATCTCATCATACCAGCTCTCCTGTGAGGAGATGGAGGTGGTACTGAAGTTGGGTCTAAGCTTCTCCCTCTTCAAGGCCTTAACAAGTTTGAACTCGTGAAGGATATTTATCTTTTTGCGAGGAATCTTACTTTCAAATATATTTTTGACAAAGACAAATATCCTGCCCCTACACAAGATGAGGATCTATACAAAGGCTTTAAAACCCAAGATTTTCGTGCCATGAAAATATTAATCCAACTATTAGATGAAAATTATTCCACCGTGGCTGGTCAATCGTCAAATTCCTTGTCATCTGACGAGGAAGACGACGATGAGCCAAGCCCAAGGAAATATAAGGCCAAATCCACTTGCTTTCCCAAGTTGCAGACATGCCCAGCTATCTGAGCTTTCCTGAAACAAACTGTTCAAGATATTGAAAACCTCACATTGACCACAGTTAGATCTCCCAACCTATCTACTGCACACAGATTAGCATTGGATGGACTGATCCATAACGACCACGTTGTCATTAAGCCCTCTGACAAGGGTGGCAACGTGGTCGTTATGGATCAACATCAATACGAGGAAATGTGTTCTGACATCTTATCCAACCGTGATTGGTATATGCCTGTTTCCCAGGATGTTGTTGAGCAATTCGGGGTCCGTTTCAAAACCATTTTAATGGAGGCTCTGCACTCCTATTATTGATCAGGCTTTATATGATTTTCTGCTTGTTAAATGGCCTGTCTTACCGACCTTTTATTCACTACCAAAAGTACACAAACGTCTTGACAAGCCCCCCGGTCGCCCCATCGTTTCGGGAATCAGATCTCAAACAGAACCAGCTAGCCAATTTGTTGATGGCCAACTCCGCCCACGTTATTAGACTCCCTTCTTACTTAAAAGACACCCTTGAATTATTGAGGGTGATAGAGGGTCTGACTATACCCTTGGGTTCTCTTCTTGTCGCCATGGACATCGAGGCACTCTATTCTAGCATCCCCCACTCCAAAGGAGTGGAAGTATTTCAATGTTCCTTCATGAACAAGTTCAAACTCGATGGCCCATGGTGGACTTCACCATCCAACTCCTTAATCACATTCTCCGCTCCAACGTTTTCACGTTTGGTGGGACCACCTACCTCCAGGTACAGGGGGTGGCGATGGGGACATCTTGTGGAAAAGTGAGCTCTTTGCAGACGATGACGCCTCGATGTATCTGCACCACTTGGCTTTGTGGCGCAGATACATCAATGATGTATTCATCGTCTGGACTGGTACTGTCAATGAACTATATGCTTTTGTTGAATACATCTCACACAACAATTACAATTTGAAATTCACTATCCAACATGATACTGACAGCATTCCCTTCCCGGACACACAAATTTATATTGGTGACAATGGCACATTACACACTTCACTCTATCGCAAAGCCACGGCCGGGAACACGATACTTCATTATACCAGTGGCCATCTGCGTCCACTGGTACGAAGTATCCCATACTCCCAATATTTGAAAATCTGTTGCAATTGTGCCTTGGATGGTGATTTTAGACGGGAGGCCAAGGATTTACAGACACGACTACTAGCAGAAAAACTCTCAAGAAGGCCTATAATAGGACTACAGCTCAAACTCGAGATAGTTTTATATTTGGTTCTAGAAATAAGAAATCCAATAATACCACTTAAATAATTACAAAATGTAATTGCCATCACCATCTTGTTCGCAATGTACTGGATAAAATACAGAATTTTTGTAAAATCTTACCGTAAAATTCCTTTCTCTTACGTCCTCCGACAGTCGGCGCCCCTCATATAGTCTTCACCAATGGGTATTGACTTCCTCTCCGCAGGAGTAGTTAGGCATAAGACTTGTTAAAAACAAAAGCATTTAACATAGACACACCCATGGGGGCTGTCCCACTGGTCAATACCCCTCTACAGTAAGCCATCCCAACTCAGTTTGGTAGCATAGCAGTAAGTGTACAAAAAACCCCAAAAGAGGGGCGGGGGCGGCGACTGTCAGAGGACTCAGAGAAAGGAATTTTACGGTAAGATTTTACAAAAATTCAGTTTTCTCTTACGTCCTCCGACAGTCGCCGCGGCTCATATAGTCTTCACCAATGGGATGTCCCAAAGCAGTGTAGACATGAGGGGTGGGAGACGCAACCGTAAAAAAGGCAACGCAGTACCCACATCAGAGAAAGGAACCTTACACGCACAGTAAGAGAACGTCTGGGCAATAGAAAAAGGCTCAACAGGAGCAACAACCCAGGAAAGCAAATAACCCAGGGGAAAAAACAACCCCAACAGCCAGAGGCACCCACAAAAAAACATGGGTCCCCTATGGCACTGCCGCACAGAGAACTTTGCGGCCAAAGGAGGCATCAGCTGATGCCAGAACATCAATCCTATAAAATTTGGAAAAGGTGTACACTGACGACCAAGTCGCAGCCTTGCACACCTGGGCCACCGAAGCCTGATGCCAGTAGGCCCAGGACGTACTCATAGATCTGGTAGAGTGCGTTTTAACAGGGAAGGGTGGAACCCGTTCCTTCAAAGCATAGGCCTGAACAATCGTCTGTCTGATCCATTTGGCAATGGTCGCTGCAGACGCAGCCATGCACTTCCGAGGTCCCTCAGGAAGGACAAAGAGGGAATCCGATTTCCGAAAGGATTCAGTGGACGACAGGTAAACCTTGATCGCCCGGACAACATCCAAGGAATGCAAGACAACCTCCTTAGAATGCTTAGGCTTCGCACAGAGCGAAGGCAAAACAATGTCCTCATTAAGGTGAGAGTCAGACACCACCTTAGGTAGAAATGACGAGTTAGGTCGCAAGACCACCTTATCTTTATGAACCACAAGGTAAGGAGAGAGACAATGCCGCCAACTCCGACACCCTGCGAGCCGAAGTGATCGCCACTAAAAAGACAACCTTCTTAGACAGCAGAGGCAACGATATCTCCCGGATGTTTTCAAAGGGAGAACTCTAACACGGACAGAACCAAGTTCAAGTCCCATGGAGGTAAAGGCTCCCTCCGGGGAGGGGCCAAATGTCGCACAACTTGAATGAAGGTGCGAATTAAAGAATGAGACGCCACAGGGCGCTGAAAAAGAACAGCCAGTGCAGATACCTGGCCCTTTACCGTGGCCAGCGCCAGGCGCTGGTCCACACCAGACTGGAGGAAAACCAACACTCTCGTCACCGAGTATGAGCCAGAAAACCCCCTTGACTCACACCAGGCAAATTAAGCTTTCCAGGAACGGTAATACATTTTACCAGACGAGGCTTTTCTAGCCTTGATTAAGGTCGGAATAACCTCTGGGGAGAGACCCCTGTCTCTCAGGACCTGGCTTTCAACAGCCAGGCCGTTAAAGCCAGCGACTGTAAAGCAGGATGGAAGATCGGTCCCTGAGACAGCAGATCTTCTCGCAATGGCAGCCGCCAAGGAGGCGCGACTGCTAGGTGAACGATGTCCGCGTACCAGGACCGGCGTGGCCAGTCCAGTGCCACCAGAATCACCAAGTTCGTTTCCGAGGCCAACCTGCGAAGGAACCTGGATAACAACTGAATCGGACGATACTGATGCCAAGGGGCCACCAGCGCATCCGAGGCGTCCGCCAGAGGATCGCGCGTTCTTGCCACGAACCTTTCCACCTTGTGGTTTAGCCGAGACGCGAACGGATCTAGGTCGGGGATCCCCACTTCGCACACAGCATTTGGAAGACCTCCGGGTGTAGGGACCATTCCCCCTGATCCAGGGTCTGGCGGATCAGATAATCTGCCTGTCAATTCTCCACACCCGGAATGTGAACTGCCGAAATCGGCGGGACATGAGCCTGGGCCCAAGACAGAATGTCTGTCACCTCCCGGGCACTCCTGGTGCCCCCTTGGTGGTTTATGTAAGCCACCGTGGTAGCATTGTCCGTCTGTACCCGGACAGGACGGTCCCAAAGTCGATCCGACCACTGAAAGAGACACAGTTTGATCGCTCTCAATTCCAAGATGTTGATTGGAAGGGAGGATTCCTCCTCCGACCAAGTGCCCTGGGCAGACAGGTTGCCCAGGACGCCACCCCAGCCCGACAGGCTGGCATCCGTGGTAATCACTGTCCACAGTAACGGATGGAAGAATTTTCCTTCCTGCACAGCCGGGGACTGAAGCCACCACAGAAGATCCATTCTGGTCCAGCGACTCAACGAGACACTCAGATCCAAGGACTGAGGTAGTCTGTCCCACCTGGCCAGGATCTCCGCCTGGAGAGACCGTGTGTGAAACTGAGCAAACGGTATCGCCTCGAAGGCTGACACCATCAACCCCAGGCACCGCATGCAGGTCCTGAGCGACGAAGATCCTATGTCCCTGAGGGACCTGATCTCGTTCTGAAGGGTCCGGAGCTTGTCCTCCGGCAGAAATACCTTCGCTTGAGCAGAGTTAGGAACCATCCCCAAATAGGGAAGAGGAACCGTAGGAGACAAAGTCGACTTCGGAACGTTGATGGTCCAACCGAACTCCTGGAGCGTCTGTACCCTAGTCGACAGATTGCGCAACAGGCTCTGACTGACACTCGATCTTAACAGGAGATCGTCCAGATATCCCAAAACCGCAATGCCCTGTGCCCTCAACAGGCCTAGAACAGGCGCCAGCACTTTGGTAAAGACCCTTGGAGCCGAAGCGAGACCGAAAGGTAACGCTACAAACTGATAGTGGTCCTCCGCTATGGCAAACCAGAGGTACCTCTGATGACCCTCGAAAATGGGGATGTGCAGGTACGCATCCTTTAGCTCGATAGAGGCCAGGAATTCCCCTGGACTCAGGGAGGCCACCACCGAGCGGAGGGATTCCATACGGAACTTTCGAACGCGCACGAAGCGGTTTAGAGCTTTCAAGTCCAGGATCAGACGCACCTTGCCCTCCTTTCTGGGCACAGTGAACAGATTCGAGTAAAAACCCCAAAACCTGTCCCGATGAGGCACCGGGATGATCACCCCCTGGGCAAGCAGGTCCTGCACTGCTTGATGCAGGTCCTGTAGGCGCCCTGGGGTCAAATGAAGATTTGAGGGAAAGAATCTTTCTGCCGGCCGCAAAAGGAATTCGATCTTGTATCCTGATCGAATGATTTCCTGAACCCACCTGTCCGGAATTCGGAGCAGCCAAGGTTGGATTGAGCCGCTGCACCGGCATGGCCAGACTTTGGCTTGCCCGCCCAGGGCTTTTTCTGGCCACCTTGGCCCTTGAAGTGTTTGCCCTTGTTTTGTGTCTTGAAGGCACGAAAGGACTCCTAATTGGGTCTAAAGGCGGGACCCCGCTTACCGCGAAAAGGCTTGTTCTTTGGATTCTGTGGCAGCAGTGTGCTTTTGCCCCCAGTGACTCCTTTCACCAAGGTATCTAAAGCCTCGCCAAAAAGGCGAGACCCTGCATAGGGAAAATCAGCCACCGTTTTCTGTGACGTCTGGTCAGCCGAACAGCTCTTCAGCCAGATTAGTCGACGGTTAAGCACCGCGACACTAGACAGGCGTGCAGCCAAAGGAGCCTCATTCAAGGCCGCATCGGACAAAGCCACCATGACAGAAGCAAAAATAGGTTTGAGCATGGAACCCGCCACCATATAGGCATGGCGGGCAAGAGACTCCAACCTCCTATCCGTAGGATCCCGGAAAACCGGGGTATCCTCAGCGGGAACCAAAGTAGCCTTATTCAACACGGCCACAATGTGATCCACCTGGGGGCCACACACCAGCGCGAAGGCGCAAAGGGGTAGAGCAGTTGAAATAGTTTAGGCACCGTGAAAGGGCGTTTCAAACTGCGCCATTGTTCATTCACTGTGATGAAACTCAGCGGGGCAGGGAAAAACCTGCGCCGACTTGCGGGTCCTATGTGTACCAAAGGAGGACACAATGCCCGGAGGATTGGTCTCATCCTCCAAATGTAGGGTTTCTTTAACCGAAGAAATCAACGCATCCATAGCTGCGCGTTCTTCAGGCGACCCCGGGGGAGAATCATCTACCCCCTCCACCTCCGTCTCCCCCTCAGACCCCAGCGGGTTCAGAGACGAGCGAGACCCTGAAAAGGGCACGCCAGCCACAGCACCATCTGAATCAGAGGAGAAAGACAATCTAGGCCTTTTTCTAGCAACCATCAGCACCTCCATTTTGGACACTAAAGTCGCCACCACAGCGGCCAAATTAGGAATAACTGGGGGTTCAGCAGAACTAGGGTCCCCCACCAAGGCTGGGGGGAATTTGCTGTCCTGAGATTCCATTGCAGAAAAAAACTATGAAACAAGTACTGGCCCTTTAAGAGCGCTGCGGACTGCGCAGCCCACCGCTAGATACACTGTGTACACAGACCTCCCCAAAAGGGACAAAACTGAACCAGAAAGGATAAAACAGAGAAATATGGAAGAGACAGTCTGCAGAGCCCCACAGAGTGTTACCACACCGATCGCTGCTCCAGAGGAAAAGGGAGTGAGGTCACCAGAGACTGAACTATATGCTGCAAGGCTAAGGGAAAATGGCTGCCCATAGGAAATAATGGGAGGCTTTGGCAAGATGGCCGCCAACGTGCTCGGAACGATCGTTCTGCCACACACAAGATGGCGCCGGATGGCACCAAAACCAGCACACAGCAAGCTGCTAACAAGCCCATAGTGAAACTAGACATGCTTGCACACACCTAAAATGGCGGACCGCGCGGTTTTTACCCGCTGCGGCCGCCGCACACATGGTCTGCACCTCCAAAAACACAGAAGTGACACAGGAGAGGGGCCACCAAACCCACACAGCGCCAGCAGTGTAATAAAAGAGACCCTGCAGGGATCGCATCAGGGAGCCCCACAAACGCACAGACATGGGGGAACACACAGCAACACAGGACTGCCACCCCAGACAGAGGCCCCACACAGAAAGTACTTACCTGTACTGGATGGCGTGGGGTGCCTCTATGAAACGGAAAGCCGCTGTCCTCAGATGACAGGGAATGCCGTCAGCCAAAACGCAGGACACTGCAGCACTGAACCGCAGATGTGTCCAGTGAGGTAGCCACCTCACAGGCTGCATCCCTGCTGCGAATGGGGATGGGTTGTTCCGATTGCCAGGGCGAACACATAGTTGAACGCTCGATGGCGGGCTGGGGATCCATCTGACCTTCTGCCCTGGAGAGCCAGGGCAGCCAGTCCGATTCCCAGCTCCGCAAAATCCATCTTCATCCGAAAAGCTGACAAAATAAACAGCTAGTAAAGCAAAGAAAAAAAACTGACATCCTTGCAAATAAAAAATCATAAGAAAGATTAGAAGGCTGAGACTGTAGCCCCAGCACAGGGAAGCCTATCTACTCCGAACGCTAGGCAGAGACAAACTGAGTTGGGATGGCTTACTGCAGGGGGGTATTGACCAGTGGGACAGCCCCCATGGGTGTGTCT
Organism: Pelophylax lessonae; assembly: GCF_965119305.1. Taxonomy (NCBI): domain Eukaryota; kingdom Metazoa; phylum Chordata; class Amphibia; order Anura; family Ranidae; genus Pelophylax; species Pelophylax lessonae. The sequence continues at coordinate 84,585,091 of NC_138775.1, read as the reverse complement.
ATGTTAAATGCTCTTGTTTTTAACAAGTCTTATGCCTAGCTACTCCTGTGGAGAGGAACTCAATACCCATTGGTGAAGACTATATGAGGGGCGGCGACTGTCGGAGGACGTAAGAGAAATTGGCACTTCCTAACCGATGATGCCACTGTGACCAAATACATCCGTCACACACCAGAATTAGTATATAGAAGAGCTCCATCTTTGAAGGACAAATTGGTCCATAGTCATTACCAGCTACATGAAGACACTGTAGAGAGTGCTGTGGACGTTTTTGGTACTTTTCGATGTGGCAAATGTGCACAATGTCCATGGGTACGGGAGGGGTCTTCACTTCCTCATAGAGGGACTCTAAAACCACATGCAAACTGTGGGACTATTGGGGTTGTATACTTGGCCAGCTGCGTATGCGGCTCTTTCTATGTCGGCAAAACTAAGCGACCTTTTGCCCACCGCATCCAAGATCAACTACACTACATAGATGTTGGCCTATTATACACCCCCATATGCAAACATGTTGGCCTCAATCATAGTTTTGATCCATACACAATACAATTCTCGGTCCTGGAGACAATTAAACCAAACCCCAGAGGGGGTAACTGATAATTCCATCCTCAAATGTGAAACTAGATGGAAATACCAGTTACTGGCCTAAATACGGCCATGTCCTTCAAACCTTTTCTGGAATAATAATTTTGCAGCGATCTATTTTGGTTTTATAATAGATGTGGACACTTCCTTTTTTTTTTTTTGTTCGCTCATTCCCCAGGTGGTGAATAGAATTAAAATAGTAACTTTTGAGGTTGAATAAACATTATAACTTATATACTAATTCCATGATGACTATATTGATTATTTATAGTGATGTATAATTCGATTTATGCAGTGTGTAATATTTTCGAAATATATATTTTTGCTCTTTATTGTAAAAAATCATGCTGAGTGGATATCTATACTGGTATCCTGCGGCACCTCTGTCTCCTTGCTGGATGTCCTCTTTACCTGGGTGGGTGTTCAGGCGCCAAGCCGGGGAGGGTGAGTCTACTTTCCATCTATTTCTCCCATGTCCGCTAGGCAGACTTTAATGCTGCCGGGTATCAGGTCTACTTCCGATTCTTTGCGGTTCAGCCTGGATCTCGGCTGAAAGATAACACCCCCACCGGAAGTGACTTGCGGAGGCCGGTCACGTCACTTCCGGTGGGACCATCCTTCATAGAGGCCTGAGGCAGGAGGGGTAGCCATATTGGCGCCCAGTACCTGGCGGCATACATGTGATTCATCTAGTCCAGGATAGTTGGTTGTGTCCAATAGGTGCGCTCTTTGTTCTTTTTCTCTTGCATACTTTATTGCACAAGCTCGGGGACCTTAGATGCACATTATTGTCCTGATATATATGTACTTGTTTGTTGTCCATCAAATGAATGTATATCATCTTGCAATGGTTTTAAATATATTTTTTCTTTATACGATTTTCTTTTTCTTCTGTTATACTTCTATAAAATTATTCATTTTATAATATGCTTGTGTTTATATTTATCTAGAGCATACTACAGCCCTTGAAAAAAATCCCATCTATTTTGGGGTGTAATTTGTGGCTTATCAATTAGCCCAGGAAACACTTCCAATCATACTTTTTAATTATTGTTGTTCCAGGGATGTGGCTGATGTATGATCTATTTAGTGAGCCAACCGACCTTCACTTATTTACTTATCCACTGACCTCGAGGTTTGCCCTTCTCCAAACTGCTTGGTATTGACCACCACTTCAGGGAGGCTTTTATCTGAGGGGACCTTTTTGTCCCAGGAGGAAAGGTGGAAGAATTGAAGGTCTCTTGAATGTAACTGCACCCGAATCACTGCTGGCTGACATGAGCCCCAGAACTCTCTGGATATCTCACCTGGAGCATGACGGGGCGACCCATCAACCTTCTTACTGAAAACACTACCTTTTCCCTTGGAAGGAAAAGACTTTGTACCCTTAAGTACATCCGGTACCCTAAATAGGTCTGAACCTGAGCCAACTCCAGCGATTTCTTTTCAATACTGGCCAACCAGCCTAGCGTCTGTAGGACTGTTAACACCTTATGGGTGTTTGATCTCACCTGATCTACTGACGGATCAAAGATCAGTAGAACATCCAGGTAAGGAATCAAAGCTATTCCCTGGAGAAGATAGGCCACCGCTTCTGTCAGAATCTTGGGTTAAAATCCCTGTTAGACCAAAGGGGAGTGCCCTGAAATGCCAGTGCGCAATCCCCTCTTTGGTAACCACTGCAAATCTCAGAAAGGCCTGGTGTTCTGGATGAATTGGAACATGTAGGTAGGCATCCCTGGAGTAGTCAAACATTTTTAAACAGGTTTTTGCAAACTGCATAAATGCCTTCCATTGAAAATCTCTTGTACTCTAGGAACTTATTTAACCACTTCCTTACCGCTGGACATCATATGACATCCAGGACTTTGAGTGGGGATAGCTAAATGATGGGTGCAGCTGCCGATTCTCTTCACCATATTCAGCCACTTGATCATTCTTACACTATCTCTGTATGAAAAACGCAATCAATACTGAAGACACGGGGGAAGGGTGGGGTCCTTTAACTAGGGATCAACCGATTATCAGCAATGCGTGATACATCAGGGGCTGATATGCACTTCCCCCATATATCAGAATCGGCCCGAGGTTACTGATATTTTGGGAAGGTGCTTGTACCAGGGTGATGCCTGCAGCTAGAGGCATCACCCCAGTACCGGCATCCATAGCAGACGGTCGACTGTCTTGTAATGACAACCGATGCAGCCGAGAAGCCACTCGGCTGCCATTACAAGGAGCGGGAGAGGACATTTCCCCCCCCCCCCTTCCGTCCCACCAGGAAAACCCAGGCAACCATCTTGCACGACCGCCGAAGACCCCGATCAAAGCCGCATGCAGCTCTGATCGGGTCTCCATGTAAAAACCCAGAAGTGATGTCATGGCATCAATTCCAGGTACTCTGCACCAAATGAAAAAAATGACAGCATTCAAAACAGCCAAACTTGGCATTTTGAATGCTTTAAGTGCAAAGGAGGGGTTTGGTGTCTTTTAGACCCCCAGATCTTTCCACAACAGTACCTGTCAAGAAAAAAAAAAAAAAAAAGTTTTAAATGTACAAAAATATCGGCCAATATTGGCCGAAACCGATATTCAAATGGCCAAACTATCGGTATAAAAAAAAAAAAAGAAAATATCGGTCGATCACTACCTTTAACAGCTGTGAACTGATTGCGTTTCCTGTAGGGTGGAGCCTCAATCTCATGTGTTGCCCTCCCGGGAAGACGAGGTGAGAAATACTGTGTTTTTTTTTAATTTTTTTTTTTTGCGCTATAAAAACCAAACAACCAGCAGTGGTGATTAATTACCAGCAAAAGAAAAAAACTATTTGGGCAAAAAGGACATCAATTTTATTTGGGTACAGTATCACATGACCACGCAACTGTCGCTTAAAAGTAATGCAGTGACAGATGGCAAAAATGGCCTGGTCACCTGGTCATGAAGGGGGTAAATCTTCGGAAGCGCATCCTATAGCATGTTCCAACTGCAAAATGAAGTTCCCCTGGAGAATGGGTGCTTATAAATGCACACACATTTTAGCACCAAATATTTATTCACTGGAAATTAAAAAAAAAAAAAACACATTTGGGGGGGGGGGGGGGGGGGGGGTGTAACCTCTTGACTGGGTAAATTCAGCCCAAGAAAGCGACGTTTTCTCAGACTAGTTCACATGAGTATCACCCATGGTCATTGCAGCCTTTGCTCATATTGGCCATGGTGGCCCAGATTATAAATGTATATATGGAGCAGTCGGATGGGAATGGGACTGCCTGTCAGTTTCCATCCGATCCACCAGATGGGTGAATAGGACCACCAGCTGTCTGTTTCTGGCAGACATGATCAGATGGCAGCTGTCTCAGCGGACACGCTTCTCCATAGAAGAGACTGGAGGGTCCGATCAGGTCCGCCTGAAAAAAACTTGATAGACGGGCCTGACCTGACAGCTCATGTGAAAGGAGCCCAACTATGCAAATTTCTAGAAGTACACTGCCCCAGAGGAGTTTGTAGATAGTGCCCACTCACATGTGCAAATCAATAAAATATGGAGTACATACCAATTATCTCATTCCTGCAAAAGTTTCTCCGGAAAGAAGTGTAGAATCTGCCACACATTAGATAACTACAAAATAATTTATTGGAGTAGACAATACTTTTAAGCATACAACTGTTACCTTTATGTACAACATACACACAACGCTCCAACTTTCCAGTCTCAAGAACTTTTTGCTCGTTTGCTTTTGGCCTTGCGGACTTCTTCCATTAGGTCTTTTAAATACTGGATCTCTTTTGCTAGAGAGTCTACTTTTTCTTGGAGGGAATCATTTTTCTGTTCCAGTTCTCGGCACTCACGAGATATCAACTCTTGTTCTACTTTCTTCTTCTGCCGGTAGCGATTGGCTGCAGTTTTGTTCTGCTCCATTTTCTTAGTCTTCTTGTCTACTCTGGGATGCCCTACAGTTTTTACCTTTACCAAGACTTCTTTACTCTTAGAGGGAAGGTCATAAGGTTTGGGTCTCTCGGAAATGGGGGAAGCGGGAGAGGACTGATCACTACTAGGGTACTCTACTGTAGATGTAGGACTTTGCTGAGGAGACCCCAGATATGACGGGCTCATATAAATCCCACTGTCATTATCTGAGGAATCCTTCTCAGACTTCAGAAGTGGATTTATATAAATACTGCTGTAGTTATCTGAGGAGTCTTCCTTCTCATATTTATGAGTTTCAAGAGTGCATATTGCTGATTTCTTATCTTCCTCAGCAACATCTACCTCACTTCCTACATACAAGATAAAGGAATGGTCAGGGCTAGAGATATTGGACTCTGCTAAACTGGGACTCATTGGAGCCACTTGATCTGCCTCCAATGAACCTTCTGGAATAGAGATAGGGGCAGGTGATGGCACATACTGGCCAAACACTGAGGGAAGAGGTGGGTCCTCTAGGAGATCACACGAGTCATCCAACGTGGCCATAAGCTCCTCTGGGGAGACCATGGATTCCAGATCTTCCATTCCAAGCAGGGAATCAAATTCAAACTCCTTCAGGTCCATATTTTCCACCATCCAATCCATGCCAGAGAAGGAGTCTCCTGTTAAGAAAGCAGCCAATTAGAAGTATAAAAATTAAAGATTAAAATTTAGCATTCACAATTCAAAAGGCATTTTAACCGGAGTGTTTTTCAGTAAAAGGTTGATAAAAACATGAAAATTTACTTTTAATTACAGGCTCTGGAAACTATTGAAGAAAAGTCTTATGTTGGGGACATTGTTTGGTAGACCATTTGATTGGATGCTTGTTCTGTCTTTCCCATTGTGCATCAGTTTGTATTAATCCTGCAGGCACTTTATTCAGCCATCACTTTGCAAAGACTTACCTGAATCTGTAATTGCTTAATTATAAGGACAATGTTGAATAAAGCTAGTGTCATGAGAAACCGATTAAAGCACCACAAAATGTTCTTCTTGATGAGCTTTTCTGCCTGCCAGCAACATCCAATACAATGTCAAAACATTTCCAAAACTCCTGGACTTTCCCTACTTTTTAAAGCAGCAAATTGGCTGGAATTCTATGGAGTTTTACCTTAACCACACTTATCTACCATGGCAATTTTATTTTTTTGCATGTTAAAAAATCTGCACTGTCTTAAAAGTAGGGTCCCTGAGGAATAAAATTAACCGCAAAAAAAAGTCATAGTTTTTAATGCCACATGGTATTTGGGCAACCGTTTAATGCAAACAATTTGTGTAAAATATAAAAAGGGGTTACATTAAGACCCCGTTCACATAGGGGCGACGCTACTTGCTGGGGCGACCTGTGAAGTCGCTGTGCACAGCGTGCACCGTGACCTTGGCGCGACATGCACGGACTTCATATCATTGAAGTCAATGCAGGTCACCCCAAAGTAGTACAGGACCCTTTTTCTAAGTCGGAGCGACTTGTGTCGCTCCTATTAGAACGGGTCCTGTGCTAATCAATGGCAGGCGACCCACCGCGACTTGTCAGGCGACCAAGTTGCCCGACAGTCGTGCTAGTGTGAATGGGGTCTGAAAGCGATACCAAGCATGTCAAGCCTTAAAAATCAAATGTTGCTATGACCGCAAAAAACTATAGAACCCCAAATTCTTCATAAGCAACAGCAGCCATGAGTTTACCAGGACATTTATACACATACCAAGTATACAAGGAGTTAAAAACCATGCCAACGCACATTTCAGATGCCCTTCTTAAAGAATCTGTCTGTCCTCTCTACCTCAAGTAGCCTAGGAAGGCAGCAATACTAACATTTCCAATAAACCTACCAGCAGGTCAGATAAAGGCAGTCAAGCTGTATAGTGTTCCCCAGTGTTGTCCTGCATGGACTATAGATTTTCCTTTTGTGTATCGTGTCTGGGAATGCCATTTACCAACTTAAGTTACCATTACCTGTTAGTGGCATGTGTTTGCTCTTCTCTCACTCCATCTGAGGGACATCCTGATATACAGCTCTACTTTACGATGCCACTGGCCACTATCATACCAGTGTACTTTTGGCATTGATTTGTTAAAAACATCCTTACTGTTGATATGCCTTTCATTGTCAGATGGGCAAGTTTCATGCAATATCTAGGACACATCATGAAGTATACACCTTTACTAGAAGGGGATAGCATCCTAATCTCCCCCCAGGTAATTTTTTTTTCTGCAGCCAATCAAAATACATGTTAGGTAAAAAGGGTTTCAGCTTAGCACACAATTTTTGCTGTGTACAAGTTAGGAAGATGGTATTTTGAAGTAGATCAGGAGCTAAAACCAATGTAATCATTGAAAACCTATCACAGATGCAGTGCAAATATTTATACATAGCCCAAGACTGTTTGTAGATGTACTCTTACCCAGGAAACTGCCAAAGGGTTCAGCCAAAGGCAGCAGGTTAGAGACGCCATTCTTAGCCTTTTCGCTGGAGAACCCATGCAATGGGAGGTACCCGGACACCTCGATGCAGTCATCCAAGAGACCCAAACTTTCCTCAATCGCCAAAGACGAATGCTTGAAGGGGGACAAAAAGTCCCCCAACAGCAGATTGTCGCCAAACAGGTTCATCTTTTACAAGTAGTAGGGCTTTCACGTAGAAGCTGGTTTCTGAGCTTTCTTCCTCATATACAGCAAAGCTGCTGCGGGATGCTTTGAGGAGCCTGAAAGAAAAAAAAAAATAAACATTCCTAAATATTTAAAATGCAAGGAAATTGGTGGTTTAGTGCATTTAGGGCCAATTCACAATATATGAAGTGTCCAGTGTTTTACCAGTATAGGATGCAGGTCACAAAAAAATGTTTTTCCTTTGTCCAATTCACAATAAACTGCAGCCCACAGCTGTGCTGAAACAGTCAGCAAAAAAATGTATACATGCTGCATGTTATTGAAGCGCACTGTACTGCACCACATGGTGTCATTTTTGTGCACTTTACATAGCTCCATTTTTCAGGTGCCGAATTTTGCCCCCACACCATCCCTACCACAGCTGGAACAGACAGCTCAAGGACAGGTAAACCACTTTGGTTTACTGTCCTTTCAGTATGCCCTTAAAGAATTCTTTATTGGTTTTGTGAGTATTGGCAACCCCTCCACCCGGTATCCTGGACAGACAACCATTTTTCACATAAATGTTTTCACCATGGGGGAAATATAAAAAAAACTAGAGCAGACAGAATTTGGAACAGCTGTGCAATTAGCTTCTAGCCTCATCTTTTTAATTAAGCTTTAAAAATTAATGCTACGAGCCGATTGGCTGCCATGCACAGCTGCTAAAGACTGCATCTCCTCCAGTGTTCATGTCTTTTCTGCAATAAAAGCTGTGCACCTTCGTTTTCACAGATTTGTGTTTAAGGGCCGGTTCACACTAGTGTGATGGCAGACACTGCATTGCTGTGCAGATCACATGCGATGTGAATTCAGCCGAACGGCATGGCTAAATGTGCATCGTTTTTGTACCAAACTCGTGCAGAACCCTTATTTTTGTCCGCACTAGAATCGGATCGCATGGCTGTTCACACCAATGCCAACATATACGCATTTTGCAAACCGATTGCGGGGTGTCGGTAACATACACTTTGCAATCCGTTTGCATGAACAGGTTGCGATTTTGATGCGGTGTGAATTTGCAGCAAATTGGCACCGCATCTAGTGTGAACTGGCCCTGAAAGATAAGGTTCCACTTCAGATAAACAGCAGCATACAGCCATACAATCTCAGCATCCACTGAGTTTAACACTTGCATATGCACAAGAGTTATGTCATCCCAGGCCAGCCAAACCGGGAAAAAGCCTTGGCAAAAAGGCTACAAAATTGTGGGTTCGCAGATTACTGAAGCAGAGGTAAATTTAGTTCCAATTTAAGAACACATGCACTAGGGAAAAGATTAAAGCAGTAGTAAATTGCAGCATAAAAATTGAATTTAAAAAATCCCCTGTAAAGCAATGGCATAATGTGCTAAGAATGCATTGCATACCAGCACATTATGAAATACTTACCTTAGGACTAAGCCCTCCATTGTTGCGCTGTGACCGCTGACAGGGCTTCCATCCAGGTTTGCAGGCTCTGCACAGCATGCCGGACCTTCAGAGCGCATGCGGTGAGTGCGAATATCTCCTAAGCGCCGCAAGTTTAGGAGATATTCACTGTACCTACAGGTATGTCTTATTATAGGTTTACCTGCATGTACAACTAAAAAAAAAAAAAAAAAACAACTTTACTACCACTTTAAGAGCATGTTTCATGCAACTCTGCAGTAGCAGAGGGTTGAATTTATGAATCAACTTGTAATCCAACAGTGTCAGCATCATACTTGGGACATTTGAGGTGCACACCTAGGCTACGTACTCATGGTTAATCAACTTATTCTAGGCAGGCAAGGGGTTAAGATGCATTGAGTGTCCAAAATCTATACTCCGAAAAAAGCCATTACATAAACTGCACCAAAATTCTCCTTATCCACTTTCAAACCAGACTGCTTAACTACCTGGCAACCATTTCCAGGGTTTCCAAAAGTGTCGTTTGTTGTGAGCGGTATCAGGAGTCGCCGCTGACAACCAAACCATGCAGAAAACTTCCTTGTGACAGCTTGTCATTTTCTTGAATGAATACTGCCCTGCTTGCAATACATATTTCTGAACTGTGCAATTAGCCCTCCAATCATTTACTTTAGGAAAGGATTGGTAATCGGTATGTGTTCTATTGGTGTCATTTCTTGAGCAGCAGAGAGATGTATAAACAGCCCATGACAGGCCATACATGGCTTGAACAGGACAAAATTCAAGCCATACGTGGCCCAGATATTAAACTGTTGGCATAAACAGATGCAGGTGTCACAGCTTGCACACAATGTCTGGCAATAAAGATTCCTCCATCCACAATGGATAGCGTGGATGAAGGGATCTATTAAATTTTACTCGATCAGCCCACAGCCCCTGTCCTGCAGATCAGACCAGCACAGAAGCAAAACCAGCTTCCTTCCCTCCATGTGTTCTGCCTAATTTGCTTGAGCAATTCTGTGAATTCCGGCATCCTATACAAAGAGCAAGCAACTTCCTCATTACCACATATGGCCACTTCCCCCATTACCACATATGGCCACTTCCCCCATTACCACATATGGCCACTTCCCCCATTACCACATATGGCCACTTCCCCCATGTCACACTCCCACAGCATGTTAGTCATCAGCAGATCAAACATTTCACAATTCTGCCACCTGGTTTGCTCTCCACCCTCACATTTCATCACAGAACCATAACTTTCTATCTCACAAATTACCAGTTTAAACCACTCAGTCCAATGTATTGGGTTTGTTAGCTGACCCAACATTGGGAGCCAATGAATTTGACAATGAATTGAGGAAACAATGGAAGGTCACCCAATCCTCATCTAAAATTAAACCAAGACATCTGCTGTACTGTAATATGAGACGTGGCAGCAATATAAAGCCGACAGCTGTTACAGCACAGCTAATAGGCAGCATCTCCCTTAAGAGTGTCCCTAATTATAAAGGCTAGGCACAGGATATTCCCCACCCTACTGGGATTTACCTGTGAAGAATCCTAAAGCCTTTTCTATTGCTACATAAAGATGCATTTTTTTTTTTTTTTTTAAGGGAACCAGGTACTTTTTACATATGAGGGGACTACCAATACCACCATTAAATTCTTAGATGGGTCTCCCAGTAAGTCTGCCTTATGCCACACCTAGTGGCCATACAGTGTTCACAATGCTATGAACACCTACAGACCAGGCATGTCAGACACCTGTTTTATCTCCAGCCTCTAGGCCCCTTCCACATAGACAACACTGCTGACTTGTGATAGAGAATTGCTTATCAGTAGCAACTGTCCTGCAGGTTAGAACTTGATCATGGAGTGAGGTTGTCTCCAGCACATCTGGCTGAAACACTTCACACTGCAATCCCTCTTCCCTGAGCAACAACCAGAACTATTACACATGATCGGGACACAGCCCTACTCACGTCTATGGGGTGTAGCGCCTACCAAATTATACATGCCCCCATTAAGTTTGCCACTTTGCGGCAATGATGTGAATGCGGCCATCCGACAGCCACCACTGGTCTTCTGACAGGCGGCCGAAGCACATTAGAGAGCGCATTTGTTGCTGTACAATGCCTATGTGAAAAGGGCCTTGGCGCTTTCTGCCAGGACTTGAGAGTTCAAAGTCACATGACAAATCAAACCCCCATTAACAATGGAACCGTTCTAATCAGTGCAACTCAAGGCTCCAGCACTACTTTTGATGCAACCTTAAAAAAACTTGCATTGAGTTCTGTTGGAATCTGACGTGCATACCACTTCTTTTAGGTTGCGGTAATGTGAACAAGGGTTAATTTTTAGGTTGCGGTAGTGTGAACAAGGGTTAATTTTTAGGTTGCGGTAGTGTGAACAAGGGTTAATTTTTAGGTTGCGGTAGTGTGAACAAGGGTTAATTTTTAGGTTGCGGTAGTGTGAACAAGGGTTAATTTTTAGGTTGCGGTAATGTGAACAAGGGTTAATTTTTAGGTTGCAGTAGTGTGAACAAGGGTTAATTTTTAGGTTGCGGTAATGTGAACAAGGGTTAATTTTTAGGTTGCGGTAATGTGAACAAGGGTTAATTTTTAGGTTGCGGTAATGTGAACAAGGGTTAATTTTTAGGTTGCGGTAATGTGAACAAGGGTTAATTTTAAGGTTGCGGTAGTGTGAACAAGGGTTAATTTTAAGGTTGCGGTAGTGTGAACAAGGGTTAATTTTTAGGTTGCGGTAGTGTGAACAAGGGTTAATTTTTAGGTTGCGGTAGTGTGAACAAGGGTTAATTTTTAGGTTGCGGTAATGTGAACAAGGGTTAATTTTTAGGTTGCGGTAGTGTGAACAAGGGTTAATTTTTAGGTTGCGGTAGTGTGAACAAGGGTTAATTTTTAGGTTGCGGTAATGTGAACAAGGGTTAATTTTTAGGTTGCGGTAATGTGAACAAGGGCTAAGCGTGACCTCTTGAAGATCAGGCTGATTGCACACATGTGCATTCCAGAATCACATTTCTGTGCATGTCCCCAGACCGAAACACATGCATTTTTTTATGCCACCCCCAAGCATGGACTGCATTTTCACCAAAAATACCACATTTTCAGCATGATTGTTTGGGGGGGTCCCTAAGAAATAAAGACAATATAACACGGTAGCTATGTTGGTACATTTTTATGCATTTCTGCCTCCGCACCCAAAACACAAAGGTGTGAATGTGGCCTACTTCCTCTTCTCAGGCCTAGTGTATGTCATACCCCTATGGAGGAAACAAGAAGAAGAAAAAATAGAGCCCGGGTATACTCACGCCATGTTTGTGCCGAAGCCGGGTGCTGCCAGCGCTGCTGGGTAATTCTGCCTCGCACGGGCCTGGGGAGGGGTCGCCGCTGGCCTCCGCTATACAGCCATGGTGGCCCTGTGGATGGTCGGTGGTGGACTTCTAGAACCTGGCACTTGGAACGATAACAACTAAATAATTGAAAAAAATGAAGTCTTCTATAACGTGCCGACAGCCTCACTACGTTACTTCTCTCATTCCACCTGCAGCCTGACGTGGCGGGAGGCGGTCCCTTCATATATATAATGCCGGAGTGCTGGAGGTCGTATCCCTCCGCCTTCTCATCTAGTGATGTATCCCTCCGCCTCACATTGTGTCCATGTGTAGTATGTCTGCTTCAGGGTGACTGTTACTGGATTGGTAATTGCAGCTTTATCATTCGGCAATGTTCACTCATAAGGAGTCTATGGTGGGGAGCTCAGAAAAAAATCCCAGAGCTACGGTCGGCATGGGACTACGAATTGTGTGGGGTGTACCATGTGCTGCCGGGGGGGGGTAAAATACACGACTGAATTGTTATAATGTTCTGTTTCTTCAGCTGATGTCGTCTACATACAGCTCCTGTCATGGACTGTGTGTACAGGTGTGATATGGGGATTTGCAATATGTATCCTTTCACGGTGTCCCCCCCCCCCTCGCCAATGGCATGGCCGAGTCCCCATCCAACTCTGTTATGAATACAAAGTCACTTGGCGGCTTTTCTGGGTGTGATTAACCCTTTCCTGGACACAGTCTTCCTGTCGGATTACTAGCAGACAGTTCCCTTATAACTGGATATGTTTAACCTGTGATTACATATTTACACCATTCATTTGTTTATATATATATTACACACATACAATTATATTATACAGTAAAACCTTGGATTGCGAGCATAATTCGTTCCGGAAACATGCTTGTAATCCAAAGCACTCTTATATCAAAGCAAATTTCCCCATAAGAAATAATGGAAACTCAGATGATTCGTTCCACAACCATTTATTCATAAGTCCTTCAGTTTATAGTCCATATAAAAAGATTATAGCATTGCGATAGGTTATATAACCATAAAATGTCCATCCACAAATAGCCCCTTCCACAAGGGGATAAGAAGCAAAATCCAGTAGGAGCTACAGGAGTATCAAAGAGAAGAAAGGCGCCTCTAAGTGTAGCAATATGGTTCCATTTAATGAAGGTACAACATTTAGCAACTCACATGGCTGATGAATAAAACAGGCACATCTAAGTATGCAGGCATCCGGGGTAAAGCTGTCCACATGGACTATCTTCTGCACCGCCGGCTGCCAGTCTGTAATCCTGACCGGGAAGACCACCCTGCAGTAAAGGGATCTAAAAGCGAGGGGCAGCATGGAAGGGATGACGTAGATGGCGGTGCAGAGGATGGTCTATGTGGACAGCTTTAGCCTGGATGCCTGCATACTTAGATGTGCCTGTTCCAATCATCAACCATGTGAGTTGCTAAATGTTGTACCTTCATTAAATGTAACCATATTGCTACACTTAGAGGCGCCTCTCTTCTCTTTTATACTCAGCTGTGACTTGAAGCTACTTGTATATCAAGACATCGCTTGTAAACCAAGTCAAAATTTATTTGAAAATTTTGCTTGTCTTGCAAAGCGCTCTTAAACCAAGTTACTCTCAAACCAAGGTTTTACTGTATATTATTGTATTCGTAAAATCGAACGAGTCGGGCCTTCTGATTCCTTTTGTACCAAATTGTATTGTAACTGTAATGTCTGACTTCATTTCGGTAAGCGCTGCACTAACTGTTGGCACTATATAAATCCTGTAATCATATTATGAATACCCTTATCTTTTCTTTTTTTAAGTGGTTACATGACCTCTGTTTCCAGCTGTGTAAGACTGCCGTTGGGATGTCAGCAGGAGGCAAAGAAACAGCAGAACACTGATCTTCCCAGTCAAATCGGGGAGGGGGGCAGTACAAGTCTGATCACTGGAGTACAGGCAGGCTGTTCTCCCAAATAGAGTGCAAGGAAGAAAACTGACCACACTGAGATGGATGTGCTCTCATGCTTAGTGTGGTCATTTTGAAATAAGAGAGCAGGGAGACTAGTAGGATCACCAGGGATTTCACACACAGGAAACATTACAAAGAGAACAGGATACTTTTTCATACAAGTGCATGGTACAGCAGGTATATATCTGGGATATGAAACAAACACTTTAACCGACGGATAACTAGCATCAGCCTACTATCTTCTGTATTGGCCAGCATGGTATATAATCTATGCTGATGATCAGCACCTCCCCCACACCTGTCATCATAGAAGTATCTCTCCCCTAATAAACGATGTGCCAGCTTCCAGAACACTGCCTAGGTACTAGGGATAGACCAAAGCCCCGTACACACGTACTGATCGTCGGCCGAACGATCGGCCGTCTTTTGTCCGGTGCTGTCCTGTTGGTTGAAAACTGCAAAAGACTGCACATGAATTTTGTCGGCCAACAACAGCCGACTGCAGAAGTGATGTCATGTGATGGTTAACTTTCCTTGTCTTTTTTCTTTTCTGAGCATGCCCAGTCTTGCTAATCTGCTGTCTGTCGGCCGAAATCTGTACTGACTGGTAAACAATCGGCCGTTCTGGTGTTGGCCAACAAAAATTTTAAAGTCTGCACGACAGATTCTGTTCGGCCGAAAATGCGCTGTCGGCTGTCGGAAGCATCATACTAACAAGCCTACAATTGGCCGATCGGTCGTCGGGCAAATATTTACGGCCGACAATCGGTACGTGTGTACGGGCTTAATACGTTTTTTTCACGGCCGATACCGATATTTTGGTCACAACGTATCGATATGGGCCAATATTTTGTACCTTTAAAATTTGAACAATAAAGAATTTTTGACACAAATCTGGTACTGAACATGTTAATTTTTGTTTAATGCTTAATAGCTGGCTTGCTGGCACCCTGTGGTGGGTGGCTGACTTGTACAGGGCCTGTGGGCGGCTGGCTGTCTGGGACCCTGTCTGTGGGTGGCTGGCGGTCTGGCACCCTGTGGTGGGTGGCTGGCTGGCACCCTGTGGTGGGTGGCTGACTTGTACAGGGCCTGTGGGCGGCTGGCTGTCTGGCACCCTGTCTGTGGGTGGCTGGCTGTCTGGCACCCTGTCTGGGGGTGGCTGGCAGTCTGGCACCCTGTCTGGGGGTGGCTGGCTGTCTGTCTGGCACTGGGGCTGTGGGTGGCTGGCTGGTACAGGGCCTGTGGGTGGCTGGCTGGCTGGTACAGTGCCTGTGGCTGGCAGGTACAGGGCCTGTGGGTGGCTGGCTGGTACAGGGCCTGTGGGTGGCTGGCTCGCTGGTACAGTGCCTGTGGTTGGCTGGCTGGTACAGTGCCTGTGGCTGGCAGGTACAGGGCCTGTGGGTGGCTGGCAGGTACAGGGCCTGTGGGTGGCTGGCTGGTACAGGGCCTGTGGGTGGCTGGCTCGCTGGTACAGTGCCTGTGGTTGGCTGGCTGGTACAGGGCCTGTGGATGTGGGTGGCTGGGTGGGTCTATGGCTGTGATACACTCCCGGGAGACTAGTCCCAACTCCAGACGAGGCTGTCCAAGGCGAGGGAGGCGGCCTAAAAAGGCAGAATTACGTCACAAAAATATCGTCCAGTTCCGGGCCCAATACCGATATATCGGGGAAAGTGCATATCTTGCCTATAATCGGTCTATCCCTAATAGGTACTATTTTCCAGCCCACCCTATACGAGGTAACATAAGTCACAGATGCTGCAACAGTACTTTGTGCTCCCAGATTCCCCATAAGGCCTGATTCACACCTATGCATTTTTTAGTGCGTTTTCAATTTTTCAAAAAACACTACAGTCCATTTAATATGGTTTCCTATGGTACACGTTCACACCCATGCATTTTGTAGCTGGCGCGATTTTGGAAAGGGTCGGGGACTTTATTCCCACGTTTTGCATGTAATAGATTTCAATAGAGTCGCACCAGAAATGCAAATGTTGTTTTTTTTTTTTTTTTTTTTTTTTCAATTGTACATTGCTGGTTGCTAAGGAGCGGGCTGGGAAGCCTACTGCTGCATCCTTAACAACCAATGAGTCATCAGCTGTCAGCTGAATATAAAAAAAAAATTGGCAGCGAAAAAAATATGAAAAAAAAAAAAAAAAACGCCCTGGGGTCTCCCCCCAGATCCGGACTACTAAAAATAAAAAATAAACGTTCCTCCTCTGACACTGGCTCTCTCTGTTGTGTCAGCCCGATGTCTGCCAGTTCTTATATAGCCATGGGGCGTGGCCATTCGGTGACATCACCCAGAGCACCCGCCCCTTGTGAAGGCACGTTTTTATTTTTAGCGGGTCGGAGGAGGAAGAAGACATCGGCAGAGGGAGAAGACCACAGAGGGAGAAGACATCACCATAGGGAGAAGACTTTACCATAGGGAGAAGAACACAGAGGGAGAAGACATTGGTGGCGGTACTGGAGAAAAAAGACACATTGGAGTTACAGCAGGGGACATTCTTCATTTTTAAAAAAGGAATTGTCAAAAACAGTCTCTTGTTTTTTGTAACACTACACTGCTTTTTTTTGGTGAATTGGTAGGGTACAATGTACCTCTACTCGTTCACATAGGGGGGCTGGGATCAGGGGGCCCCTTTCTTAAAGAGGGCTTTCAGATTTCGATAAGCCCCCTTCTCACAGACCACCACAACCACCGGCCAGGGTCCTGGGGAAGAGGCCCTTGGCCCCATACACATAGGGACAAACTACTTTGGCATGCGCCAAAGGGCCTGGTATGGATTGGGGGGGGAGCGTTTTTTTTTTTTTTCACTTTTAATTTTTTGGCGGCAATTTTAGTTTTTACATTCAGTTGTCAGTTGGAAACCCCTCTGCCAGCTGACAACTCATCGGTTGTTAAGGACGCAGTGGCCCGTTCCTTAGCAACCAGCTATATACAGTGTGTTCAATGAGAAAAAAACATGAAAACGACATGCAAAAATGCATTTAAATATGCATGTGCCTGAAAAACGCATCAAGAGCAACCCGCATAGATGTGAACATAGACTTAAATGGGCTGCCAATGCACCAGAACGGACACAAAAAGGCATATGCTCCATTTTTCACAAAGCAGTACATTACCACATATGGTAGTGCGTTACAACTGCATTGTAATACAGTAAATGGCTTAGAAAATGCTTGGCACTGCAACACACTAACACATGTATGGTACATTGAGATAACAAGTGCTCTATTGTATGAATGTGAACGGGTCATACATCTAGTAAAGTGTCCCATCCCTCACGCTTTTCGAATTTCTAAGGGCTAGTTCCCTGGCCTCACAAATGCCTTCCATTCATGTGTTTTGTAACTAGGGTTGAGCGAACACGGACTGTATTATTCGTGTTCGTACCGAATAATTGGATTTTTGTTACCCGAACACGGACCCGAAAACTTTACTGTATGTTCGGGTAAAAATCCGTGTTCGGTCATTTTATTTCCGGGTTTTGCATGCATTGGCACGCTTTTCATGGCGGGCTTTCAACAGCCAATCAACAAGCGTTTAACTGGTGTGCCTAAGCCATCCCAGCCATGCCTACAAATGTATTAGTAGCTGTGATTGGCCGTCTGAAGCATGTGACCAAGTCTTTATAAGTTCGAGGCAGCGCTGCTGCGGCGTCATTCTGCTGTGTACTAGTTCAGGGACAGAGCACACATACGTGCTGGCTGCTGATTAGGGACAGACAGGCAGGCAAAACTCATTTGTGTCCGCATAGAATGGAGGGACAGGTCGGAGTGTGTTAGGCAGGGCGAGTTGTAGGCATTTTAGGGAGAGAGTCTGCTGATTTTTAGGGTCAGTTTTCTACGATCGATTTTGCTGTGTGGGAGGGGTTTGCAGTCACCGATCTACGATATTATCAATCCTTTTAGGGAGAGAGTCTGCTGATTTTTAGGGTCAGTGTGTTCTACAAACTACAATCGATATAGCTGTGTGGGGTGGGGTTTGCAGTGACCGATCTACGATCTTATCAATCCTTTTAGGGAGAGAGTCTGCTGATTTTTAGGGTCAGTGTGTTCTACAAACTACAATCGATATTGCTGTGTGGGGTGGGATAGGAGATAGGCAGGTGTCAGTGGTCATCCATTTTGCTGTGTGTGGGGTGCAGTGAACACAATCTTTTTGGGGTGCAGTGAACACAATCTTTTTGGGGTGCAGTGAACACAATTTTTTTGGGGTGCAGTGAACACAATCTTTTTTGCCCACTGAGGAGGAGGGAGAAAAGTATCTTTCTATCAGGCACTGTGTGCAGCGTTTTTCCTTCAGCTGTGCTGTGCTGACTGATCATACACTGCTGTGTTCAGTTCACATGTGCTATTATTGAGTGGTTTCAAAAATCATACACTTTTTTTCTATTCCACTATTCAATATACAGCCTTGGGTTAAAAAAAAAAATAAATTGTGGCCTGCAGCAGAGCTGAATGATATTTGGGGTTTTTGGGGTTCATCTCATACTTCTGAAGATTTGAGGGTGCTGCCTGTTCCAAACTCCTCCTACTCCTCATCCAGCCTTTTAGGGGTACAAACAATAGTAATTGGGGCCTAGTGTGCTTCTGTACGTGTGAGATACATACACTTTTTTTGATCATATTTTCTATTCCGCTATTCAATAAAAAACCTTTGGGGATCAGTTAAATTGCGGGATAGTCTGTGTTGGTACGTGTGAGATCCACCTTTCCAAGTTTTTGGGGTTCATCTCATACTTCTGAAGATTTGAGGGTGCTGCCTGTTCCATACTCCTCCTACTCCTCATCCAGCCTTTTAGGGGTACAAACAATAGTAATTGGGGCCTAGTGTGCTTCTGTACGTGTGAGATACATACACTTTTTTTGATCATATTTCCTATTCCGCTATTCAATAAAAACCTTTGGGGATCAGTTAAATTGCGGGATAGTCTGCGTTGGTACGTGTGAGATCCACCTTTCCAAGTTTTTGGGGTTCATCTCATACTTCTGAAGATTTGAGGGTGCTGCCTGTTCCAAACTCCTCCTACTCCTCATCCTGCCTTTAGGGGTACAAACAATAGTAATTGGGGCCTAGTGTGCTTCTGTACGTGTGAGATACATACACTTTTTTTGATCATATTTTCTATTCCGCTATTCAATAAAAACCTTTGGGGATCAGTTAAATTGCGGGATAGTCTGTGTTGGTACGTGTGAGATCCACCTTTCCAAGTTTTTGGGGTTCATCTCATACTTCTGAAGATTTGAGGGTGCTGCCTGTTCCATACTCCTCCTACTCCTCATCCAGCCTTTTAGGGGTACAAACAATAGTAATTGGGGCCTAGTGTGCTTCTGTACGTGTGAGATACATACACTTTTTTTGATCATATTTCCTATTCCGCTATTCAATAAAAACCTTTGGGGATCAATTAAATTGCCGGATAGTCTGTGTTGGTACGTGTGAGATCCACCTTTCCAAGTTTTTGGGGTTCATCTCATACTTCTGAAGATTTGAGGGTGCTGTCTGTTCCATACTCCTCCTACTCCTCATCCAGCCTTTTAGGGGTACAAACAATAGTAATTGGGGCCTAGTGTGCTTCTGTACGTGTGAGATACATACACTTTTTTTGATAATATTTCCTATTCCGCTATTCTATAAAAACCTTTGGGGATCAATTAAATTGCGGGATAGTCTGTATTGGTACGTGTGAGATCCACCTTTCCAATTTTTGGGGCGCATCTCATACTGCCGAGGATTTGAGGGGGCTTCAGTCTGCCTCCTGCCTGTTCCGAACTCCTCCTACTCCTCATCCTGCCTTTAGAGCAATATACACCCTGTTTGAATGTAAAAAATTAAATTGCGGGATAGTCTGTACCGGTACATGTGAGATACACCCTTTTAAATTTGTTTGGCGCATCTCCTTCTACCGCCGAGGATTGCAGGGCGCTTCAGTTTTTGCTCCTGTTCCCAACTCCTCCTACTCCTCTTCCTCATCCTGCCTTTAGGGTACAAAAAATTGTAATCAGGGCCTAGATTGTGTTTGTACGTGTGAGATACACCGTTTTGTAAAATTTCTCCTATTCCGCTATTCAATATACACCCTGTTTGAGTGTAAAAAATTAAATTGCGGGATAGTCTGTACCGGTACATGTGAGATACACCTTTTTAAATTTGTTTGGCGCATCTCCTTCTACCGCCGAGGATCGCAGGGCGCTTCAGTTTTTGCTCCTGTTCCCAACTCCTCCTACTCCTCTTCCTCATCCTGCCTTTAGGGTACAAAAAATTTTAGTCGGGGCCTAGTCTGTGTTTGTACGTGTGAGATACACTGTTTTTTTTATCCTTTTTCCTATTCCGCTATTCAATATACACCCTTTTGGGGTAAAAAACATTAAATTGCGGCATAGTTTGCATATTTGACTGTCAGATACACCCGTGCGATACTGTTGTTGTTTTGTTCCGCTATTCAATAAACACCTTTCTAGGGCAAGATCATAAATTACAGAAATATGAGGAGACCGCCAAATAGGGGCCGTGGCCTTGGTCGTGGTGCTGCTGGTAGAGCTCCTGCTGCAAGGAGAGGACGTGGTCGATCTGTGCCAGCTACACGCACAAGTGAAATACCTTCCACAAGTGTGAGTAGGCGACAGAACCTGCAGCAGTATTTGGTAGGGCATAATGCGCCTCTAGACATGATGAGGCCTGAAGAAGTACAGCTGATAGTAGATTGGGTTGCTGACAGTGCCTCCAGTTCCTTCACATTGTCTCCCACCCAGTCTACTGCAGAAAGGTCAGAGTTGGCACCTGCAGCCAATGTCCAACCGTCTTTCACCTCACCCCCTTTGAAATCAGGCAAGCAGTCTGAGCCCCAATCCATACAGCAGTCTCTTGTTCTTTTTGAGGACTCTGTCAGCAGGGTTTCCCAGGGCCATCCACCTAGCCCTGCCCCAGAAGTGGAAGAGATTGAGTGCAGCGATGCCCAACCACTTATTTCTCAAGATGAGTACATGCAAGGACCATCGCAGCACGTCTCCGATGATGACGAAACGCAGGTGCCAACTGCTGCGGCGTTCAGAATTGTGGAGACCGACAAGGAGGGCAGGGGTGAAGACTGGGTGGAAGATGATGTGGAGGACGATGAGGTCCTCGACCCCACATGGAATGAACGTCATGCAGGTGACATGAGTGGTTTGGAGGAAGAGGCGGTGGTCGCACAGAGCCACCAGCACAGCAGAAGAGGGAGCAGGGTGCAGAAGCGGAGCGGCCGTGCCCTAGACACTACGCCCGCTACTGCCCAACGCAGCAAGGGAACGAGCGCACCAAAGTCAGCTCAAAGGAGTTCTCTAGCGTGGAAGTTCTTTAGAAAATGTGCTGATGACAGGACACGAGTGGTTTGCACCCTGTGCAATCAGAGCCTGAAGCGAGGCATAAACCTTCTTAACCTGAGCACAACCTGCATGATCAGGCATCTAAGTGCAAATCACGAGCTGCAGTGGAGTAGACACCTTCAAAACCAAGAAACGTCTCTGGCTCATCCTGCTTCCTCTTCTGCTGCAGTCTCGGCCGCTCCAGCCACATTTGTAGTGATACCGGCACCTGCCACCCCGCAAACAGAGGATCTGTCAGCAACACCACCACCTGGGTCACCAACCGTCTCCACAATGTCCCGTGGAAGCGTTCAGCTTTCCATCTCCCAAACACTTGAGAGGAAGAGGAAGTACCCCCCTACCCACCCGCGATCCCTGGCCCTGAATGCCAGCATTTCAAAATTCTTGGCCTTTGAAATGCTGTCATTCCGTCTGGTGGACAGTTTTAAAAACCTTATGTCGGTGGCTGTCCCACAGTACGTCGTGCCCAGCCGCCACTACTTTTCCAGGCAAGCCATCCCTTCCCTGCACAACCAAGTGGGGGAAAAAATCAGGTGTGCACTGCGCAACGCCATCTGTGGCAAGGTCCACCTAACTACCGATACGTGGACCAGTAAGCACGGTCAGGGGCGTTATATCTCCCTAACGGCACACTGGGTAAATGCAGTGGCGGATGGGCCTGAGGCGGATAGCAATTTGGCGCATGTCCTTCCACCACCGAGGATTGCAGGGCGCTTCAGTTTGCCTCCTGTTCCTAACTCCTCCTACTCCACTTCCTCATCCTCTACCGCCTCCTCATCCGGACAGCGTAACACCTTCACCACCAACTTCAGCACGGCCAGGGGTAAACGACAGCAGGCAGTTTTAAAACTTGCCTGTTTGGGGGACAAACCACACACCGCGCAGGAGTTGTGGAGGAGCATGGAACAGCAGACAAATGAGTGGTTGCTGCCAGCGAGCCTCAAGCCCAGCCTGGTGGTGTGCGATAATGGGCGAAATCTCATAGCAGCTCTGGGCCTAGCCGGTTTGACGCACATCCCTTGCCTGGCACATGTGCTGAATTTGGTGGTGCAGAGGTTCCTTAAAAACTACCCCGATATGTCAGAGCTGCTGCAGAAAGTGCGGGCCGTCTGTGCGCACTTTCGGCGTTCTCACCCTGCTGCTGCTCGCCTGTCAGCGCTGCAGCGTAACTTCGGCCTTCCCGCGCACCGCCTCATATGTGACGTGCCCACAAGGTGGAACTCCACCTTGCACATGCTGCAAAGACTGTGCGAGCAGCAGCAGGCCATAGTGGAGTTTCAGCTGCAGCACGCACGCGTGAGTCGCTCTGCGGAACAGCACTACTTCACCACCAATAACTGGGCCTCCATGCGAGACCTGTGTGCCTTGTTGCGCTGTTTTGAGTACTCCACCAACATGGCCAGTGCCGATGACGCCGTTCTCAGCTTAACTATCCCACTTCTATGCCTCCTTGAAAAAACAATTCGGGCGATGATGGAAGAGGATGTGGCCCAGGATGAGGAGGAGGAGGAGGATGAAGAGGTAACATTTCCAAGGCTTTCAGGGCAGTCATTCGCAAGGGGCTCCGAGGGTGGGTTCCTGCACACACAAACGCCAGGGACACAATTGTCCAGCAGGGGCACAGTTCTGGAGGATGAGGAGGAGGAGCTGGAGGAGGAGATGGAACCATGTTCACAGCAGGGTGGCACCCAGGCCAGCTCATGGCCATCACTGGTGCGTGGCTGGGGGGATACAGAGGACACGGACGATACACCTCCCACAGAGGACAGCCTTTCGTTGCCTCTGGGCAGCCTGGCACACATGAGCGATTACATGCTGCAGTGTCTCCACAACGACCGCCGAGTTGCCCACATTCTAACTTGTGCTGATTACTGGGTGGTCACGCTGCTGGATCCCTGTTACAAGGACAACGTACCGTCCTTAATTCACTCACTGGCATTCCCACCTGACAGCGGGGCCACAGTGGAAGCACAAGGCAGAGGACGAGGAGGAGGAAGAGGTCGCCAACGCAACCAGGGCACCGCCAGCACCTCAGAAGGCAGGGTTAGCATGGCCGAAATGTGGAAAAGCTTTGTCAGCATGCCACAACAAACAGCAGCACCAGGAGCACATATGGAACGTCTTAGCAGGAGGCAGCATTTCACCAACATGGTGGAGCAGTATGTGTGCACACGCCTAGACGTACTGAATGAGGGGTCTGCCCCCTTCAACTTCTGGGTCTCCAAGTTGGGCACATGGCCTGAGCTTGCCCTTTACGCCTTGGAGGTGCTGGCGTGCCCTGCAGCCAGTGTATTATCTGAACGGGTATTTAGCACGGCTGGGGGCGTTATCACAGACAAGCGCAGCCGCCTGTCCAGAGACAATGTGGACAAGCTCACGTTCATTAAAATGAACCAGGCATGGATCCCACGGGACTTTTCCGTACCTTGTGCAGAATAGCGATGGATACCGACCTTACCCAGCCATTGTTCCATTTTTGCTCTTTCTCATTCTTTTGGGGTGTACCCTCATTTAAAATTTGTGAAAAGAAGCAGTGTTGGCTACCTCGTCCTCCTCCTCCACCGCCGCTTCCACCTACACCTCCCATAGGTGTGCGCGGCCTATTGCATTATATTATATTAAATACACATGCATGTGTTTGCCTACATGTACATGGCCCCGATACATTACTCTCCCTGCTGGCAAAGAGAAATAGAGCAGAGCAGGTCCGAGGGAGATCTTTCCCATCTCCTCACTGGCAAACAGAGCGATAATGCTATGTGCCCTAGGTGATTAGGGTGTGCCCAGGTACACCCGGCACACCCTGTGCACACGCCTATGACACCGCCACATCCACCACCACCTCAACCTCCCTCCTACTCCATATGGGCCTCGTCCTTCAGAGATGAAGAACATTGTTTTATTTTTCTGTTTTTTTTTTGTTGTTTTAAGTTATTTCCCTATCCACATTTGTTTGCAGAGCACTTGCCATGCTCTTAACTATGTTTTGCTGCCATTTGCAGCACTCTAGCCCTTTCCATTGGTGTTTTAGAGCCATTTTAGTGCCTGAAAGTTCGGGTCCCCATTGACTTCAATGGGGTTCGGTGTCCGGGAAAAGTTCGGCAAAAGTCCGGGACACGGACCCGGACTTTTTTTTAAAGTTCGGCCGAACCCGCCGAACACGGACATCCAGGTGTCCGCTCAACTCTATTTGTAACAACTTGTGCTAAGAAATGCACTACCAACATACTTTATGTGCATTGCAGTGCAGTACCATTCACTGTAGAGCAGACTTCAACACAACTTACATACCATGCCTTGTCCTTTACTGGAATTTTGAAAAAAGCATCATGCAAATATTTAGTCAATTGTGATTCATTGGCAGCCCTTTTGTAATGAATAGGCTGCCTAATGCAAAGCACATTACCGCATGACTTCATGTGTGCATCCATTTAGTGCAAATAGGACCAAATTGAATAACATAAATAGTGCTGCAGCCCACAAGTGTGATTTGGCCGAATTAAAGTTTCTGATCCCGACAAGCCCCAGACATTCCCCCCCCCCCGCCCTTCTCCCTCCCCAAACTGTCTCCAGCACCCCTTTTCCAGCTCTTCCGATATAAAAGAGATGAGTGTGGAATGGGGGCACTGCTAATGTTTTTTTTTTTTTTTTTGTGCAGATGAACTATGTGTTTTAAACCTTTTGCTGATCCTGAGTTAGCTGTCTGTACATGTTGGCTTGCAATTGTCTGAGTCATTTTTTATTGCTGTACAAAAATACGTAATCTGTTTCCCATAGAGAATATTACATTTCACAACAAAGATTAACAATGTATGGTCTTGTTTACACTTGCATTGGCCCTGTGAAGAGCAATCTGAAGCGCAAGATTGCTCTTCAGAGGGCATTTGGCAGGTGGTGAGGAGGCATTGCGGTGCCTCCTCACTGCCTCTTTTAACCCCTAAAAGCCACACCACCACATGCATTACACACAGTTTCAGGGCCGTTAGACCATTGCTCATTAACTTGAATGGGTCATGTTTGGCAGGTGGTACTGCCCCCCCCCCCCAGAAGCAATGGGGGAATGGGACAAGGCATGCATACTGTTTGCCCCCATACAGCTGTCTTTGGGAGCAGAAAAAACGCAGCTCAGCCACATGCTTTTACTGCCCCACAACCGTGCGGTTTAAACTAAGTCGAAGGCTTGCCGTATATAGGTCATATTTTTGGGGGCTGATCAAAAAAAAAAAACTGAATGAGTTGTTCTATCCACACAAGGTGAACAGAAGATTCCTACTTGCTGTGTTATCGTATTCTGAAAGCGAGGACTCCTCAGCTGTCAGAATACACTGATTAGCGCTGCAGCCAATTAGTTGCAGAGCTGATCAAAGGAAAAATTTCCAACAAGCCGGGTTCAAGAGAAGTAGATCATTAGATTGACTTCTCTGGAATGGAAATGGCCATACATGAATTGAGATTTGGCCAGTTCCTACTGAACTGGCCAAATTTCAATTAATCTATGACCAGTGTAAAAGAGAGTTTTATTATTCTACCAAACAAAGCACATTTCTAGAACACCATCTAAGACAAAAGTACAGCTTAAGCCCCGTACACACGTACCGAATGTCAGCCGAACGATCGGCCCTCTTTTGTCCGGTGCTGTCCTGTCGGTTGAAAAGTGCTAAAGACTGCACACGAATTTTGTCGGCCAACAACAGCCGACTGCAGAAGTGATGTCATGTGATGGTTAACTTTCCGTGTCTTTTTTCTTCTCTGAGCATGCCCAGTCTTGCTCATCTGCTGTTTGTCGGCCGAATTCTGTACTGACTGGCGAGCAATCGGCCATTCTGGTGTTGGCCAACAAAAATTGTAATGCCTGCACACCAGATTCTGTTCGGCCGAAAAGTCGCAGTCGGTTGTTGGAAGCATCATACTAACAAGCCGACAATCGGCCGATCGTTTGGCGGCGGAATATTTACAGCCGACAATCGCTACGTGTGTAAGGGCCTTTAGTTTCTGTCTTCAGGGAGATTACATTACAGTCTTTAATTCCTGGCAATCGGTTTAGTATGCTCCTTGGTGTTTTTAAAGTGGCTCAGTCACACTACTACATATTCCCGCTATCAGTTGTAGAATGTCATGTGATTTATGGCCATACATGTATAGATTTATTTATTTATTTTCATCCTGTGTGCCTGAACAAAAGAAATAAAAAAGAACAGATTTTCTTGTCCATGCTAAAGCCATGCATGGATCGAAATTTGGCTGGTTCAGGCTTGGGTGCAAATAGCCTGTTGGTTTTTTCTCAATCAGTGCCTTCGACTATAGCTGTCAAAACTGATCGTTGTATTTTGCCGGCTGGGAGGGCAGAACACAATAGCGCTGCGGAAGTGATTCCCCCATCAGCACTGAGGATGTGAATGGGAAAATCCGCACGTTTTTATTTTTAAATAAACAAATGTATAATGTATAGCCTGCCTAACAGTGTGGAGGGACAAATCCCCGCTGCAGGGCTTTTGTAGTCTGACAGCTGGCACAACTAGCTGTCAGAATACCCTAAAAGTTCCCTGATTGAACTTTTGTGGTACACACTAGCATTTTTTTCTTAAAACGGAGTTCCTGCCTTAAAAAAATTTTTTAGATAAAAATACCCCCGGGACAGTCAGGGCTAGTGCATTTCAGCAACGATAGCCTCTGAACTGTCCCCGGTTTCACTTACCTTTTAGAAGAAATACTTACCTTGAAAATGTCTTGTCCAGCGCTGCCATCTCAGGTGTGGGCAGCTGAAGCTGGAGCGTCCTCTTCGGTGACGTCCGAGTCCCAGAATGCCCTGCACCGGCCCTGCTTGTCACTTTAGGTGCAGGCGCGTCATCCCTGCACGGCATGCCCAGAAGCTGTTCAGCAGGGAATAACGCGCCTGCACCAGAAGTACCGAGCAGGGCCGGTGCAGGCGCATTGACTCCTGGGAGCGATGACGTTCGGCTCCCAGGAGTCAATGCAAGCAGGAAGTGATGGCGTTGGCCGCTGCCGCAGAGGGAGGAAGAGGAAGGAAGGTAAGTATATTTTCTTTAATAACAAGTAAATAAAAAAAAAAAATTTGAAATTATCCAATTCTTTTTCAGCTACATTACAGTAAGCGGATGGTGTAAAGTTAGATTTTGAGGCCGGAACTTCGCTTTAAGGTGATACCAAAGTCTTGATTTTTTTTAAAATAACAAAATGTTATACTTATCTGCTCTGTGTAATGGTTTTGTACAGAGCAGCCCAGATCCTCCTTTTCTCGGGTCCCCCACCAGCGCTCTTGGTTCCTTAGCTTGCTATTGGGGCACCGAGCTGAGCTGCTGCTCTGTGTGTCCATTCAGACATGGAGCCGCGGCTCCACCCTGCCCCCTCTCTCTCCTCATAGGCACACTGACTTTTATTGACAGCAGTGGGAGCCAATGGCGCCTCGCTGCTGTCTAAGCCAATGAAGAGGGAGAGTCCCGGGACTCTTGCGCAACATCGCTGGATTGAGATTAGGCTCAGGTAAGTATCAGGGGGCTGAGGGGGGATGCTGCACACAGAAGGTTTTTTCTATCTTAATGCATAGAATGCCTTTTGACCCACTTTAAGGCTGCCATACATGGATCGAAATTCAGCCAGTTCAGCAGGGATTGGCTGTATTTCGATCCATGTATGAGCAGGTTGGTTTTATATAAGTCAGTCTACTGGTTGACTTGCGTACAATCAGCCTGTTGGGTTCTTCACGAAGGATGGGTGCCTAGAATACAATACCACAGCGGGATGAATTCCCCTATTCACCTCTGAATGTGTGGATAGGGAAATCTGAACATTTTTTTTTCATTTAACATGCCAATTGAACAAAAAGAAAAAAAAATTATCATTGTATTGACTGCCTAAGTCACCCACAGTTATTCACTGTTATAATTTTGCATGATTTTTTTGCTAAATAGGCTGCTGTTTTGCTTGCAACATAGGAATTCCATTTTAGTAACACTATTGTTGAATCAAGGGTCTTCTGCAATCCATCTATAGAAGCCATTCCCAATGAGGGTTCCATGGATCCCTTAGGTACCTCCAGAGACTGCTGGGGGTTTCTTGAGTTGTGGCTGATTGACCTCCCATTTGATGATACCTGCATGGTGCCAGGACTAATGGCATTTAGCAGAGCCAGCAGCATGACACCAATTATCTTTTTACCTGTCTGTGTAGGTGACATTTTGAACAGCACTGTAAGCAGAACAGGGATGGGTTTGCCCAGCTCCCAGGACTGTGCCCCTGTCCCCACATTGCTATTGCATGATAAAGAATTGGCGTGGTGCCCTATGCCCATTCCCTCCCCGGTTGCTCTGGCTGCCCTCGGTTAGCATGGAGTGTGCACTGCATATTTGTGTGTTGCAGTGTACTTTTCATGTTGGTTGGGACAGAGAGTAGGTAGATTGCAGCACAAGCTGACATAAAGCTGCGGCCACCGCCTGCCAATTGCCAAGCACTGATCTGTCACATGTTGTGAGGGAAGCGTGGCTTGCTGTGTAACCCCCCCCCCCCGATATGACAGTACTGCACCCAGGGCGGTTTCTCCTCCTGCCCCCTCCTTGTCCTGGCCCTGACTGTAAGGATTGCATTCCTTTTACTGACCACCAATGAAAGAGGCCACTGACTGCCAATGAATTGATTTTCATAAGAGTTCCCCAAGACCTGAAAATTATTTTAGGGATTCCTTTTGGGTAAAAAGTTTTGGAAAGGTAAGACTTTTGCAGTGCTGTTGAACTGTTAATAAAGCATGCATGTGTTACAAAATGTAACAGTTGTCACCAGAACAATAGGGATTCCCCCTCATTTTGGGATGATACTCCTCTTTGAGTCTCCAGAACAGAAAGTGAGAGGAAAGTTTCACAATAAAACCACAGACAGTGAAAAAACAGGCAGAGGTTCTAAATCTTTTTCATGCTTTTTAACAAGTCAACCTATTTTAAAAAGTTTTTAAATATTTTTAAACCCGCCTGGTGCTTCCTAGGGGGACCCCTACCTCTTTACTATATGCATATGTGTTGTCACCTTAACTTGATTTTAACTATGCCTTACCAACCTGTGCTGAAATGTAACACAATTTTTCTAAAGAAAATTTGCCATTTTAATAAAACACAAATACACATAAAATACCTATGGAAAAAAATACCTGGTGATCTTGTCATAAAGAGTGTTGTCACCCATCCTAGGTTGTCACCCTGTCACACGGCTTCTGATGAAGGTAACAAATGGCCATTTTAACGCCCATTATGCAGGCATGGTTCACTGGTGTCACCATTATGAAATCAGCACTAAGAAATGCCACCGTGCCGGAGTGCATGTATATAGACATAAAGTGGCTGCAGGAGATCAGCAACACTGAAATACAACAAAGGATGGAAAAAGGGTGAGAACTAATACTTTATTTGCAAGAACATGACAGTAGTTTATGATACACAGTGCACAAGGTAAATGTCATTCAGTCATGGTTTACATTTACGCAAAGCTTCATTTGAGAATTGCCGTGCTTCTTTAGCTGGTTAGTGCCATCAGATCAAAATCAGAACAGGCTGGATAATCTCATTTCAAACACACTGTGCTTTATTTTAGTGCTATGTGGCCACACCATGTGACTTCTTAGTGTTGTGCAGCCATGCCATACTTCCCCTTGGTGCTCTGGGACCACACCATTCTTCCTGTTAGTGATATGCTACTACTCACATCCTGACCACAATGCTGAGCAGCCTCCTTGACTAAGAAATAAACTGCTTGGGGATACCTAAAAAGGTACTAAATGCCCTACTCCCAAGTCCCCCCCCCCCCCCACTTACCTGTAAGGCTATAGTGCTCTTCAAAGCACACACTCACCTGCACAACAAGTTCAGTGTTGTCCTGCTGCATTCCACCATTTGGGTATAACACAGTGGGACCCACGCCACCATTTTGGTCCTTTTCAGCTGGCCTCTTCTGGGTGTAGACAGCCAACTCCAATGACACGCTTAAATTGCCCCCCAGCAGCCCTGTGTGACGATCCTGCAGCCTCCTGGGAGATGTGATGGGAGATGTAAGTATCCCAGGGAGCTGTAGGGCTAGGTACATGTCATACTGGCCTAGGCCAGAATTGCAGTGGGGCGCAGGGATAACAATTAAAAAAGAAAAGGAAGAAAAAAATCCAGCAATTCTGCTTGCAGAGTGCAGGGGAAGTATTAAAGCAGACATTTCTTTTAGGAGTTTAGTTCCGCTTTAATGGCAGCTTGACTCTTCTCACCGCATTAGGAATCACAGCGATCACAGTGAACATTTACTCAGCTTACTGTAAAATGACCCAAGAAAACACACAAAAAAACAAATACAGGCCTCCTTCATATGGGCAGCTAGGGGCAGTTGAGCTTAGATTATAACACCCCCCCCCCCTTCCCCACTAACCGGTCAACTAATAAAAAACATGCAACTGCCACAGCCGCAATGCTTTGCTTTTCGGCCATGGCAAAACTTAAATCCTTTGTCCAACTTATACCGGGTAGTACCATTGAAGGTGACAAAGAGTTGCAGTGCGGTGGTTCGGCCTTTTTAGGGTTAAAACAGGCGGTAAGGAGGTGACATATTTCTCTCCAGCTTCCTGTCAACTGCCATCTAAAAAGCTATCTGATGCCAATCACTTTTCAGTGAGAGTGGCAAGGGTTGCGGCTTGTCTGATGGGGTCTTCAGGGACCATGTCATGTCTATTAAATGTAGCACCCTCCTAGGTAGGTGCTAGAGAGAGAGTATAGTTTTGATTCCTGTCCACTTACCAGAGGGATTGCAGGTAAATCTATATTATTCTCTGCATACCAGAAAGCAGGATTTGCTAGTGAGGTCTGCAATGTTCTCATTCTGTCTGCATTGTGTTTCACACTGGTCCAATAGGGAGGCATGTTGTACAGTGGGAGGAAACCTGACAAATGAGTGCACAGGCGTTTAATACAGCCCTGGTGATTTGGCAGAGGAAAGTGCCTCGGTGCATGCTGGGATACTGTATAAATGCCAGGAGCACATGTGCTCGGGGTCTTTCGGCTGGATAGCAGATTCTCTGGGGGAGGGGGGAGGCTGCCTCCTCCTCTGTAGAGGTGCCATGCGGCCTCAGGTAGTTGACCTGAGGGCCTAAAGAGCTAGTGAGCTAGTGAGGAACTAAACCCAGGGGTCCTGTGAAGCTGACTGAGAGGGGAGACACTGGAGGATTTGATTTTGCAGTACAGTGAGTACAGATATGTGTCGAGGGGCCTGACCTTCGGGGGGCCACCCCTGCAGCTAGAAGAATCAGTGGACGGGTGTCAGTAAAGGGGATGCTAGTGAGTGTCCTGAAGAGAATGTAGTTCATCAAGTCTATTGCTGGAGATAAAAAGCAAGGAGACTTAACCCTTTCCATACATGTGGCAGTATGGATTAACCACTTCAATACAGGGCACTTTCACCCCCTTCCTGCCCAGGCCAATTTTCCCCTTTTAGCGCTGTTGCATTTTGAATGAAAATTGCGCGGTCATGCAACACTGTACCTACACCAAATTTATGTCATTTTCCCCCCACAAATAGAGCTTTCTTTTGGTGGTATTTGATCACCTCTGGGTTTTTTCCTTTTTGCTAAACAAATAAAAAAAGACCGAAAAGTTTGAAAAAAAAAAAAGTTTTTTTGTTTATGTTATACAATTTTGTAAATAAATACGTTTTTTTCCTGCACTGATGAGCACTGATGAGACTGCACTGACAGGCACTGATGGGGTGGCACTGATGGGGTGGCACTGATAGGCGGCACTGATATGTGGCACTGATAGGTAGCACTGATATGCAGCATTGGTGGGCACTGATAGGCTGCACTGCTGGGCACTGATAGGCGGCATTGATGGGCACTGACAGGTGGCACTGATGGGCAATGATAGGTGACATTGATGGGCACTAATGGGCACTGATAGGCGGCACTGATGGGCACTGATAGACAGCACTGATCGGCACTGAAGAGCGGCACTGATGGGAACTAATGGGCACTGATTGGCGGCACTGGTGGGCAATAATGGGCACTGGTGGGCGACACTGATAGATGGCAATGATGGGCACTGGTGGGCAGCACTGATAGGGAGGGCACTGGTGGGCAGCACTGATGGGGAGGGCAATGGGGGGCTCCCTGAGCCCTGATTGCCATCCCTGGTGGCCATAGTGGGCATCCCTGGGGTCATGGTGGGCATCCCTGGGGTCATGTTTGGGCATCCCTGGTGGTTCTAGTGGCACCCCCCCCCGAGGGTCTGCACTGGTAATCAATGATCTGATTACCAGTGCCGACCCCCCCTGTCAGGGGAGCCGACGATCGGCGCTCCTTTACTCGTGCCTGTCAGGCACGAACTAAGGAAAGCCCATCACCGGCTCTTCCTGTTTACTATGTGACCAGCCGTGATTGGACACGGCTGGTCACATGGTAAAGAGCCTACGTCAGATCGGAGATGCAGGGTGTCAGGCTGACACCGGGGGGCGGGCAGAGCTGTATTATCCTGCCACCGTCATATGACGCCCGGTCAGGATAATGCAACCACTATCCTGCCGTCAATTTGCTATAGGACGGGCGGGATGTGGTTAAGCAGTGCAGCAACACAAGCAAGCTGGTAAAGCCAAGTGAGAGTTGTCTTTATCCATTGTAAATAGTTTCAGTTGGAGTATCCCACTATTCCCTTCTCCCATCCAAGTTCCAAAATAAACACTAAAAACCAATGCGCTTGGACTGTTTACTGAGTGACGAGCCATTGGGAGTAAGCAGGGATGTGTGAACTGTACCCTAAGTGACCGTGTGCTGGTAATCAGCGGAGGCCCAACAAGCCATTATACAGCTAGCACTACAGGGACACTGCTACATAAATATGCAAAGTTCAAGCTAAATAGGGGTACAATATTCACTTCTCTGGCAACCCCTGTCTCCTATGCTTCCTCAGTTCCCAGAGCTGCAATTTCTATAAGAGTCTCTAGTATCCAGAACTTCCAGAAATGTCAGATGCCAGCGTCCGGTGTCGCACACTGCGATTATTTTTTCTTGGACCCTTGTTCCTTTTGTCCCCTCTTCTTCTCCCTGGTGCTCCAAGCTCTGGGTGGTCCCTAGCTGCCCTCACATACAATGCAGGGCTATTGGCTTTGCGTTGACATCAGCTTGCGCCTGCTGGCTGGTGTGAGAAGAGGCTTTGGTTGCACAGATGAAGGGCTTTTGCTGAAGTGAGGAATAAGGTAAGTATTACACCCTTTTCTTCCTTAAGACTTACTGAACATTTAATCCTTGTGAGTACAGGGGGTCCCACTGCTAGGGCAATATTTGTGTAATTCCTGGAGTGGGACTTTATGGGTAAAAAATACTCTTTATTTTTGGTTTGTACCAATTTTTTCCTCCAGTAATGAATGCAGAAAATATGGTGTTAAAAAAAAAAAGACAATATGTATGTATGTATATATATATATATATATATATATATATATATATATATATATATATATATATATATAAACCTATTAGTAAGGGCCCATTTACACTGCTGTGCTTTAACCACTTTAGCTCTGGAAGGTTTACCCCTCTTCCTGACCATGCCATCAGGGATCTGACAATTGCGTGGTCGTGCGACACTGTACCCAAACAAAATTGATGTCCTTTTTTCCCCACACAAATAGAGCTTTCTTTTGTATTTGATCACCTTTGCGTCTTTTTTTTTTTTTTTTGCGCTATAAACAAAAAAAGACTGACAATTTAAAAAAAAAAAAAAAAAAAAACAATATTATTTAATTTCTGCTATAAAACACATCCAATAAAAAAATGTAAAAAATCAAATTTTTTCATCAATTTAGGCCAATATGTATTCTGCTACATATTTTTGGTAAAAAAAAATCCCAATAAGCGTATATTCATTGATTTGCGCAAACGTTATACCATCTACAAACTATGAGATAGATTTATGGAATTTTTTTTTTCTTTTTTTTTTTTTTTACTAGTAATGGCAGTAATAAGCGATTTTTAACGGGACTGGGAAATTGCAGCGGACAAATCTGACACTTGGTGCCACTTTTTGGGGACCAGTGACACCAATACAGTGATCATTGCTTAAAAAATGCACTGTCACTGTACTAAAGACACTGCCAGGGAAGGGGTTAACATCAGAGGCGATCAAAGGGTTAAATGTGTTCCCTGGGGGGGCTTTTTAACTGTCTGGGGGAGGTGCTTGTACTTTAAGAAAACAGAGATCTGTGTTACTGCTTAGCAGAAGATCTCTGTCTTCCCTCATCACAGAAGGGCATTCTGCCTCTCTCTGGAATGATAGTGGGGTGCCGGCAAACATCGGGTCTGCCGGACCCGCTGATTGGCTTCTGCTGTGTCCAATCATAGCGGGAGTGAGTCACTGGAAACGTGCGTGGGCACCCCACACTAGGAACTAAAAATCACTTATAGGTACCTGATTTCTCGCAGGAGGGCCAACATGCCGCAGTATATGTACATGGGGCAGTCCGGAAAAGGTTAACGCACTTGTTGCTAAGCACTACAATGCATGTGTCTCCCAAAACTTCCCCAAAATATAAATAGTGTCTGTTCCCACCTCAGCACTGTAGTGCAATGTGCTGCATTTTAGTGTATTAGGATGCACAAAGAAGTCAAAGGCAGTGCATCAAAATGTACGTTACTTGCATTTAAATAAAGCACTGGCAACGGATATTACCAAGCCTTGGTCAATGGCTGGTAAAGTGGTTGTAAAGGTTCAAGGTTTTTTACCTTCTGTGCGCAGCAGCCCCCCCGCCCTTAATACTTACCTGAAGTCCCATCTCGATCCAGCAATGTGCACGAGAGCCTTGGCTCTCCAGGGGCTCGCACTCCTTCTTGGCTGTGAGAGCAGTGGGCACTATTGGCTCCCACTGCTATCAATCACAGCCAGTGAGCCAATGAGTAGAGAGGGGATGGGGCCATGCTGTGGCTTTGTGTGTGCCTTGGCTCAGGAGCGAGCCTGCTCGGGTGCCCCTACAGCAAGATGCTAGCTCTGGGGGCACTTGGCAGGACAGAGGGGTCAGGAGCACCAGCAGAGAACCTGAGAAGAGGAGGATCGGGGCTGCTCTGTGCAAATCCAGTGCACGTAGCAGGTAAGTATGACTTGTTTGTTATTTATTTATTTTATATTTTTTTAATTCTGCCTTTAATATCGCTTTAACTCCTAAAGTGAAAAACTCATCGCCAACTTGCATCAATAGCACATGTTGACACACAAAGGAAACACATGTTGATGGATGACAACACACCGACCTAAACCCCCGTTTCACACATGTATAGATCTAAATGGGCTCTGAAACTTTTATAATCCCAACACACTTGCAGACATTGGTGACTACATTGAAACCAAAACAAGACTTCATAGAACATTTCTGTTTCCTGTTCATTAGTTATTGTATAGCCAGCATGCCACAGACATATAGCATATGACTGTACAGTAAAATAATAACATGAAGGGAGATATCTTTCAAGAGATTTTCTGTGATATGTTCCAATACAGCTTTTCAGTTTCATGTACACCCAACAACTGTGTGTTCGTTTTGTTTTGTAAAAGCCACCTTAAAAGTACAAATGAATCAGATATTAGTCATCTTGTTCACTCTTCCAGTAATGTCTTTAGAATAGTAAGAAAGCTTCCTGCTTCCCTTTTCACTTGAAAGGGATGCACAACAAATGCAACAAAGAGGCTCCGCGCGTGGTTTGCCATTAACAGTTAATGGAACTGCAAGCACGATGCATGTTTGCAGCGCTTTCAGAAACGTGCAGAAAAACGCATGTTTTTTTTAGCTTGATCAGGCATTCTGGGAACGTCAGGTGTGAATGGAGATCACTGACTCACTAACACACAGTCGTTCGACAGATCTATATCAAAAAACTGAATTTTTGTAAAATCTTACCTGTAAAATTCCTTTCTCTGAGTCCTCTGACAGTCGCCGCCTCCTCTAAGTCATCACTGTTGGGTATTGACTTCCGCTCCGCAGGAGTAGCTAGGCATAAAGACTTAGTCAAAGGCGTTAGCATATACACACCCATGGGAGCTGTCCCATCTGGTCAATACCCCCCTGCAGTGACCACTCCCAACTCAGTTTGGTAGCATAGCAGTAGGTAATAAGAACACAACCCCAAAAGAGGGGCGGGGGGCGGCGACTGTCGGAGGACTCAGAGAAAGGAATTTTACAGGTAAGATTTTACAAAAATTCAGTTTTCTCTTACGTCCTCCGACAGTCGCCGCCTCCTCTAAGTCATCACTGTTGGGATGTCCCAAAGCAGTATAGACATGAGGGGTGGGAGACTCAAGAAAAACAATGCTCAACAGGAGCAACAGCCCAGGAAAGCAAACACCAACGGCCAGGGACCCATAAAAAAACAAGGGTCCTTCATGGCACTGCCGCACTGAGAACCTTGCGGCCAAAGGAGGCATCAGCTGACTCTAGAACATCTACTTTGTAGAATTTGGAAAAAGTGTGCACAGAGGACCAAGTCGCAGCCTTGCACACCTGGGCCACGAGGCCCGATGCCAATAGGCCCAGGACGCACTAACAGATCTGGTAGAGTGTGCCTTAACAGGGAAGGGTGGAACCCGTTCCTTCAAAGCATAAGCCTGTTCAATGGTCTGTCTGATCCATTTGGCAATAGTCCCTGCAGACGCAGCCATGCCCTTCCGAGGTCCCTCAAGAAGGACAAAGAGGGAATCCGTCTTCCGAAAGGATTCCGTAGACGACAGGTAAACCCTGATCGCCCTGACAACATCCAGGGAATGCAGAGCCACCTCCTTAGGATGCTTAGGCTTCGTACAAAGCGAAGGCAGGACAATGTCCTCATTAATGTGGAACTCAGAGATCACCTTAGGAAGGAAGGAGGGATGCGGACGCAAAACCACCTTATCCTTGTGAATCACCAAGTACGGAGAATGGCAAGATAACGCCGCCAGTTCCGATACCCTGCGAGCCGAAGTGATCGCCACCAAAAAGGCAACCTTCTTAGACAGCAGAGGTAACAATATCTCCCGTATGTTTTCAAAGGGAGCACGCTGTAACACGGACAGAACCAAGTTCAAGTCCCATGGAGGTAAGGGCTCCTTCCTGGGAGGAGCCAAATGTCGCACACCTTGAATGAAGGTGTGAACCAGGGAATGAGACGCCACAGGGCGTTGGAAAACAATAGCCAGTGCGGACACCTGGCCCTTTATCGTGGCCAGCGCCAGGCGCTGGTCCACCCCAGACTGGAGGAAGGCCAACACCCTCGATACCGAGTACGAGCGAGGGGAGAACCCCCTGGACTCACACCAGGCGAAATAGGCCTTCCAGGTACGGTAATAGATTTTACCAGAGGAAGTCTTCCTAGCCTTGACAAGGGTAGGGATGACCTCAGGGGAGAGACCCTTGTCCCTCAGGACCTGGGTCTCAACAGCCAGGCCGTTAAAGCCAGCGACTGTAAAGCAGGATGGAAGATCGGACCTTGTGACAGGAGATCTTCCCGCATTGGCAGCAGCCACGGACGCGCCACTGCCAGGTGAACAACGTCGGCGTACCAGGACCAGTGTGGCCAGTCCGGCGCCACCAGAATCACCAGGTGCGGTTCCGAGGCCAACCTGCGGAGGAACCTGGACAGCAACTGAATCGGAGGAAAGGCATACATCAGACGATACTGATGCCAAGGGGCTACCAACGCATCCAAGGCGTCTGCCAGAGGATCGCGCGTTCTTGCCACGAACCTTTCCACCTTGTGATTTAGACGAGATGCAAACAGATCCACGTCCGGAGATCCCCACCTCACACACAGCATTTGGAAAACCTCCGGGTGTAGGGACCATTCCCCCTGGTCCAGGGTCTGGCGGCTCAGATAGTCGGCCTGCCAATTCTCCACACCCGGAATATGAACGGCTGAAATCGCCGGGACATGAGTCTCGGCCCAAGACAAAATGTCGGTCACCTCCTGATGCCCCCTTGGTGGTTGATGTAAGCCACCGCGGTAGCATTGTCCGTCTGTACCCGAACAGGATGGCCCAGAAGACGGTCCGACCATTGGAAGAGACAGAGTTTTATCGCTCTCAATTCCAGCACATTTATCGGAAGGGAGGACTCCTCCTCCGACCAAGTGCCCTGGGCAGACAGGTTGCCCAGGACTCCACCCCAGCCCGACAGGCTGGCATCCGTGGTAATCACCGTCCACAACAACGGACGGAAGGACTTGCCCTCCGACACCGTCGGGGACTGGGGCCACCACAGAAGAGCCAATCTGGTCTGACGACTCAATGAGACACTCAGATCCAGGGACTGAGGTAGCCTGTCCCACCTGGCCAGGATCTCCGCTTGGAGAGCCCGCGTGTGAAACTGAGCAAAAGGTATCCTCCTTTCCAAGAAGAGAAGGAAAAGGGACATCTACACCAATAATCAGGGCACTGATTATCAATGCAGTCCCACCAGTGCTGCCAATCAGTGCCCATCAGTGCCTCTTTATCAGTGTCACCTATCAGTGATGCCTACCAGTGCCCATCAGTGCCACCTATCAGTGCACATCAGCGCTGTCTGTCAGTGCCGCCTATCAGTGACTATCAGTGACCATCAGTGCTTCCTATCAGTGCAGCCTCATTAGTGCCTCCTCATCAGTGCCCAACAGTGCCGCCTCATCAGTGAAGCCTATCAGTGCCCATCAATGCCCATCAGTACAGCCTCCTCATGTCCTATCAGTGTAGTTTCATTAGCGCACATCAGTGAAAGAGAAAATTTCCCGGTTTTGCAAAATTTTATGAAAAACGTTTTTTTTTTTCAAAATTTTCATTCTTTTTTGTTTATTTAGCCAAAAAATTGTAAAAAAGCCAGTGGTGATTAAAAAACACCAAAATAAAGCTCTATTTGTGTGAAAAAATAATAAAAATGTTGTTTGCGTACAGTGTTGCATGACTGCACAATTGTCATTAAAAGTGCGACAGTGCTAAAAGCTTAAAATTGGCCTGGGCAGGAAGGGGGTAAAAGTGCCCTGTAGGCAAGGAAGTTAAGCACTTCCACCTAGCAGCACTAGAGTCAAAGGTTTAAATCCCAACCACGGCACTACCTGCATGGAGTTTGCATGTTCTCCCTGTGCCTGCGTGGAGGTTTCTTCCCACACTCCAAAAGACATGCTGGTAGGTGAACTGGCTCCTGTCTAATATGACCCTAGTATGAACTCACATTCATTAGGGACCTTAGAGTGTAAGGGCAGGGACTGATATGAATCTACAACCTATATTTAAAGCAATATGTAAATTGTTGGCACTATATAAATATCTGTAATAAAAAAAGAATAACTGTTTCAATACACCATCAACTATCAACAGATCACTCACCATAGAAACAGTCTGCTATGACAGTTTAATGAAGTCCTACCTATAGGTACTATTTCCAGACCACCCGATGCACATATACTGCAGTAGGGCAGTCCCTCGGCGTGAAATCCTGTACCTGTACGTCTTTTTTTTTTTTTTTTTGTGGGGGTCTGGGGCGACTCACTCCCAATGTGAATGGACACAGCAGGAGCCAATCAGCTGATCCAGCAGACCCGATTTTCACCGGCACACATCGATCGTTTCCGAGAGAGGCAGAAGGGTGGTTAATGGGGGATACGATCAACATGTATAAATACATAAGGGGTCCATATAGTGAACTTGGTGTTGAGTTATTCACTTTAAGGTCTTCACAGAGGACAAGGGGGGCACTCTTTATGTCTAGAGGAAAAGAGATTTTGTTTCCAAATATGGAAAGGTTTTTTCACCATAAGAGATGTGAAAAGGCCCCTTTCACACGGGCGGTGCGCCCAACGGAGTCCATTCTGCTCAGCGGGGGATCGATCCACCAATCCCCGCTGAGCAGGCGGATGACAGGTCCATCTCCGTGTGCAGAGACAGAGCTGTCAGATCCCCGCTGTCCTCTTTGGGGAGATCGGTTGAGAACGAACCGCCTGTCCGTTCTCATCCGATCCGATCCTCCAGATGGATGGAAAATAGGGTTTCCATCCGTCCGGATTTAACAGACAGGACAGGACAGGATCGGATAGCAGCGGGTGTCAGCGGAGATGTCTCTGCTGACAACCGCTGCCCCATAGGGATGCATGGAGCATCTGATCAGGCCTGCCTGAAAAACTGGCAGGCAGATCGGATCGCTCGTGTGAAAGGGGCCTAAATGTACATAATATAACTGGGTACTAATATTTATAGGTAAAGTTGATCCAGGGAATATCCAATTGGCTATGTCAGTGTCATTAGTACAGTGACAGTGATTTTTTTTTTTTTTAGCACTGATCACTGTTTTGGTGTCACTGGTCGCCAAAAAGTGTCCCTGGGTGTCAGATTTGTCTGCTGCAGTCCTGCTAAAAATCGCTGATAGCTGCCATTACTAGTACAACAAAAATTTAAAAAATTAAAAATCCATAAATCTATCTCCTAGTTTGTAGATGCTATAACTTTTGTGCATACCAATCCATATACACTTATTGGGATATTTTTTTTACAAAAAATATGTAGCAGAATGCATATTGGCCTAAATTGATAAAGCAATTAGATTTTTTTTTTACATTTTTTTAATGGATGTGTTTTATAGCAGAAAGTAAAAAAATATTGTTTTTTTCTTTCAAAATTGTCGGTCTTTTTTTATTTATAGCACAAAAAATAAAAACCGCAGAGGTGATCAAATACCACCAAAAGAAAGCTCTATTTGTGGGAAAAAAGGACATCAATTTTTTTGGGTACAGGGTCGCATTTAAAGCAATGCAGTGCAGTATCGAAAAAAAAAATGGCCTGTTTAGGAAGGTGACTCTTTCCAGAGCTGAAGTGGTTAAGGAAGTCCTAGCTATAGGTACTATTTCTACGTGTCTAAAGAACAACTTTTAGGTGAAAATCAGTACATATAAAGCCTAAAACTTTGGATAGATTGGGAATGGTTAAAGCAGAATAGTCAGATTTGTGGCTGATGACACTTAGTTTAGCAGGGTGGAAGGCACATTAACCGGTTGCCGACTGCCCACAGTATATTTACTGCGGCAGTCAGCCCGGCCAGGCAGAGTGACGTAGATCTACGTCACTCGCCTGTTATCCGCTTTAGAGCTGAGGCGCGCGCCCGCCTCGGCTCGTTCACGGAGGAGTGCGGGAGTGTGACCGGCGGACCCGATGTCCGCCGATCACACTACGATCGTCGGTAGAACGGGAGAAAGGCAGAGCGGCTTATGTAAACAAGCCGCCTGTCATTCTCCCCTGTGTAAAAATGAAGATCAGACGGTTCTACTATGTAGAACCGTTGATCTCTGTTTTTACACTAGGAGACATGTCCCACCACAGTTATGGCGCTTTTCCACTGCATGGAACCGTACCGGCTCGGCACGCTTTTGTGCTTTTCCACTGCGGTACCGCATGGTATAGGGTCGGAACGGTTCGGTACGGTATAGGTTTGCTTTTCCACTGCATGGAACCGAACGGTACGGTACGGTACGGCTCTGAAAAAACAGTACCTACTCGATTGTGGTTCCAACAGGTACCAAACTGGTACCATATCCCACAATCCTTTGCATGCAGTCACTTCTAGCCACTGATTGGTCAGAGAATCACACCCACCCCGTTGTTATCCCACCCACTTAACTTTAGTACTACTTTAGTGGAAAAGCAAACCTATACCGTACCGAACCGTTCCGACACTATACCATGCGGTACCAGCAGTGGAAAAGCAAACCGGGCCAAGCAGGGCCGAGTAGAGCCGAGCCGGTACTAGCCGGTACTTGCAGTGGAAAAGTGCCATTAGAAGCACGCCCCTAGGACACACTTAACTCCTCCCTGTCCAATATAGTTAACCCCTTCCCTGCCAGTGTAATTTTTGCAGTAACAGTGCATATATATAGCACTGATTACTGCAGTAATGTCACTGGTACCCCCAAAAGTGTCAAAAATGTCAGTCAAGGGTCCGATCTGTCCGCCGCAATGTCGCAGTACCGCAAAAAAAATCGCAGATCGCCGCCATTACTCGTTAAAAAAAAAACACCAAAAATGACAAAAATCTTTCCCTTTGTTAGTAAACGCGATAACTTTTGTGCAAACCAATCAAAATACGCTTTTTGCGATTTTTTTTACCAAACATATGTAGCATAAAACAAATTGGCCGAAAATGTTAAAAAATTTTGATTTTACTTTTTTTTGGGGGGGAATTTCATATAAAAAAAGTGAAAAATATTGTTATTTTTGCAAAATTTACGCTCTTTTTTTGTTTATAGCGCATGATCAAAAAATCGCACAGGTGATCAAATACCACCAAAAGAAAGATCTGTTTGTGGGAAAAAAAGGACGTGAAATTCGTTTAGGTACAGTGTCGCACGACCGCGCAATTGTCCATTAAAGTCACGCAGTAAAAAATCGCAAAAAAACCCCTGGTCAGGAAGGGGGTAAAATCTTCTGGGGCTTAAGTGGTTAACAGAGAATAAAGGTCATTTAACACTAGAACGCATGCATTCGCACATACACGTGTTCCCTTT
Organism: Pelophylax lessonae; assembly: GCF_965119305.1. Lineage (NCBI taxonomy): Eukaryota > Metazoa > Chordata > Amphibia > Anura > Ranidae > Pelophylax > Pelophylax lessonae. The sequence goes on along the minus strand of NC_138775.1, from coordinate 84,542,280 downwards.
TTGACGGCCTATTAATTTTAATGGGCTGCCGGATGCACTGGCCCTTGCAAAAAAGTATGGCAGGCTTCACTTTTAAAATTCAGTTAAAAAAAAATAAAATGGAAATAAATGAAAAAATGATTTAACCACTTACCGCAAAGTGACGTAGCCCTACGTCGGCAAAATTTGCGGGGGTATACCGGGATGATGCCTCTAGCTAGAGACACCATCCCGGTACCGTGGTTTAGAGCCAACGGTCGGCTTTCCGTCGGTAATGACAGATGCGGCTCGGGAGCCGCTTGATTGTTACCCAGGTGAGCGGGAGGGGACGTCCCCCCCCCTCCCGCCGTCTTCCGTGACTTTGCTCGGGGCTCCCATCCCACCGGTAGCCCCGAGCACCCAGCCGGCACGTCCGCCGGCTGGATGGAGTCCCGATCAAAGCCAGAAACGGCTTTGATCGGGTCTCCGATGACGTAACCCGGAGGCGGCGTCCATGATGTCACTTCCGGGTTACTCTGCTGCAAAAGGCGGCAAATTTAAAAAACGGCTGTATGCAAAAACGCTGTTTTCTGCATTTTGCATACATGGAAGTGTAGTGGAGGGGTCTAGGGTCTTTTAGACCCTCGATCCCTCCATAAAGAGTACCTGTCACTGCATATTGGTGTCACAAGGGATGTTTACATTGCTTGTGACAGCAATAAAAGTGATCAGATTTTTTTTTTTTTTAAAACCTGTAATAAAGTTAAAAAAAAATAAAATAAATAGGAAAAAAAAAATTTTAGCCGCCCCCGTCACCGTTAGCTCGCGCACAAAAAAAACGTATATGGAAGTCAAGGCGCGAATGAAATCGCTGTTCAAACCACACATGTGCAGTATCGCCGCGATCGCCAGAGCGTGGGCAATAATTTAAAAAAAAGAGCTACACTCTAACTCTAAACTGGTAACCGTTAAAAAAATGTAAAGCGTCGCCTATTGAGATCTCTATTGACCGTAGTTTGTCGCCATCCCACAGGGGGGGGGGGGGGGGCGCAATTTTAAACCGTAACAATATACAAAAAAAATGGGCTAACTTTACTGTTTAGTATTTTTTAAATGCAGTGAAATGTGATTTTTCTAAATTTTTCCAAAAAAATGGCGTTTTAAAGACCGCTGCGCAAATACCACGTGACAAAAAATATTGCAATGACCGACATTTTATTCTCCAGAGTCTTTGCTAAAAAAATATATATATATAATGTTTGGGGGTTCTAAGTAGTTTTCTAGGAAAAAATACTGGTTTTAACCACTTGCCGACCGCCGCACGACTATTTACTGCGGCGGTCTGCCCCTCACAGGCAGAGTGACGTAGGTCTATGTCGCTAGCCTGTGAGGGTTTAGGGAGCGAGCGCGCGCCCCCGGAGGCGCGCTCCCGCTCCCGAGTGGTCACGGACCCCCGCGCGTGTGTCGGGTCCGCCGGTCACTCGGCGATCATCGGGGGAGAGGGAGAAAGTCAGGCGGCTAGTGTAAACAAGCCGCCTGTCATTCTCCCCGGTGTATGAATGATGATCATACGGTTCTACTATGTAGAACCGTTGATCACTGTTCATACATCTGAAGCCACAGCCAATCACAGTTAGAGTCACGCCCCTAGGGACACACATAGCCCCTCCCTCTCAAAAAAAGTTAACCCCTTCACTGCCAGTGTAATTTTACAGTAACAGTGCATATATATAGCACTGATTACTGCAGTAATGTCACTGGTAACCCCAAAAGTGTCATAAATGTCAGTCAAGGGTCCGATCTGTCCGCCACAATGTCGCAGTCCCGCAAAAAAAATTGCAGATTTCCGCCATTACGCGTTAAAAAAAAACAACAAAAATGACAAAAATCTTTTTAAAATGCGATAACTTTTGCGCAAACCAATCAAAATACGCTTTTTGCGATTTTTTTTACCAAACATACGTAGCATAAAACAAATTGGCCAAAAATGTTAAAAAATTTTGATTTTTACATTTTTACATTTTTTTTGGGGGAATTTCATATAAAAAAAGTGAAAAATATTGTTATTTTTGCAAAATTTACGCTCTTTTTTTGTTTATAGCGCATGATCAAAAAATCGCACAGGTGATCAAATACCACCAAAAGAAAGCTCTGTTTGTGGGAAAAAAAGGACCTCAAATTCGTTTGGGTACAGCGTCGCACGACCGCGCAATTGTCCGTTAAAGTCACGCAGTGCCGAATCGCAAAATACCCCCTGGTCTTTTAGCAGCCAAATCCTCCGGGGCTTAAGTGGTTAACTTGTAAACAAAAAGTGTCCGAAATAGGGCTGGGGCTTAAGTGGTTAAAAAGAAAACATACTGCAAACTCACTGAAAACATGCTAAAAATGCATGTAAACGCACTCCACTGAAAATGCGTGCCAATACAGAAGCACACCCAGTGAACGCAGAGAGTGCGTCGTAAATGAGCGCTAAACACGTACATGTAAACGCAGAGAACTAGATAAAACTCGTATACACGTTTCAGATGCCTCCTGTGTGGTGTACATGAGACCATACAGGTTACATGCATGTATACCCCAACATGAGAAAATACCCTTTATGAAAGAAGGGGTTAACTATACAAAGCCTAGGGGGGCGGGGTCTGCTTTGTATCATACTTTATCATGACAGTATGAGAGCCTCAGAATCACACACGCCCAGTTTGTAGAGAGGGCGGGGTCACGGGGATAAAGCTTTGCATAGATCAGCTGTAGTAAAAACCAGTCCACGCGAGCATGAGACAAACACCTAGTCAGGGATTGGCTGGCAAGGACGGCGCCCTCTGCAATCGCGCAGTGTGATTGGCTAGCAGCCGGTGAGCCTCCATGATCACGCAGTGTGCACGCAGTGGTGATGCTTGTGAAGCTGGGTGTGAGTGGCGGTTCAGGGAAATTCCTGGGCGAGGTCAGGTCTGTGTTATTGGAAACCTGGCTTCCTGTCTCCTGGGTGTGATTATAAACACAAAGGCTGCACAGTGTTCTGTTAAAGCTACAGCAACCCTTCTGTCGTTGTGCAGCCTGGTACTACAGCTGTAACCATAGCAACGACGGTTTTGTATTGATACCGCTCACCCTGTGGCTGATACATAGACACCTATCATATGTTAGATAAATGTTTAGGTGACAGGTAAAACATGATTGGCTGCTAGGGGCAACTGTTCCATTTCTCTCCTACTTACCCTGAAGGATCCGCACATCGGTGATTAGTCTTCATATATGAAAGATGGCAAATTAATTATTAACCCCTTCAAATCGACCCTTACCACCTATCCCAATGATGCACATCCATCTAGGTGTGGTCAGTTTTTTTCTTAGCATTCTAGTTGGGAGCACAGTTTGCATGTCCTCAAATAGTTAGACATGCTCACCTGCACAGCCATTCACTGGGAAGATCAGTGCACTGCTGTTTCTTCACCCTCCTCTCTCTAAGCAGTTAGTGCAGCTGAAAACAGTAATGACATTTTTTTTAAAAGGTAATTATAAAGTTTATTTATGTAGCACCCTCCTAGGTAGTTGCTAGGTAAAAGCATTGTTTGCTCTGCCTGTTGCACAGGGCAGCCTGATCATTAGTTCTGCCTGTCATATGTGTCCATGTGTGATTCATTTAGTCTGAGGGAGTGTCCCCACTGTATCCAATAGGGGAGCCTGTTGGACAGTGGAGGAAACCCAGACAATGACGCACAGGCTTTTGTGGCTGTCCCAGAGGGTTGGCACAGGAGGGGTGCATCCTGGGATTGGTGATAAAAGCCAAGGGCACATGTGACAGGGCGTCTTTGGGCGGAAAGCCAGGTCCCAGGAGGAGGGTGATTGTCTCTCCTATCAGCAAGGAAGGTGGTCACAGGCAGTCGGCCTAGTGGACCAGGTGCGTGATGCTGAGCCAGGAGGTCCAGGATACTCACAAGTGGAGCTGAAGGCAGAGCAACCCAGGGAAAAACAGTGTCTGTGAGTACCGGGAAGCTTGCCAGGGGTCTGCCCAGAAAGGGGACCACTCAAGTGGAGAGTCAGTGGACAAGGGGCTAGCATGCACGGGAATTGAGAAAGGGGGTGCCAAGTCAGGACCCTGAAGAGAAATTCAGCCAGGAACATAGCTTCTACTTCACTTCAATGGCAAGGTGAAGCAGCGGCCTTGCCGCACACACTACAGTCAGTTGTCCTCAAGAATTGTGCATAGTTTAAGTTGGAGTATCCCACTCATCCCTTCTCCCATCCAAGTTCCAAAAAAAAACATTAAAAAAAAAACAAATCCCCTGGACTGTTTACTGTCTGAGCCAAGCGATAAAGTGATACCTTTTACAGACTGTTGCTATGGGTAACCCAGGGGAATCCATTTTCAGCAGTTCCCTAGGGGGCAGTGCTACATTTGGGGGCTCATCCGGTATATCGCCCTGGGTTAACGAAACGGTTGCTAACGGCAACCGCCAAAGAAAATTCAGAAAATTAAGAAAAATTTCATTTTTCTCTCAAAGACTGTGTTCTAATGCCATAGTGAGAGTGGGATGAAGAGTAAAATGCACAATAATGGTTGCCCATGGCAACAAAAGAATTCCTGTCAGAATCGCAAATTGTTTGCTCAAGCGATGTGCTGGAGAGCGGGAGAAATGCATCTTACTGTGAAAATGGCCTGTGCCTGCTTAACAGTAAACAGTGCAAGTGTGGATGGAGAAAATGGCGGCCCAGGGCACGTGGATCGGTGTGCCGGGGGCCATGTGTGTGCCGGAGCTATACAGGAAAATGTTGACCGTGCATCCAATGACAGCGGGACATTCTTCCAAAATAGTGGCAAAGTGGATGCTGTACAGAAATTTTTTGACCATGCATTTAAAGACAGTGGGACATTTTTCAACTACAGTAGGGCAAGTCTTGCTTGTACAAGTGCTAAGAAGAGAGATATGTTGGCCATGCATCTGACAGTGGGACAATTCTACTGACTAGCAAAGAGGGTCAGCTAGCTCAGAGTGATGGAGGCGCAGCTGGAGCCCTGGTGATGGCGGATGCGTGCAGGCTGAGAGGCACGGTCTGCTTTGCAGTAACTTCCATGCAGGCTAAGCTGAGGGGGAGTGGCATCGGAAGGGTTACTGTATCGCTCGGGAAAGTGCATGCTGGAAAGTTCTGCCTAGCAGGAGGAGCCACCGCCAATCTGGAGATGTGGGCAGAGACGCCGCTCATGCACAGCCAATCTGGAGCGGAAAGGAGGGTGTACAAATTACTTCCGCCTCTGGGTTCGGCTAAGAGGGAGACACATGTGCGGAGGAGCAAGAGTACCGGAGTGAGCCGGAGCGCAGAGGCTATCCACATGTTGGCGGAGAACCTGCGGAGCAGACTGGAGAGCCGAAGACATCCACCCTGTGGGATACAGGGGTGCGGATAGTGCCTGACGGAAGACTGGCGTTGTGCACTGGAGGAGGCGTGGAGCACTTGGGCTTGGTATGTAGTCATAGTCTGAGTGTTACCATGCGAGTGCAAGCTTGGAGCCAGTGTGGGCACTGCGGCAATCTGCTGCTGCGGGCAGAGAGGAGTGAAGGTCGGCCCAGAAAATTGAGTGTTACATGGGAGACCGGGGTCACTCATGCCCTGTTGGCTGCGTAGTCGGGCCTCTCCTGGGCCATGGAAGAGGAGTGTTGCGGTTCATGATGCAGTTGGAGTCCATGCAGTCTGTCAGTGGTCCAGCGTTCACATGAAAGGAGACCAGAATGTCCGAGCCAGGATGCATGCAGGTAGTACGGGCCAAAGAGTGGCCACCTGGTGCATTGAAAACTGCAGTGGCAGAGAAGAAGTCTGCTCCCACACAGGCAGAGGGGAGAAGATGGCCAGCAGTGACCGGGGCTTCTAGTGTGAGTGTGAGCAGCGAGGAATAGGCTGGGGTCATTGATGTGGGGTCTCCCAGCTTCCAGAATCAGTTTGGATCCTTGGAGGAGGGATTGGATGTTTGGAAGTCTGAGAAAGAGACTGAATGGGACTGGGGGTCCGGAGATCGGAGAAGTCCAGCCAGTCTTGGCTCACCTGAAACTGATGAGGTCCTGGCATACCCCTCACTGACTGTCCTGACATACCCCTCACTGACTGTCCTGACATACCCCTTACTGACTGCCCTGACATACCTCTCAGTGTCTGCCCTGACATACCCCTCACTGACTGTCTTGACATACCCCTCACTGCCTGCTCTGACATACCCCTCACTGACTGCTCTGGAATACCTTTCACTGACTATTTGTGAAAGCTCAATGGTTGATAAATATATTACTGTCCCACTTGAAGCAATCCAAACCACACTCTCAGTGTCCATTCTGCTACACTGACTGTCCTGCCATACCCTTCACTGACTGCTCTGACATACCCCTCACTGACTACCCTGACATACCCCTCACTTACTGTCCTGGCATATCCCTCACTGACTGCCCTGACATACCCCTCACTGACTGCCCTGACATACCCTTCACTGACTGCTCTGACATACCCCTCACTGACCATCTTGACATACCCCTCACTGACTGCCCTGACATACCCCTCACTGACTGCCCGGACATACCCCTCACTGACTGCCCTGACATACCCCTCACTGACTGCCCTGACATACCCCTCACTGACTGCTCTGACATACCCCTCACTGACTGCCCTGACATACCCCTCACTGACTGCCCTGACATACCCCTCACTGACTGCTCTGACATACCCCTCACTGACTGCACTGACATACCCCTTACTGACTGCCCTGACATACCCCTCACTGACTGCCCTGACATACCCCTCACTCACTGCTCTGACATACCCCTCATTGACTGCCCTGACATACCCCTCACTACCTGCTCTGACATACCCCTTATTGACTGTCCTGACATACCCCTCACTGACTGTCCTGACATACCTCTCAGTGACTGCCCTGACATACCCCTCACTGACTGTCTTGATATACCCCTCACTGCCTGCTCTGACATACCCCTCATTGACTGTCCTGACATACCCCTCACTGACTGCTCTGGAATACCTTTCACTGACTGCCCTGACATACCCCTCATTGACTGCTCTGACATAAGTTTCACTGACTTTGAATGGGTTTGGTTCAGAACGAGGGAATGAGGCAGACCTTGGACGCGCTGCTACCGGACCCTTACCTCAGATCCTGTTTTACACACACAACAGGGGAACCCGAATTTGACCGGGATTAACCCTTCCTTTCCCCTTACTTAAGCAAGCTGCAACAGCAGCCCAACCAATTCCTTGTGTGAATGATCTGAAGCAAGTTTTCCAGGATCAGGCCTATTACTATATAAATATGGTGAATAAACCTTCCTTGATAAAGGCGCTATACCTGTAAGCCGAAACGCGTAGGAATTTGGATATTCCTCCTATGGACCCCAGGCTGAATTCTCCAGCGTGGCCAGACAGAAGGACATATTCACATGTCACCATATCACTGTGTCATCTTTCTCTACTTATTTCACTATCACCAATGGGTCTATAACCCAGACACCAGATAGAGTGTCACTATACTCTGTTTTACATTGTTTTACTTTCGCTAATAAATTGTACAAGAAATTTTACAAACCATTGATTTACTTGGCCCATAAAGTTCCAATTTTCTTGGTCTGAGGCACCAAACCCATTCAAAGATATTTATCAGGGATGATGGCCAAACCAATATTCTAGGTCTGGGAATCACACCTTCTTCACCATAAGTTTCACTGACTGCCCTGACATACCCCTCATTGACCGTCTTGACATACCCCTCACTGACTGCTCTGACATACCTCTCACTGACATTCTGCACTATGCAAGTCAAGTCAGACCCTATTTATCCACACCCCTTTAAGGGATGGACTTCCCATCATGTGACCACTGTGACAGCTAATTGCAGTTGTCACTTAATGTGGAAGTCCGTCCCACGCACTGGACTTATAGATCCATTTAAAGGGACACCAGGGCTGGGTAATAAAGAAATCAATTAGATTACATGTATTAAAGTGATTCTAAAGGTTAAAAATAAAAAAATAAAAATACTAAGCATGTTATACTTACCTGCTCTGTGCAATGGTTTTGCACAGAGGTGCCCCGTTCCTCTTCTTTTTTGTTCCCCTGCCTGCAGTCCTGGCTCCTCCCCCTGGCGATTGCTCCCAATACCAAGCCTCTTGTTATGAGGGCACTTAAGCAGGCTCGTTACTGAGTCACGATCCTGTGAATGGATATTGTTAGTTCACACAGAGCACAGCTCAGTCCAGCCTTCTGCTCTCTCCTAATTGGCTCATTGGCTGTGATTGACACCAGTGCTGTGTGAGCCAATGAGGAGAGGGGGACCTTTTGCCAATGCTCTCATGCACATCGCTGAATCAAGAAGGGGTTTAGGTAAGCAAAGGGGGGCCTGGGGGGGGGGGAGCTACACCCAGAAGGTTTTTTACCTTATTGCACAGATTGCATCAAGGCAAAAAAACCTTCTGCCTTCAGAACCACTTTAAGCTTCATATAGAACATGACATCCAGTACCTATGAATACCCAATTTCACCATGCTAAAATGAGCCCACATTCATACCTGAGCACATTGATGCGTGTTTCCAGAAGCGCTTAAACACTCTATGCTGAGATTTCCGTGTTATCATGGTATTCTGTTGTGGCTGCTCGCATCTGAGCAGTGTGCTGTCACTCAATACTCAGAAAAAGTAGAAGCTTCTTTGGGGCCCCATAGACTTCAATGGAAACACCTGAAAATGCATGTAACAAACTTTTTTGTTTGCGTGATTTCACTACTAACAAATGTTGTCTTCCCCCAGTAACTAGTTTTCTATTGACAACAACTAAATCACTCAAGCCTGAAAGCACACAGAAAACGTATGTAAAACCCACATAGGATTGCCTAAAGACGCTGACACTCAGATGTTAATACAGCCTAAGGCTTGCCATGCGCAGATTGAATTATGGACGATTCCTGCTGAATCAGCTCATAAAAGTCAATATTTCAATTACATTTTCTCATAGAAGCCAGGCGGGAAATCATTGGTCAAACAGCATCTGCATTCAATCAGATGCAGGCACTGTTCAGGAATTCTAACAGCCCCAGGTGCCAGCAGTCAGAATACAATAGCCAGCACTATACATGCATACATCCACACTGTTCGCATGGATAAGGCAATCAAGTGATTTCTGTCCTTTAGCCAGCAAGCAATGTTTGGCCAGCTTAAAGCTGAGCTTCACCCAACAGACACCCAACACCCAACAGTGGGTTCTACCCCCCTCCTTCCCCCGCAGCCGACCCATTCACAAAGTGCAGCATGCGTCGCGCATGTGCAGTAGGAAACCGGCTGTGAATCCACAAAGGCTTCACTGCTGGTTTCCCTTAGTCAAGATGGCGGCAGCAGCACCCAATAGCCGATTGGAAAATTGGATCAGGAGAGGACACCGCTGGATCCCTGAATAGGGAAAGGCCCTAATATTAAAAGTCAGCAGATACAGTATTTGTAATTTTTTTCTGAAGGAGCCTGGAACTCTGGCAGCCTCTGGGTGTCCCACAGTAATGGCGCAAACACTTTTTAACATCTTGCGCAGATACTAATATTTTCTGGGGGTGCCATTTTTCATAGGGGAAATAACATTTGAGGCCAATTCCCATTTAGGCAATCTGTTGGGGAGCATTCATTTACATTGCATTAGGGTAGCCCATTCATCATCATTTAGCTTTTAATGCACCACAATGTACAGTATGATTGGTGCTGTTCTGCATTTCCAAAAGGTACGTTTCATGAACACATGCTTTTTGCTGTTATATCACGTGACATCAACATGTGTAAATAGGCCCTCACCATTTGGTTTCACACTGAAAAATGCCTCCTACCCCTCCAAACTAAGCACTAGGTCCAATATATTACATCTTCAAACCTGCAGATACCTATTTTGCTCACCCAGATCATTGCAGCCCCAAGGAGAAACATTTTGCCTAGCAAATTCCAAATCTCTTGGCAGTGTTTAGCAAATTAAAATTGCCACCACCCAGAGAGCGGAGAAAATGCCATGATTCAGATTAAAATCCAGTAGCTTTTCAGTTCCATGAGGTACCTGTCATCCCATTTCTGGCTTTGAGGCCTGCAGGCTAATGCAAGTTCATCAATGCTTTCAAAGTGGACACTTGAAAATGCTTTTGCTGACTTTGGATATGCAATACTTTTAGTAGTAGTTTTTTTTAGTGGATGCTTGTGCTTTGTTACCATTGTGAATGTGCCTTTTACCCTGCCCAACTAGGCACTAGCTCCCCATCACCCCACTATTCTCCCTAAACACCTTTTTAATCCACTCAGGTACTTACTCAAGCCTAGGGAAGCTATTTCATTAACCACTTGCCGACTGCCTAACGCCGATCTACGTCGGCAGTCAGCCCCTCACAGGCAAAGTGACGTAGGGCTACGTCACTAGCTTGTGAGGGTCTAGGGAGCGAGCGCGCGCTCCCGCGTGGTCACGGACCCCCCCGCGCGTGTGACCAGCGGACCCGATGTCCGCCGGTCACTCAGCGATCGGCGGGGGAGAGGGAGAATGTCAGGCAGCTTGTGTAAACAAGCCACCTGTCATTCTCCTCGCTGTAAAGACACTGATCACACGGATCTAGTATGTAGATCCGTTGATCAGTGTCCTTACAGCTCAAGCCACAGCCAATCACAGTAGAAAGCACGCCCCTAGGGATACACACAGCCCCTCCCTCCCAAATAAAGTTAACCCCTTCACTACCAGTGTATTTTTACAGTAACAGTGCATATGTATAGCACTGATTACTGTAGAAATGTCACTGGTAACCCCAAAAGTGTCACAAATGTCAGTCAAGGGTCCGATCTGTCCGCCCCAATGTCGCAGTACCGCAAAAAAATCGCAGATCGCCGCCATTACGCGTTAAAAAAAAAACAACAAAAATGACAAAAATCTTTCCCTTAGTTAGTAAACGCAATAACTTTTGCGCAAACCAATCAAAATACGCTTTTTGCGATTTTTTTTACCAAACATAGGTAGCATAAAACAAATTGGCCGAAAATGTTAAAAAATTTTGATTTTTACATTTTTTTGGGGGGGAATTTCATATAAAAAAATGTGAAAAATATTGCTATTTTTGCAAAATTGACGCTCTTTTTTTGTTTATAGCGTGTGATCAAAAAATCACACAGGTGATCAAATACCACCAAAAGAAAGCTCTGTTTGTGGGAAAAAAAGGACGCCAAATTTGTTTCGGTACAGCGTCGCACTACCGCGCAATTGTCCGTTAAAGTCACGCAGTGCCGAATCGCAAAATACCCCCTGGTCAGGAAGGGGGTAAAATCTTCCTGGGCTTAAGTGGTTAAGGGGACATAAAAAACTTCATAGAGTAGTTTTACAATAATAAAAGTGCCTCCTGCCAAACTAAGATACAGATTATAAACAGCCCTTAGTTCCCACAGAATTGCCTGCAATCCTGCCAATAAATATATAGGTCAAACGTGTACTTGTAACAATAGCATTGACATCAGCAGCTTTGTAAACATAGCATGTGACTGAGTGTAGTGTTGCGTGATCTTTGCAAGCAGTTGATGGTATACACTGTAATTAGGTTTGGATTTGCTGCTACCTTTTTCACAGTCCTTTCAAATTGATGTGTAAATTCACTGGCCTACAGTTATTTTACACTATAATGAACCTTAAATCATAGCCAGCCAGCCTAATTCTTGTGGTATCTTAATTCTTGTAGAATTACATCTGCCTTTACTCTTTGGGTGAAATTAATAAACCACGTGTAGCAGGATTCCAAGCCATTGTGCTGGATGTGGGTCCGCCAAGGTTACCGCTAGCAACAACAGCACATTTAACCACTTGCCGACCGCCGCACGACTATTTACGGCAGCGGTCAGCCCCTCACAGGCAAAGCGACGTAGGGCTACGTCGCTAGCCTGTGAGGCTCTAGGGAGCGAGCGAGTGCGCGCCGCCGGAGGCGCGCTCCTGCGCGGTCACGGACTCTCCCGCGCGTGTGCCCGGCGGACCCGATGTCCGCCGGGCACTCGCGATCGTCCGTTACACCGGGAGAAAGGCAGGTGACTAATGTAAACAAAGCCGCCTGTCATTCTCCCCTGTGTAAGAATGGTGATCAAACGGTTCTACTATGTAGGTCCGTTGATCACTGTTCTTACACATCAAGCCACAGCCAATCACAGTTAGAAACACACCCCTAGGGACACACATAACCCCTCCCTCTCAAAAAAAAGTGAACCCCTTCACTGCCAGTGACATTTTTACAGTAACAGTGCATATGTATAGCACTGATTACTGCAGTAATGTCACTGGTAACCCCAAAAGTGTCAAAAATGTCAGTCAAGGGTCCGATCTGTCCGCCGCAATGTCGCAGTACCGAAAAAAAATCGCAGATCGCCGCCATTACGCGTTTAAAAAAAAACAACAAAAATGAAAAAATCTTTCCCTTTGTTAGTAAACGCAATAACTTTTGCGCAAACCAATCAAAATATGCTTTTTGCAATTTTTTTTTTACCAAGCATATGGTAAAAAAAAAATTGGCCTTAATTGTTAAAAAATTTTGATTTTTACATTTTTTTGGGGGGGATTTCATATAAAAAAAATGTGAAAAATATTGTTATTTTTGAAAAATTTACGCTCTTTTCTTGTTTATAGCGCATGATCAAAAAATCGCACAGGTGATCAAATACCACCAAAAGAAAGCTCTGTTTGTGGGAAAAAAGGACATCAAATTTGTTTAGGTACAGCGTCGCACGACCGCGCAATTGCCCGTTAAAGTCACGCAGTGCCGAATCGCAAAATAGGCCCTGGTCAGGAAGGGAGTAAAATCTTCCGGGGCTTAAGTGGTTAAGCATGTTCCCCAAGTGTGAGAACTGAGACATGAAACAGCCCGGCATCTTTGGTTTTTGTATTTATTTTAGGAACTTGGATGGGAGAAGGGAATGAGTGGGATACACCTCTGGCTCAACTATACACATAGAATGGGACAATGAGAAAAATGCCTCTTGATGCTGTCTTGATGCTGGCTGTATGCCGATCAACGCCGTTGGAGCTTGTTAACGCTGACTTGCTGTCTGAGGACTTGAACTGACTCCTGACACTTCCTTGTGACTCAAAAGTCCTTTGTACAGCTCCCTTTAGCCTTCCTGGCTGAGGTAGCCACTTATAAGCACTGCTGCAACTCTTAACTTTTCAGGGCCCAAACACTGGCACCCTCTTTCTCTTCAGGGTCTAAACACTGGCACCCCCTTTCTATAACTTCTGCACAGGCTAGCTGGCTCCTGGATCCCTCTGACCTTCCGGAGTGGTCCCCTATCCTAGGCAGACCCCGGGGCAGTTTACAGTACTCACAACACTGCTTTCTTGGAAACTCCGACATTCAGAGCTCCGCTTGGTCCTCAGCACACTGGACCCCTCTCTGCAGCCCAGCTCAACCCTCTGTCCTCTAGGCCAGCTGCCTAGGACCTTCGTTCCACGCTGACAGGAGGAGAGACAGCCGTCACCTCCCTCCTGGGACTCTGCTTCCCACCAAAGACCTCCTGTCATGTGCTCCCCACAGACTTTTACCCCCTAGCAGGATGCATTGCAACAGGATCTGCCCTCTGGGATAGATACAAGTCCTGGTGTGCTATTGGTCAGGTTTCCTCCACTGTCCAATGAGAGCCCTCATTGGATACAGTGGGGAGACTCCCCAACTCAACAGTCACACCTGAGAACACATGACAGCTTAGCTGAACAATTGGACCCTGCTGATAAGCAGACAAGGTCTCCCCCATAGGTTACCTAGCACCTACCTGAGAGGGTGCTACACACGTGTGAGACAAGTTCTATCTCAAATGGTGCCATTGCCAGAGTTGTATAAAGTACTCAAAACCCATACTTGAGTAAAAGTACAAGTGCTTGATTAAAAAGTGACTTGAGTAGAAGTGGAAGTGCTCGATCAAAAAGTGACTTGAGTAGAAGTACTAAAGTATTCAACATTTTTTGTACTTAAGTATTGCAAGTAGTTTTTTTAAAAATGTTGCTACTCAAGTACTGAAAGTAAAAGTACCAGTAGTTTTGAAAAAAAATTGCTACTCAAGTACTGAAAGTAAAAGTACAAGTACTGTGTTATGTAGTTATTAAAGAAAGAAGTCAAAAGTTTGAACATCATATTGTTTTTTATTATTTCAAATGCAGCTTTTATTTATACATACAGTAGCATTTATTTTCATATGCGCTGATAATACACATGTTTAGAGCTTCATGAAACCTGCCATCTACTGTTCTGGCAGTGGTAATTTTTATAATTGTAACGAGTAACTATGCAGCACAAACAAAAAATATTGGAGTAGAAGTATTGAAATCATGGAAAAAATGTAGTGAAGTAAAAGTGGAAGAAGGAGAAAAAAAATTCTACTCTAGGAAAGTACAGATACTTCCTTTCGGTACTTAAGTACAGTAGTGAAGTAGTTCTACTTAGTTACTATACATCTCTGGCCATTGCCCATAAGACAGCTTCCATCTTTCATTTTTTCCACAAAGCTTTGAAACAAAGTTGACACAAAGTTTGTCTCAGACACTTTTTTTTTTTTATTATAAACTATAGAAAGTAAAGTAAAGCTTTTTTTTTTCTATCTGTGTTCCATTGGGGAAATGTACCTTCGCTTTCTGCCCCCATTGAAATAAATAGGCTGCTCTACCGTCAACGTGCATGCGCAATATTACACACATACATGTGAACATAACCTAAATGGTTTTAGAAGTAATGGCAAACTGATGTCACTGACACAAGCCCAAAGTCTGTCAAGCAGGCCCTTACTGAAATAAGTGGGGGACACTGTGGTTCACCATTGCCTCCTGGGAAAAGTGGGTGTCTAAAAACCCGCTGGAAAACCTTCTTGCATTGAGTTGAGTTCCCCCCCCCCCCCCCCAGGCTTTTTTAGGCAACAGGTGTTAGGGGATGGAGGCAGGTAGTTCAAAATGACCTTCCATTTTAATGAAAGGCCTGTTTCACTGCACCGTACCTTAATGCACATGTAACAAGTTGTGTAATGTAAAGGGGGCCATATTTTTTTACTTTTAAAAACACATACTGTAAATGTAAACCAGTCACATAGAATAGAATACACTTTCTACTGAAAATTCATGTGTTTTACTGCAAAAAATGAATAAGTGTGAATAAGCCCTAAGTGCCGGTTCACACTAGCGCGGCACGACTTCGGGGGCGACCTGTGAAGTCGCGTGCACCGCGACTTCGGCGCGACTTGCACGGACTTCATGTAATGAATGTGTATGCAAGTTGCTCCGATGTCGCCCCGAAGTAGTACAGGAACCTCTTTCTAAGTCGCTCCTATTAGAATGGTTCCCGTAGCACATAATGGACCGCGACTTGTCAGGCTGACCAGTCACCTGACAAGTCGTTGTAGTGTGAATGGAGTCTAAAGGTGACCTTGCTATATGAAAAATAAATTCACACGCAGTTTGACGTACATGAAATGGATTATTTGTATGAGAAGATCAAAGCAGTCTCCTATACTCGTCTCCTTTTTATCTATACTTATCTACCACCATATGTTTCCTATTTGTGAGATGGTAGAAAGCTAAGAAATAATTGATATAAAACATTTATCCATAAAAAATTTGTCATTTTAGTCAAGTCATCCTTACACCGCATTCACACTGCAGCGGCGCAACTTCGGGGGCGGCCTGTGAAGTCACGTGCAGCGCGACTTCGGCGCGACTTGCACGGACTTCACAAAATGAATGTCTATGCAAGTCGCTCCGATGTCGCCCCGAAGTAGTACAGGAACCTTTTTCTAAGTCGGAGCGACTTGTGTCGCTCCTATTAGAACGGTTCCCGTACTACACAATGGGACCACGACGGACCGTGACTTGTCAGGCTGACAAGTCGACTGACAAGTCGTTATAGTGTGAATGGAGTCTGTGTAACAAGAGATGTTATTAAACTTTAATATCAACTGATAATACGTATACAGTAGTGATTTAACTCTGCTTAGTCCATGTTTTTCTGAATCCTGTAATCAATGTAAGATACTGTCAATAGAGTCAAGACTATCAATGCGTCATAATTTGGTTCTTACCTGGATCGAGGTGATTTTGAGTGAGCAAAAGTTTGCTGTGGTTTCAAATGTGGGGATGAAAGACAAGCTTCCACTTAAGCTGGCCATAGATAAATTAAAATTTCGTTGGTTCAGCAGTAATTGGCCCACTTTCGATCCATCTATGGCCATTTCCGCTCATGGGAAGTCGATCTAATGATCGACTTCTCACGAACAGGTTTGTTGGAAAATGTTTGTTCGAGGAGTTCTCGCTGTCAAAATAACATAGCGGGGGACAGCGATGTGCTTTGTAAATTGTCCCGCAGCCCTCTGGGACCTGTGACCAGGGCCGCTGATAGGGGGGGACCACCAGTCGTCCTTTAGGGGGCCCAGGGAATCAGTGCGGTGGGCAATTACAGGATGCCCTGTGCGGTTCTCTGCAGCAGCTGAAAACCAGTTTCTCTCCCTCCCACCATCTTTCAGCTGCTGCAGGGAGAGACACAGACACAGAGCCACCTGCGGAGTCTGCCAGATTTCCTGTCATGTAAAAAAATAATTAAAAATTAAAAAAAAAATGTAAAGTAAAATAAATAACACATTTAAACATTTTTTTTTTAAATTTTAAAATGTTTTTTCAAAAATGTAAAAACTATTTAAAAAAAGGACTAAATCACATAGCTTCTCTGTTATCTTTGTGTCGTCTAGGAATGATTTTAGTATATTTTTAGTGAAAATGTTGTTATGATATATTAGAGGGGGGCCCTGCCAGTAAGGCTGTACAGGGCCCCGTGATTTCTAACAGCAGCCCTACCTGTGACATGTCCGAGAAGGCTGCAGGGAAAGAGAGGGATGCTGAGCTTCTGCTTGGATTGATTAGGTACCCGCTCCTCAAAAAAATCTATAGGCCCCTTTCACACGGACGCACCACCGTACGGAGTCCATTCTGCTCAGCAAGGGATCAATGCACTGATCCCCGCTGAGCAGGCGGATGACAGCTCCGTCTCCGCTCTGTGTGCAGAGACAGAGCTGTCAGATCCCTGCTGTCCTCTATGGGGAGATTCGGATGAGAATGGACCGCCTGTCCGTTTTCATCCGATCCTATCCGATCTGATCCTCCAGACAGGTGGAAAATAGGGTTTCCATCCATCTGGATTTCACGTACAGGATCCGATCGGACATCTCCGCTGACACCCGCTGCCCCATAGGGATGCATGGAGCATCCGATCAGGTCGGATCGGATCAGATCGCCTGTGTGAAAGGAGCCTTATAGTGCCAATCGTGGTAGAGGAGAAGGAGGGCAAAAAACAGAACTTCCCCTTTAGGCCTCATGCATACTGAAAGTTTTTACAGCTGATGTTTTTAGCTTCAGATGTTTTTTTTTCTGCAGCCAGTAAACTTTCCAGCATGTTATCCTATGTGTCCATGCACACATAGGCTGTTATCAGTATTTTTTTTTGGCTGGGTGCTATCTGGCTGGAAAAAAAAAAAAACAGAACTAGTAAGTTTTAAGAGGAGTTTATATAGCTGTAAAAACGCTCTAACTCTGACAAAAGCTGAAAAACGCTAAAAAAAACGCGGCTATTCTGCGTTTATCAGCGTTTTTGAGTCATAAACTTTTGTGAGAGTATAGTTTCAGCTAAAAAAGAACGCTGAAAAACGCTACTGCAAAACTCATTCTACAGCTACAGCTTTCTACAGCTAATGTTACTGATGTTTTTATAACATCCACTGTGCATGAGGCCTGAGGGTGAAGTTCCGCTTTAAGCATCCTTCATTAGATTAGTTCCTAGTCACAGGACCCACTTGCCATTATGGTATGGAATACTCTTATCACTTACAGGAAGTATGGTTTGACTAATGTGAGATTACGCTGCCTGTTCTGACACAGTTGAATGACATTTATTACCCCTCAAATTATAGTAACTCATATGAGTCCTTGAACAAATAGTATTGCGTGACAATTACTTTCTGTGATAAAATGATGCCGCTAATGTATTTTATGTTTGCAGATTTGTATTATGAACACACACTGCAGATCCTACTGCCTTGGGGCAAAGCTCCACATGTATTTCTTTATATAGTTCTGCTTCGCAGCGAGAATTGACCATGACTGACTGCAGAAGACCTGTGATTCATCATTGTGAGGTAAATTCACACAAAGACAAGATCAGAGGTCATTTGCTCACGCACATTGGTGCGATAGAGAATCAGCTGCATTGTTTACTGCATGAATGTTCTTTGGGGACTGATGAGGTCAGTTTACACCTGTGGGCACCAATTATCAGGCGCTTTGAAATGTGTCATTTGAAGTGTTGATAAGCATTGTGTATGAGTGCCGGTTCACATTTGTGCGATGCGGGAACGCTGCGAATATACAGCGTGTTCCCGCATAGCATCCGCACCCCTGGCAGTTCACACTGCCATATGCGATACGCTGGGGGTGTCAATTACAAGTTAATGACACCCCCAGATAAGATTGCATATCGCAGTGCGATCTTTAAGTTTGCACAGAATCGGCACCACCATGTGATCCGAATCTGCTGCGGACCAAAAAAGGGTCCTGTGCGTCTTTTAGTGCGATTGCGGTGCAAATTCAGCCATACAAACTGTATGGCTGAATTTGCACCGCACAGAGATCGCATGTAATTTTAGGAGCAGTGCGCTCCGAATTACATGCAATCTCTGTGATCGCATTAATGTGAACCGGCATTTAATTTCCTTTGGCTTCCCAATGACCATCCAAACACCAAAAAAATGTACTTGGTTCTTTTTCCTCGCACGCCACAAAACATTACATGTCTGTTCATACAGTATCTCACAAAAGTGAGTACACCCCTCACATTTTTGTAAATATTTTATTACACCTTTTCATCTGGCAACACTGAAGAAATTACACTTTGCTACAAAGTTAAAGCGGAGTTTCACCCAGGGGATACTTTTTTTAACCACTTTACCACTGGAGGATTTTGCTGTCTTCCGTCCAGGCCACTTTTTGCGATTCGGCGCTGTGCGACTTCAACTGACAATTGCGCGGTCGTGCGACGCCGTACCCAAACAAAATTACGTCCTTTTTTTCCCACAAACAGAGCTTTCTTTTGGTGGTATTTGATCACCTGTGCGATTTTTACTTTTTGCGCTATAAACAAAAAAAGAGCGTTTATTTTGAAAAAATAACAATATTTTTAACATTTTTTTATATGAAATTCCCCCCAAAAAAGATGTAAAAACCAATTTTTTTAAAAATTTTTGGCCAATTTGTTTTATGCTACATATGTTTGGTAAAAAAAATCGCAATAAGCGTATTTTGATTGGTTTGCGCAAAAGTTATTGCGTTTACTAACAAAGGGAAAGATTTCTGTCATTTTTGGTGTTTTTTTTTTAACGCGTAATGGCGGCGATCTGCGATTTTTTTTGCGGGACTGCGACATTGCGGCGGACAGATCGGACCCTTGACTGACATTTTTGACACTTTTGGGGGTACCAGTGACATTACTGCAGTAATCAGTGCTATATATATGCACTGTTACTGTAAAAATGACACTGGCAGGGAAGGGGTTAATTTTATTGGAGAGGGAGGGGTTAATGTATGCCTGGTGCTTACTGACGTGTAGGGGGGGAGGGGACTGAGTGAGTCATGGACAGATCGGATGTCCAGCTATGCTGAACAGTCCGATCTGTCACTCCCTGTCACTATGGAGATCCGCCCGCTGTGTTTACACACAGCGGGCGGATCTCCAGACTCGATCCCCGACGATCGGGTAAGAGCAGCGGCGATCGCCGCTGCTCCTCCCCTGGCCCGACTCCCGCTGTGAATGAAAACAGCGGGAGCGAGCCTCCGGCGGCGCGCAAGCGCCGCCCAGAAGGGGGAGTGTCCAATCACGTTAATACTACGTGGCTGGACGATAACGAACCACTCTGCCGCAGTAGTATTACTGTGAGCGGTTGTAGAGTGGTTAATAAAAATACCCCCGGGACAGTCAGGGCTAGTACATTCCACAATGGCTAGCCTCTGATCTGTCCCGGGTTGCGCTTACCTTTTAGGAGAAATACTTACCTTGAAAAAGTATTCTCCAGCGCTGCCATCTCAGGTGTGGGCAGCTTGAAGCCAGTGCGATCCTCTTCTGCGTCTTCTTCCTTCTTCTGTGGTCCCACGATGCACTGCACCGGCCCCGCCGTCACTTCCGGTGCGCGCGCGTCATCCCTCCACAGCTTCTGGGCATGCCCAGAAGCTGTTTAGAAGGGAATGACGCGCGCTCACCGGAACTGACGTCGGGGCCGGTGCAGGCGCATTGATTCCTGGGAGCGATGACGTTCAGCTCCCAGGAATCATTGCAAAAGCCAGGAAGTGACGAATCGCCGTGGCCGCCGAGGGGAGGAAGAAGGAAGTAAGGTAAGTATAATTTCTCTACAAGGTAAGTAAAAAAAAAAAAAATTGCGATTATCCATTTGTTTTTCAGGTGACCCGGAGCGAGAAGGTAAGTATAAATTTAGGGTGGAACTCCACTTTAAGTAGTGAGTGTACAGCTTGTATAACAGTGTAAATTTGCTGTCCCCTCAAAATAACTCAACACGCAACCATTAATGTTTAAACCGCTGGCAACAAAAGCGAGTACACCCATAAGGGAAAATGTCAAAATTGGGCCTAATTACCTATTTTCCCTTCCCGGTATCATGTGACTCGTTAGTGTTACACAGTCTCAGGTGTGAATGGAGAGAAGGTGTGTTAAATTTGTTGTTATTGCTCTCTTTCTCTCATACTGGTCACTGGAAGTTTAACATGGCATCTCATGGAAAAGAACTCTCTGAGGATCTGAAAAAAAGAATTGTTGCTCTACATAAAGATGGCCTAGGCAATAACAAGATTGCCAAGACCCTGAAACTGAGCAGCAGCACGGTGGCCAAGACCATACAGCAGTTTACCAGGACAGGTTCC
Source organism: Pelophylax lessonae (assembly GCF_965119305.1). Taxonomy (NCBI): domain Eukaryota; kingdom Metazoa; phylum Chordata; class Amphibia; order Anura; family Ranidae; genus Pelophylax; species Pelophylax lessonae. The sequence continues at coordinate 84,521,345 of NC_138775.1, read as the reverse complement.
ACTCAGAACAGGCCTCGCGCCATGGTTGACCAAAGAAGCTGAGTGCATTTACTCAGCGTTATTTCCAGAGGTTTTCTTTGGGAAATAGATGTATGAGTGCAGCCAGCATTGCTAGTAATAAAGAAAAAACAATAAAGCGTATACAATCCTCATTTACAGTTCAACTCCTAAGCGTCATTAAAATGTGCGCTGGCACCTGTAAACGAAACCTTTGTTTTTGCGCCTATATCTGCCCCAATTTGCTAATGCAGACACAGCAGCTGCAAAAACTTTTCTTTCACTCATGGTTACTGTTTGGCTGAAGCCTTTTATTATCAATTAACTGAGTTTACTCTTTTTAAATCATAATGACAACAGAAACTACCCAAATGACCCTTATTAAAAGTTTATATACCCTGGTGATTTTGGCCACCACGGGGTCACTTATTGTGTATTGTTTACATGAAGATTGTCACCTGTTTACAAGATTTACACTTGCTGGATGTTTTTAATCACTTTATCACGATTTATCTAAAATTCATCATTCTATACCCATTACTGGACCTTTTCTTTAAATATACCATCACGCTTGGTGTTACTGGTGCACACCAGCTTTGGACATTCACGCACCAGTCACTTTGTATTTATACTGTACTATTGTACATTTTGTATTTCACATCACCTTTGGCCACCTTTGCACATATTAACTTGATTTATTGGCACTCATTTATTTGTTCAATATTGGTTTATTTATGATTGGTAGATTTTATATTTACGGTCATACTTGCACATGTCACTTTATTTATACGTTTTTGCACATGTCACTTTGACTCACCTTGATTAATTTGCACTTCTCTATCTGTTTAAACATTTTTTATCCTGTGGAGTTTATATTTATGATTATATTTGCACACGTCACTTCATAGGGACGTTCATGCGTATGTCACTTTGACCCACTTATCTACCTGTCCAATATTGTTTATATTTTTTTTCCTGTGGAGTTTATATTTATGATCATACTTGCACACGTCACCTCACAGGGACGTTCATGTACATGTCATTTTGACCCACTGATATTATATACTCATTTTTACACACTTATCTTTTATTCAACACTTTTATCTTAGATTTTATTTATTTATTGCCACATCTACCTGCCACTCCACAGTCTACATACCTCGCTACCAGGCAGCACCACTCCCCCTAACCCCCCCTTTTTCAATTTTATATAGTCTCTTGACTATATTATAGGGAGGCTGCAGCCTAAGAATTATCTAACATCTACTCACATCCAATATTCCATAAGCGCGGAGTTTACTACTCTCAAGGAATTGAAAATGCCAATCAGCAGTGTTCAAACTCCAATCAAGAAGTTGAAAATGAGAGGTTCTGTTGAAACCAAACCACGGTCAGGTAGACCAACTAGAATTTTAGCCACAACTGCCAGGAAAATTGTTCGGGATGCAAAGAAAAACCCACAAATAACTTCAGGTGAAATACAGGACTCTCTGAAAACATTTTGTGTGGCTGTTTCAAGATGCACAATAAGGAGGCACTTGAAGAAAGATGGGCTGCATGGTTGAGTCGCCAGAAGAAAGCCATTACTACGCAAATGCCATAAAGTATCCCGCTTACAATACGCCAAACAGCACAGAGACAAGCCTCAAACCTTCTGGCACAAAGTCATTGGGAGTGATGAGACCAAAATTGAGCTTTCTGCCCACAACCATAAACGCTACATTTGCAGAGGAGTCAACAAGGTACAACATTCCTACTGTGAAACACGGAGGTGGATCACTGAAGTTTTGGGGATGTTTGAGCTACAAAGGCACAGGAAAATTGGTCAGAATTGATGACAAGATGAATGCAATATGTTATCAAAAAATACTGGAGGAAAATTTGCATTCATCAGGCCGGAAGCTGCGCATGGGACGTACTTAGAGATATTCCAACATGACAATGATCCTAAACACAAGGCCAAGTCGTCCAGTCATTGGCTACAGCAGAATAAAGTGAAGGTTCTGGAGTGGCCATCTCAGTCTCCTGACCTCAAAATCAGTGAGCCACTCTGCGGAGATCTCAAACGTTCAATTCATGCAGTTCTGCCCAAGAATTTACAGGAATTGGAGGCTTTTTGCCAGGAAGAATGCGCAGCTTTACCATCTGAGAAGATAAAGTGCCTCATCCACAAATACCACAAAAGACTTCAAGCTGTCATTGATGTTAAAGGGGGCAATACACGGTATTAAGAACTGGGGTATGTAAACTTTTGATTAGAGTCATTTTGGTAGTTTCTGTTGTCATTATGATTTAAAAAGAGTAAACACAGTTGATTGATAACAAATGGCTTCAGTCAAACACTAAGCCTCCATTCACATTAGGTCGCTCTGACTTAGGGGGCGACCTGTGAAGTCGCGTGTAGCGCGACTTCGGCGCGACTTGCACGGACTTCACATAATGGAAGTCAATGCAAGGTCGCCCCGAAGTAGTACAGGACCCTTTTTCTAAGTCGGAGCGACTTGTGTCGCTCCTATTAGAACGGCTCCTGTACTACACAATGGGAGCATGAGGACCGCGACTTGTCAGGCTGGCAAGTCGCGGTCCAAGTCGTACCAGTGTGAATGCGGTCTAACCATGAGTGAAAGAAAAGTTTTTGTGTTATCATTATTATTCTCTGCAAAATGGCCAAGAAATCATAAATTCTCCCAGGGTATGTAAACTTATGAGCACAACTGTATATATTGTAAAAGCAAAGTATTTTAATAGGAGCAGTTCAAAAAAGTGCATTGTGCTGATGTACACTGCTCTGTGCTGCAAAAAAAAGTAGTCAGGCGCTATATTTTTTTTTTTTTGAGCACATGGTGTGTAAAAACGTGTAAGTGCACCACAACATGCATTAATGTAAGTCAGAACAGTCAGTCGAAGATTACATTACAAATAAAGTGTGGTGAAGATGAAAAAAAACAAAATATAGATAGCAGCACATATTAAAACACAATGCAGCGAACAAATGTCAACGCACATGTCTTTACATGAGCTTAGCACACACCTTGAGGTGTGAATGGATCCTTAGCCATACTCTTTAAAACAATGCCCACCTAAAAACTGCCCCAACCATGAGAAGGCTTTACGGTTGTGTTTGTCTCCCAGGGTACATATTCCCTACTTACCCTGATGGGTACCTGGATACCTTTGTCCTTCCAGCAGCACAGTGTAGTATTCATGAATGTCATGGTGATGATGCATAGATTGGCGGGTAGGGGACTGGAGTATCTTCTATGTATTGAATTGGCAGACAACACCATGTGGTATTCTGGGTTGTCTGCATGCTCGTACGTATTTTGTGGAGTGGCAGACATTGTTATAGTGCTGACTGAAATTTGGTATCCTCTCAGTTGACCAAAACATTGTTGGTGAGTTTGCAATAAGTATTGTGACTCTACTGGAAGTTTGTTATGGTAGCAGAAGGTAGTAGACAGGATCTGATAAATGTTTGGCACCAGTATACTGATGCTGAGAATGACAGCGTTAACACAAACAGGGAATAAGGAACTGGGTTAATTATAGCAAACCACAGAGAGCCATTTCTGGGTTAAAGTGATATTCAACCCAAAACCCAAAAATTATTATATTTTAGCATTCTTAGATGTGGTGTCTCCACCTTCCAAGTGGTCCTGGGCACAGTTTGCTTAACTGTTCCTGTGTATGATTCGGGACACTTATGCCCCGTACACACGCGTCGATAGTTGGCTGTGAATTTTCGGCCAACGTCCGATCGGCCTATTTTCGGCTTGTTAGTATGATGCTTTCGACAACCGACTCCGACTTTTCGGCCGAATAAAATCTGGTGTGCAGGCTATAAAATTTTTGTTGGTCGTCAACACAACGGCCGATTTTCCGTCAGTCAGTACAGATTTCGGCAGACAAAAATCTGATGAGCAAGACTGGGCATGCTCAGAGAAGAAAAAACACACGGAAAGTAAACCAGCACATGACATCACTTCTGAAGTTGGTTTTTGTTGGCCGAGAAAATTTGTGTGCAGTCTAGAGCACATTCCAACCAACACAACAACACTGGACAAAAGACGGCCGATCGGTCGGCCAATAATCGTTGCGCGTGTACGAGGCATTACACTACACAAAAGAGATGGGCCAGGGGGTTGAACCGAGCTCAGGGTTAAAACTGCCAGTGTGACTACACCCTAATACTACCTCCCCAGTCTGACAAAGCTGCTGCCCAAGGGTGTCTTCATTGCTCCTCCAGTGGAGCAGAGACACTCTTAAGGTCCCGTTCACATCTTGCAATTTGGTATCACAGCCAGAATCACTGCAATTATGCCCACAATCCCAATTCGCATGGCAATCACAGCACAATACAACCACAATCGAAGCAGAATTGCATCGTATATGAGGTATATTACAAATGCAATGCACTTCTGCTGCGATTGTCACAAGAAAGGATCGCACGGTAATCACGGCAAACTGCACGTTCACAAATTGTGTGAGCAGGAGCTTCTTTTCGGTCAGCAAATGCGCATAAGGCAGCCTATTCAAGTGAATGGGCAACCCTATGTGACACGCAGAATTGCATGAAAAGTTCAATGTCAAAATCATGTAGCAGGGATGCTCGTTCACACTATGCGATGATGTGAAGGGAGCCTAAGATAGGAAGTGTGTAACTGGCTGGATCACCAGGTGAAAATAAAGGGAAAAAAAAAATTAAAAAGTATACAGGCACTACATCTAATGATTAGTAAGCAGCAATAAAATACATTTTCGGTTTTGGGTTTATTACCGCTTTAAGCATTCCCAGCAGCATGGGAGCTACTAGTCAGTAAGGAGTTAACCATATTCAGTCATCAGGGAACTGATAGTCTTGAATGGGTTAATAATTTCCTGCCACCAGAGAGCTGCTATTCATGAAAAGTATAATCACATGGAACCACCAGGGAGTCACTAGTCTAGAATTGAAAGTCCCCAGCCATCAGTCCTGATCGGGTTAACTATACAGGGGGAGGGGGGGTGAGTGTGTGTGGTGTTGATAAGCGGGAAGCAAGCATGCTGCGGAGGGATACAGGGCGTACACAATTGGTGTGATTCTACAGCTTCTGAGGAAATAAAATATCAAGGACAACGTTCTGCACTTCCATGCTGCCAGTAACAATGTGAGTTTATCTGAGCCCAAAAAAAAAAAAAGTCTTCCTTGGTGAACATTGCTGAAAGATGTAGCTGCAATTAACTGCAAGTAACAGACATCCCTGAGCAGTCACCCTGAACCTAAACCAGACTACAAATGTAAAGAATGTGAGGCAGAAGATTAAAGCACTAGATAAGAAGGCGGAGGGATACGACCTCCAGCACTCCGGCACTATATATAGGAAAAACCATCCTCCAGCCACGTCAGTCTGCAGGTGGAATGAGAGAAGTAACGTAGAGAGATTGTGGGCGGCTTCACGTTATAGAAGAGTTTATTTATTCATTTGGTTGCTATCGTTCCAAGTGCCAGGTTATAGAAGTCCACCACCGACCATCCACATGGCCACCATGGCTGCATAGCGAAGGCCAGCGGCGACCCCTCCCCAGGCCAGTGCAAGGCAGCAGCAACCAGCAGCGCTGGCAGCACCCGGCTTCGGCACAAACATGGCGTGAGTATACCGGGGAATTGGGACTGTTCTTTTTGGGTGGCTGGAGAGTCTATAGCATTGTATCAGACTGTACGGGTACTGGGTGTGTGATACGATGGAGAATTTTACAATGATAAAAATTCCATCATGGTAATTTACCATCACTTTAGCCTTAGAGTCATAAGCTAATATACCAGATTGAAGATACTAAATTTAAAAGTATTTTAATTACATTCATTTCATTTCATTCATTTGAGTTTTTATGAGTCCAATGAGTTCTGAAAATTACAGTCACATGTCTAAAATAAAGACCTTTATTCTTGTTAAAACTTTGTGAATGAAGCCTTGTGTGTAAAGTACACGGCTCCCTTATTAAAGAAAAAAACAAAAAACATTTTCACGTAGCGATAGGGAATACAATGTAAAAGGCTTTATGACTAATCACGTGTAGATCCCAGTAGGGTGGGGGGATGTACCGTACCTCGTCTTTTTAATAGTCGGGGACGTTCTCAAGGGAGATGCTGCCTATTAGCTCTTCTGTAACAGCTGTTGGCTTTTTATTCCTCTCGAGTGTCTCACGTTACAGTACAGCAGATGTCTGTGTAAAGGATATTTTTAGTAATGCGGTCAGGCTGGGTGAGCTTTCCTTGTCCAATTCATTGTCAAATTCTAAAGTCCGAGGAGTACAACAAGAAATTTAATCTAGTAATCTGTAAGATGGAATGTTACGGGTCTGTGATAAAATGTATTTGAGGTTAAGATGGCGTTGATGGCCTGAGGGTGGGGAAGAAACCAGACGATCGGATTGTGAAATGGCGGCTGAGCTGCTCTTGACTAACGTGGTGTGGGAGTGACGGAGGGGGAAGTGGCCATTTATGGTCATGAGGAAGCTGCATTCCAGTTGTATAGGCATTTGACTGCTGGGAGAGAAAAAAAGATTTAACCAAGTTGGGCTGATGATGTGTAACAATCAAATATAATTGACAAGCTATAAATAGCCACATGGATCCAGAAGTATGGTAAACACGGCTTTATTATTTTCAGCTAATGTAAACTGTATCCTTGACTTAAACAGATTAAACCAGATAAAATTTTACAAGTGAAAATGGTTACAAACCAGATGCCAGCTATTTTGATGGGCATTTATTTAGGCATAATAACAAGCAAGGATTCCTAATCAGCACGCAAACTGAAATGTAAAATTTGAGGAAGATATGACAGATGGTAAATAGAACAACGACATACAAAGGAAGACGCGAAACACAAAGACGCAGATGGGTGGGTGGGGGAGTACTCTAGCTAGTTCTGGTTACAAATGTTTGCTCCACCCTATTGCACTTCCTTGTATTATGTGTCATCTCACCCCCCTCCCTACAGCTAAAACCAGTCTTTAGCTACAAAAAGCCCGCCACAATTATCTTGTCACTCATTTTCTCCCCAATCCCTGCAATCACAAGCCTTTTATTAACCACTTCAATGCCTGATTATGACTCCAGTGCATTTTTTAAAGGCAGGAAAGAATAGGGAAGATTTATCCACCTTTTGTAGAACCAGGCTATGCAAAACTGAAGCAGTGAAACTGAGCTAGATGTAGTAAAATAAAGTTTTTTTTCATCATTTTTACCCTCTGCTGCTGGAAAATGGCCCTGCACAAGATACAACATGTTCCTGACTACTCCTCGAATGTACATGTGTTTTAAACTACTAACCAGTATAAAATACAATAGTAAATGTCTAAAATATTTACATATCTGTCAGTCAGTAGCTCAGGATTTTAGATGTCGAGTTGCAAATACACACAAAAACCAAAAGACCACTAGTTCTTTTGACTTGTTAATATGTATATCATTTATTTTTCTTTCAGGTTCCTCAAGGCATCCCGCAGCAGCAGTGCTGTATACGAGGAAGAAAGCGCAGAAACCAGCTTCTACGTGAAAGTCCTAATACTTGTAAAAGATGAACCTGTTAAGCGACGATCTGATGTTGGGGGACTTTCTGTCCCCCTTCAACCAGTCGTTTTTGGCGGCTGATGAAAGTTTGGGTCTCTTGGATGACTGCATTGAGGTGTCCGGGTACCTCCCATCGCATGGGTTCTCCAGCGAAAAGGCTAAGAATGGCGTCTCTGAACTGCTGCCTTTGGCTGAACCACTTGGCAGTTTCCAGGGTAAGAGCACTTCTACTAACAGTCCTAGGCCATGTATAAATCATTACATTGCAGCTATTTGATTATTGCACTGCACTTATGTTTAATAACAACACTGGTAATTTATGAAAGATATCAAACATTTATTGAAAAAGGGTGTTGTAATTTGAGGTAAAACACCTTTAATAATGAACTCTGAACCAGAGGCTTTGGTTTTCACTTCTAACTTGATGATCTCTTAATTTCTTAACAGGAGACGCCTTCTCCGGCATGGATTGGATGGTGGAAAAAATGGACCTGAAGGTGTTTGATATTGATTCCCTGCTTGGAATGGAAGATCTAGAATCCACTGTCTCGCCAGATGAGCTGATGGCCACGTTGGATGACTCTTGTGATGTCCTAGAGGACCCACCTCTCCCACCGGTGTTTGGCCAGTATGTGCCATCACCTGCCCAAGTCTTTCTTCCAGAAAGACCACTGGAGGCAGATCAAGTGGCTCCAGTAAGTCCCAGTTTATCAGAGTCTAATAGCTCTAGCCCTGACCATTCTTTTATCTTGGATGTAGGAAGTGAGGTAGATGTTGCTGAGGAAGATAAGAAATCAGTAATCTACATACTTGAAGTTCCAAAATGTGATAAAGAAGATTCCTCAGATAATGACAGCGGTATTTATATGAATCCACTTCTGAAGTCTGAGAAAGAGGATTCCTCAGATAATGACAGTGGGATTTCTATGAGCCCATCATATCTGGGGTCTCCTCAGGAAAGCCCTACATCTACTGTAGAGTACCCTAGTAGTGTCCAGTCCTCTCCCGCTTCTCCTATTTCCGAGAGACCCAAACCTTATGACCTTCCCTCTAAGGATAAAGAAGTCTTGGCAAAGGTAAAAACTGTTGGGCATCCCAGAGTAGACAAGAAGACAAAGAAAATGGAGCAGAACAAAACAGCAGCCACTCGCTACCGGCAGAAGAAGAAAGCAGAACAAGAAGCAATATCTGATGAGTGCCGAGAACTGGAGCAGAAAAATGATTCCCTCAAAGAAAAAGCAGATTCTCTAGCAAAAGAGATCCAGTATTTAAAAGACCTAATAGAAGAAGTCCGCAAGGCCAAAAGTAAACGAGCAAAAAGTTCTTGAGACGGGAGATAGTTGGAGCGTTGTGTATGTTGTGTGTATATATAGGATGCATGGTTGTAAAAAAAAGTAATACGTAATGTCTACTCAATAAATTATTTTGTAGTTAAATGTTTAATTTTTGTTGGGAGATATTACTTTTATGCTGTAACCAGTCACCTCTTAGTAACCTTTGCTGGTGTAAGAAAACTGGTATAGAGTTGGGTGGTCAATCCACGTTCTTGTCTCAAGATCTGGACCAAGTATGCTTGGGCAAAAATTACACCTCTTCTGATTACTGCTTCTGGTGAATTCCCTTGGCTTTACCATTTCCTGATTGCACAATTAAAGTGACTGTCATGAGAGAATTATGGGGGATGCTATTGTAGGTCTCTTCTTAAAATGCTAGATGCTTGAATGTGTCTAACTTCAGGATGCTTGAGTGACAACCCTGGAACAAGCATGCTATAAATGAGTGCCAAAATTCCTTTGGTTTGATTTACTAAAGGGAAACAGACTGCAGTTGAACCCTTCAAAGTGCAGTTGCTCTAGAGCTTAGTAAATGAGGTAAAGCTGCACTTAGCAATGAATACCCAATCACTTGCAAGAAAAAAAAACTTTATTTTTGCTTGCACATGATTGGATGTTGGAAGTCAGCAGAGCTTCCTCTCATATACTAAGCTCTGGAGAAACTGCACTTTTTACAGTGCAATGGCACTTGAAAAGTGGAGTCTATTTGCCTTTAGTAAATCAACCCACTTATCTCCATAGGTGTTCTGGGTCAGCAAATTAGACTACATTGAAATTAAAGTTTCAGAATGACAGCCAGGGAACTAGCATTCTTAAAGGAGAATGATAGCCTCCATTAATCTTGTAACAGCGTCTCTTTAAAGAGATTTTCTTGGCATGACCCTAAACCTTGTTTCTGTAGCAAGAATCAGCTTTTTATTAGTCTGAGTGATGTCTTAAGACACCAGGCCTGCAAAATTCTTGCAGGGGCAGCTGCTGGAAGATCAGACCCTGTTAAATAGACATTTCCCAAAAGCTCCTTTCCTACACACAGTGTGTAGGCATACTCTTGGAAGTCAAGGAAGAAGCATTCTTTTGTTGGGAAAGAAAGTAACGTGTGCATGTTGAGAGGTATGGGGATTGGTGAGTTCCTGGTTGACATTCTGGATTTTCTGTGTCGCAGGTAAGAAAAAAGTGTGCATTTGTAATTCTGACATCATTTTCAGGAGGTCAGAAGTGGCAACCACATATTTCAAAGGTCTGTAAATTTGAAGGCAAGATATAAGGTTCTCTTTAAGCACTTAAGCCCCGGAAGATTTTACCCCCTTCCTGACCAGGGCCTATTTTGCGATTCGGCACTGCATGAATTTAACGCTGTACCTAAACTAATTTGACGTCCTTTTTTTCCCCACAAACAGAGCTTTCTTTTGGTGGTATTTGATCACCTGTGCGATTTTTTGATCATGCGCTATAAACAAAAAAAGAGAATCAATTTTGCAAAAATAACAATATTTTTCACATTTTTGTATATGAAATTCCCCAAAAAAATGTAAAAATCAAAATTTTTTAACATTTTCAGCCAATTTGTTTTATGCTACATATGTTTGGTAAAAAAAAAAATCGCAAAAAGCGTATTTTGATTGGTTTGCGCAAAAGTTACTAACAAAGATTTTTGTCATTTTTGTTGTTTTTTTTTTAACGAGTAATGGCGGCGATCTGCGATTTTTTTTTTTGCGGGACTGCGACACTGCGGCGGACAGATCGGACCCTTGGCTGACATTTTTGACACTTTTGGGGTTACCAGTGACATTACTGCAGTAATCAGTGCTATACATATGCACTGTTACTGCAAAAATGACACTGGCAGTGAAGGAGTTAACTGTATTGGAGAGGGAGGGGTTAAGTGTGTTCTAGAGGCGTGCTTCTAACTGTGATTGGCTGTGGCTACTAGTGTAAGAACAGAGATCAACGGTCCTACATAGTAGAACCGTCTGATCTCCATTTTTACACAGGGGAGAATGACAGGCGGCTTGTTTACATTAGCCGTCTGCCTTTCTCCCTTCCCGGCGAACGATCGCGAGTGACCGGCGGACATCGGGCCGCAGGTCCCACGCACTGACTTGTTAGTGAACGAGCCGGGGCGGGCGCGCGTTCGCCCGCTATTGGCTCACAAGCCAGTGACAGGCTTGTGACGTACCGGTACGTCACTTTGCCTGGCCGGGGCTGTCGGCAAGTGGTTAAAGCCCGTCTCCTACTCTACTTTGGCCCAGTAGTAGGCCGCTCAGCCACACACTTCATAGGTGGAGAAAGAGTAGTAAGTTGCATGCTTCTCCATACCTGAAAATATGAGGTATTTTCTTGGTAAATCGGTGGCAGAAGAGACGGGTTATAAACGGAACCTGGTATATTCCTTAGCTGGTCAAAGTAATACTAGGTCAGGGCTGATACAGTCCTGACTGTACCAACAAGATTCTATTTATGTATTTTCCATTTATGAAGATCTCTGCTTGATGTGGCCAATTCTTCACTTTTCCATGTCAATATGCTGATGCCTGCCCCACAGTAAGTGCACTATACCAGAAAGGCAGCAAAACGGACAGGAAACAAATGTTTTCAAAACTAAAAGCGACCCAGTCTGTGTGTCATATAGAACAGAACCCTGCCTTGACCACAGGCAGACCATAACCGCAAGAAAGTACAGAGTTGGTTGAGGACTTTCAGAGTTTTTTTTTTTTTGAAAATTCTTTTTATTGCAGATTTATAAAACATTACAAACATAAAACACTATACAGACAGTTAAACAGCCTGAATATCAGGCTGCTATTTACACGAACAAACGAAGCTTCAGCACAAGGCACATAGCATAGCTCAGAGGTTTTAATGTGTATATAGGAACATTGCAACCATCCCATCTTTTTCAGGCTACCGTAACATAAGAGAATTCCACAGTTCTGATCCCAGCACCAGTGTTCTCCCAACAAGTCACCATGCCAAAGAGTCTGCATTAGGCTGGCATTCGTTCATGTGTACAGCACCATTTCAACGTTTATATCCTGGACACAATCCCAGACATATCATGAGCAGCCAAAATAATCTACTACATGAAGGATATCAAGGGCCTTTTAGGTACACCCTGTTTAATTCAGACACTGTAGAGGTACTTTTTGTCCAACCACCCCACACCTTCTCGAATTTGTTAGGTATTCCCCTGCTGGCATAAGTGGCTTTAAAAAAGGGCAGTGCTTTATTTACAAGCACCTTCCATGCCTGAATTGGGGGGGGGGGGGGGTTGTAGGCTTTTTCCAGGAGAGTACAATTATTTTCCTAGCATAGTAAAATAACAGTCGACAGTGTACCTATTACTCTTTTTGGAGCTAGAGCATCAACCAATCCCAGAAGGCACACTTCAATACTGGGCCTAACACAGATAGTAGTAACCTCCTCTATGCATTCAGCAACTTCCAACCAGAACTTCTGTATAGCCACACATTCCCAGAATATATGCATGAAGTTTGCTCCTGATGAGGTGCACCACCAACAACAGGACGACTGGGAGGGAGAAATTCTGGCCAGGGTAAGATATATGCGATGTAGAAATTTATATTGAATGAAATGATCTCTAGTAGAGACCAATCGAGAGAAATTTATATCCCATACATAGTCCCAGTCATCTCCGTCCATCTGAGGAAACACCCTTTCCCATGCTGTTCTGCAAGGCTCAAGGACTCTATAGGTATCTACAAATTGTTTCTTATAAATATTAGCCAACGCTTTATCTAAAGAGTCCTTTCTAAGAATATTTCCATATCACTTTCTTGCAATGTGATTGGTGAGGTACCAAATTGAGAGTTGTATGCATGCCACAATTGCAAGTTACAAAATAGATGTGAGTTGAGTAAATTAATTTTGGATTTCATGTCATCAAACTGCAGAAGTGTGCCATTCTTGACTATATCCACTACTCTCTTAATACCATATTTGGTCCAAACAATGGGGTCTGGAAATTTAAAGAAGTGTGAAAACTGAGGATTATTCCACAATGGGGAGTGTGGTGATATTACCTGGGTGCTTCCAGATTCTGTCCTGCCAGCTTTAATACCTCTAAGCAGTAGATGAGACAGGGCCTCGTAGGAGCCTACTATCGCAGCCTCCAGAGCATCCGCCGCATTGTCCTCTGGAAGGGTCATCCACCTATGAGTGAAGTGAACACCAGCTGTCCCGCCAGATAGTAGCAAAGGAAATTAGGTCCTGCTAGTCTCCCTTGTTTCCACGGTTGCTGGAGTACCTGCAATTTGATCCTAGGATTTTGTCCATTCCATAAGAAAGCAGAGACCATACTGTCAATGTTCCGGAATATATACTTCTGAATCCACACTGGTGAATAACGAAATACATATGGAAATAACAGCAGGAACTTCATTTTTAGTAGGTTGACATTCCCAATGAGTGTCAAGGTAAATTTAGCCAAGCCTGCAGTCTATACTTCAATGCTTGTAATAAAGGGGTAACATTTAAGGCCATGAAGTTTGAGACTGAATTAGAAATATGAATGCCTAGGTATTTAACTCTGTCTACCTGCTGTAAGGGGCAGTTAGCCGCAAACCTGGAGGGCAGAGTAAGTATTCTTAAAGGGAGAATTTGAGATTTGCTCCAATTCACTTTTAACACTGAGAAGCCCGCAAAGGAATTCAATATGGACAAAGAGAAGCATTAGAATCACTCAAAAATCACTCAAAAATAGCACCATATCATCTGCATATAATTCCACCTCTTGAGGACTTTCAGAGTTTTTAATTGCTTTTTCTTCATGGGGGTAAAACGAACTAAAAAAAATATCACTTAAAGTTTAATTCCGGGTATGAAAGGTTGTATCAACGTGCCTTACTGAAATATTATATTTTCATAATACATTTCAGCTCATGCCCATTCTGCAATGGAATGTGGGCGCTTGCATATGACATTAACTAGCCATTTGACACACCTCATTCATACACCCTGGACATCAGACAGCTGTATTTTGCATATAGACGACAAGTCATCGATAGGAGTTTACATGTCTAACACCTTTTCATTCATTCATTTGGACACTCAACAAAGTTAAGTCTGCGCATAGAGATTACTGACACCACCTAAACACATTTGACAATTGTTTACATTAACACATGACAGCTGAACACAGACGGAGCGGCTCTCCCACAAACACAATCTCCAACACACGACACCCCACACTTACACAGGTATATAGGGAACACAAGGACCTTTTCATGTACTGTTTCTGTGAGATATGTTCTATTGTTAAATTGACTCATGAATTGTAACCAGTTTAAAGCAGTTTTTGCCGCTCAAAACTTCCCTTAAATATGAGCGAAACTTGAAATAAATCAGATGTGTCTACACCTTGCTTCAGTGCTCTGTGTCCTCGCATCTCCCAGCTGGAGAGAGGGAATTCACTATCCAGGGGGGTTAGCAACTGAAGGGCCGTATATCATCTTGTAAATTGCCTCCTGACGAGATTTGAGCTAACAGGGTACACACCTAAATAGCCTTAAAATTGTCCCCTTCCTCCTCATAAAACCTACTTTATGCTAAGAATGATGTATATACTTACCTATTTTTAGGCAGCTCTGGTCACATGATCTTTTCTGTGCCAGCCAGCAGCAGCTGCAGGGGAGAGTTAATAACAGTTAGTAAAGCCTGGAGTGATGACCTCACCCCTAGGTTTTAATGTTCGATTCATTATTGGCACTCCTTCCTCTTTCCTGAAGCCAAGCTGGCTAACACAGGGAGCTGGATTAGGTGTGTAGCCGGAATTCCACTTTAAGTCTGCTTGAAGACTGGGTAAAATACTAACTTTGCATCGTGGCTTATCTAAGTCCAATATTTCTAAAATTAGTGTCAGGGGGGCGTGGCTAGGTCATGGGGGCATGAGAACGCTTTTCTTTGGTGCTCCCGCTCCCTAGCCTCCCTTATCAGCGCTAATCACTACTATACCAGCTGTCATGAGCGCATATAAATGGAGGAAGACAAAACCTGCATCCCGGGCAACTCCAACGGCACCCATCCGCAACTTTTTCCTGGATTCCCCGACCCTGGTGCCGTGAGCCCTCACTGTGAGCCCACGTGGCCGCCCCCTCACCACATCCCGCAGCTGCCTCCTCTCCTGCACCCATATCCTCGATGGCGACCCCGAGTCCTTTGCCGATGTCGCAGCCCTCTCTTGCGGTCAGACCTGAGGAGGAACGGGACATTTGGGCGCTGCTTCTTTCCCTCCCCACCAAGCTGGACATGGAGGCCATGGTGGCCCAAATGATGGAGCAACACCACCGCGACTTTCAACTACTCACCGCGGAGGTGACCCAGGTCAAGGGGAGGGTGGATACAGGGGAATCTGCGACCGGGGACCTACAAGCCAGAGTAGCTCACCTGGAGCAAGTTCAGGCTGCCCACACCGATGCACTGGCGGATCATCAGCTCAAAATGGAGGACATTGAGAACCGGAGCCGCCGGAACAATCTGCAGCTCTGCGGCATACCCGAAGCCACTGGCCCGGGGGATTTGGTGGAGACGGTCCGGGCTACACTGTCGCAGGTGCTGCCGCAGGATCCCCCCATAACTTTTGAATTCGACCATGTCCACAGGGCTCTGGGTCCCCAAACAGTAGATGTTGCCAGGCCGAGGGACGTCATCTGTCGCCTCCACCGCTACTCCATAAAGGATCAAGTGCTCAGGGCGGGTTGGTCTAAAGGCCCTGTGGATTTTGATGGGGCTCTGGTGCACATTTTCCCAGACGTCTCCACGCAGAGCTATGCTGAAACGCCTCTTGGAGAGGCTCCGGTGCCAGGACGCTACCTACCGATGGGGATTTCCTCTTCAACTCACCGTCCGGAGAAATGGCTCCTCTTTTACCTTACGCAGACATGCTGATCTTCCAGCCCTTTTTGGGTTTGTGGATATGGCCCCATTGGATCTCCCGGACTGGATGGCAAGACTCCGGGACAGAGACGCTCGTTTTCCCGGCGGCGGTCCTTCACGGCCCCGTTCCAGCGGACAACGCCGCCAGCGCAGGACCTCAGGATCACGGTCCAGTGGTCCAACGGTGGCCTCCCCGGAGACTTGACTCTGAACTGCTCCAGAACTGTAAGTCCACATCTGGCCCCCTCCATTCTCTGCCCCCATCTCTCTTTAAAATTAGTGTCAGTTAAGCCCTGTACACACCGGCCGTACATTAAAGCAGCTTCTGGCTTTTGTCGAAGTGGCATATTCGAAAATGATTTTCCAATAATTTTTTTGCATTAAATTTTGCAATAAATTTTGCATTTATTTATCAGTATTAGTTTAGTTAGCACCTTTGGCACTTTATAAGAGGTTACTATATATTGGCACTTCTTGGAGGATTCGGATCCATCTATTTGCACTGATTCAACAGGAACTGTTTTCTGCACATTATGAACTTTGCATTTATTTATCAGTATTAGTTTTGGTCAGCACCATTGGCACTTTACAAGAGTTCACTATGTATTTACACTTGTCTAGATATATTTTGGCTATTTTGAATGCTGTCATTTTTTTTAATCTGGCGCCAGTACCCGGAAGTGATGTCATGACATCACTGCCGGGATTTTGCATGGAGACCCGATCAGAGCCGAATGCGGCTTTGATCGGGTTTTCGGCGGCTATGCAGGCTGGTTGCCCGGGTCTCCCGGTGGGACCACAGTAGGGAGGATTTCTCTATCCACCTCACTTGAGTGAATAAAGTGTTCCTTTCACATTAGCAGTCTCCAGGGTGATGCGATTTTCAGCGTGCCTTGGAATGTTACTTTGATGTGACTTTGGGTGTAATTAGACTTTACATTCTCTCTGATCAAAGTCACATCAAAAGTTGCACCAAAGTAGCTCTTGAGGGAGTCTATTCCACATTTTCCCTGCTCTTACTGTAAAGAAGCCATTTCATATTTTGAGATTAAATCTCTTTTCCTCTAAATTTAAAAAGTGCCCTCTTGTCCTCTGTGATGATCTTAAAGTGAATAAGAGAACACCAAGTTCACTATATGGACCCCATATGTATTTTTACATGTTGATCATATCCCCCCTTAATCTCCTCTTCTCAAGAGAGAATAAATTCAGTTCCTCTAATCTATCCTCATAGCTGGGCTCCTCCATACCTCTTATCAGTTTGGTTGCTCTTCTCTGCACTTTCTCCAGTTCCCCAATATCCTTTTTATGAACTGGTGCCCAAAACTGAACTGCATATTCCAGAAGAGGTCTTACTAATGATGTGTATAGGGGCAAAATAATATTTCTCTCTCTGAAGTCTATATCTCTCTTGGTACAAGAAAGAATTTTGCTCACTTTGGAAATCACAGCTTGGCATTGTGTGCCATTATTAAAAAAGAAGTATTAGATTTGTTTTTTCAGACTCCTACATACCTACAGTGCATTGCGAAAGTATTCGGCCCCCTTGAACTTTTCAACCTTTTGCCACATTTCAGGCTTCAAACATAAAGATATAAAACTGTAATTTTTTGTGAAGAATGAACAACAAGTGGGACACAATCATGAAGTGGAACGAAATTTATTGGATATTTCAAACTTTTTTAACAAATAAAAAACTGAAAAATTAGACATGCAAAATTATTCAGCCCCCTTAAGTTAATACTTTGTAGCGCCACCTTTTGCTGCGATTACAGCTGTAAGTCGCTTGGGGTATGTATCTATCAGTTTTGCACATCGAGAGACTGAAATTTTTGCCCATTCCTCCTTGCAAAACATCTCGAGCTCAGTGAGGTTGGATGGAGAGCATTTGTGAACAGCAGTTTTCAGTTCTTTCCACAGATTCTCGATTGAATTCAGGTCTGGACTTTGACTTGGCTATTCTAACACCTGGATATGTTTATTTGTGAACCATTCCATTGTAGATTTTGCTTTATGTTTTGGATCATTGTCTTGTTGGAAGACAAATCCCCGTCCCAGTCTCAGGTCTTTTGCAGACTCCATCAGGTTTTCTTCCAGAATGGTCCTGTATTTGGCTCCATCCATCTTCCCATCGATTTTAACCATCTTTTAACCACCATGTTTGACAGCGGGGATGGTGTGTTCAGGGTGATGAGCTGTGTTGCTTTCACGCCAAACATAACGTTTTGCATTGTTGCCAAAAAGTTAGATTGTGGTTTCATCTGACCAGAGCACCTTCTTCCACATGTTTGGTGTGTCTCCCAGATGGCTTGTGGCAAACTTTAAACAACACTTTTTATGGATATCTTTAAGAAATGGCTTTCTTCTTGCCACTCTTCCATAAAGGCCAGATTTGTGCAGTATACGACTGATTGTTGTCCTATGGACAGAGTCTCCCACCTCAGCTGTAGATCTCTGCAGTTCATCCAGAGTGATAATGGGCCTCTTGGCTGCATCTCTGATCAGTCTTCTCCTTATATGAGCTGAAAGTTTAGAGGGATAGCCAGGTCTTCGTAGATTTGCAGTGGTCTGATACTCCTTCCATTTCAATATTATCGCTTGCACAGTGCTCCTTGGGATGTTTAAAGCTTGGGAATGATATTGCCAACCAATTGGTTTTGGGGCCACCCTCTTTCTCTGATATCCTCTTGAAAATTGTTAGGCCTCCACATCATCACTTGATATCAGTTTTTGCAAGTAAAGGCTGGCCCTCATTGCCACCAGGTTGATCGGGCAGCATCCGCTTGCTCACGCCCCTGAGCAGGACGCAGCACCTCCTCCTATAAAGCAGCCACTTGTGTTTGCAGGTTTTCCAGTTGGGCTGTAAATTGGGCAGACAGCAAGCAGGTGTTTTCCTGCTGTGTGGCTATGGCCTGTGCCAGCGCCTGCTGTTGCTAAACAACTGCCTCCTCATAATGACGGTTCACGTTCATGGAGGCCTGCTGCTGGGTCACCTTGGCCTGCACTAGAGCTTTGATAACTTCCTCCACATCTTTTCCTGTAGCTTGCAGTGCCTGAGCTGACTTAATCCAAGACATGCCATAGGTGCACTGTCTCTAACAGCCTTTGTAACAGCCAAATATTCTTTGCCCGCATCCTCCACCAGTTGAGAAGTTCTGGAATATAGCTACCATGATAGTGCTTCGGGATACCTTGCAAAGCCATTTCTCATAAACATAAAAAGTCTTTATTTTCTTCAAGGCAAATAAAAACAGAGCTTTTAGTGCCCATTCACACAGGGGCGACGCGACTTGCTGGGGCGACCTGTGAAGTCGCGGTGCACAGCGTGCACCGCTACCTCGGCGCGACATGCATGGACTTCATATCATTGAAGTCAATGCAAGTCGCCTCCAGGTCACCCCAAAGTAGTACAGGACCCTTTTTCTAAGTCGGAGCGACTTGTGTCGCTCCTATTAGAATGGGTCCTGTGCTAATCAATGTAAGGCGACCCACCGCGACTTGTCAGGCGACCAAGTCGTCTGACAAGTCACGCTAGTGTGAATGGGGTCTTAGCAGCAAACTTAAATAGATTAACTCCAGAAACAAGAACACAAAAGTCCATTTATCTTCAGCACAAATGATACATAACACAGTAACAGTCACATAACCACTTAATGCATATCGACATAGCCCTACGTCAGCTGACTTTAAGTGGTTGTATCGGGGTGATACCTCTAGCTAGAGGTATCATCCCGGTGCTGTATTTTGGAGCCGGCGGTCGGCTTTCCAGCGGTAATGACCAATGTGACTCGGGAGCCGCTCGATCGTTACCCCAGCGAGTGGGAGAAGATGCCCCCCCCCCCCTCCCGCCGCCTCCCGCGGCTCTGCCTGGGTCTCCTGTCCCACCGGGAGACCGGAGCAACCAGCCGGCGCATCTGCTGGTTGGATGGAGTCCACGTCACGTCTGGGTTACTCGGCTGCTAAAGGCGCCAAATTTAAAAAGTGAGTGTATTCAAAAATGCGGTTTTTGGCGTTTTGAATACATGGAAGTGTAGTGGACCCTCGATCCCTCCATAAAGAGTACCTGTCACTGCCTTTTGCTGTCACAAGGGATGTTTACATTGCTTGTGACAGCAATAAAAGTGATCAGATTTTTTTTTTTTTAAAAACCTGTGGTAAAATTAAAAAATAAATAAAATAAATAGGAAAAAAAAAATGTAGCCCCCCCCCCCCGTCACCGTGAGCTCGCGCACAAAATAAAAAAAACTCCTGCAAGTGAAATCGCTGTACAAACCACACATGTGAGGTATCGCCGTGATCACCAGAGCGAGAGCAATAATTTAAAAAAAAGAGCTACTCTAAACTGGTAAACGTTAAAAATTTTTAAAGCGTCGCCTATAAAGATTTTTATTGATCGTAATTTGTCGCCATTCTGCGGGTGTGCGCAATTTTAAACCGTAACATTTTGGGTATCTATTTACTCGACGTGACATCATCTTTCCCAATATACAAAAAAATGGGCTAACTTTACTGTTTAGTTTTTTTTAAAATGCAGTGAAATGTAATTTTTTGAAATTTTTCCAGAAAAATGGCGTTTGAAAGACCACTGCGCAAATACCGCGTGACAAAAAATATTGCAATGTCCGCCATTGTATTCTCCAGAGTCTTTGGTAAAAAAAAAAAAAAAAATATATATATATATATATAAATCAAACGATTTATCGGAATGGCAAAAGATACTACCATCGTGGAATCAACCAGTTTTGAAAGATAAAAGCTCAATGAACATAAATTAACCATTTTATCGTTAGTTTTCGTGAAATCAGAAAGGAAATTTATAATGTTTATATTGTTTGTGACATGCTGTGCTTTATTTGCAATAAAGTTTTGTTTATTATTGCAGAATTTTGGTTGGTTATATATACTCTATAATTGCAAAAGCTAGCAGTATGCCCTTGTTTGATGAGTTTAGCAATGAACGTTTGTGGAAATGAAATGCACTTTACATAAAACGTTTTTTTGTGGATAGTACATTTCTATTATTATGTTCATTCTGTAATATGTTTACCTTCCGGGTTAAAGGTTTTGGCACATGCGCAAGAAAAGTCGCACGATTGTTCTTGGGCGAGGCAGCCACAAAACACAAGAATGTCAGTAGATCAGCAAAAATATTTCCAATTTCTCAAACGATTTTTTAAGGCCGAAAAGTTGAAAAAGATTGCCGTTCGTCATCCACTAACTATAAGAATATCGGGTGAACGATCGTCATTATAGATTTTCGGCCGATTTTTCTGCTAGTGTATGGCCAGCAAAGGCTTAGTTTACATTTGCGGTTGGGGAACACTAAAAATATGTGGTTGATCCGTTCCCCCCTCCCCAAGCTGTAAAAAGAGTCACACGGGGGGTGTACTCATGCATTGCTGTGGCAACATTGCTTTATGGCGAGACAAAAATTATCCCCCCAGTCACGTTTGGTGGGCAGTACTGATGACAAACATGCTCTGTTCATGTGAAAAGAAGACTGCGAACAATGTCAGGTAAAAAGCCTTTTTTGTATAAGAGATATTAGACATGTTCACCCATTGTTTTTTTATTTATTTATTTTTTTATAAAGTTCCACTCTAAGCTGAAGTACCAGGGTTAAAAGAGTTAATAAAGCTAAGAAACTGGGCAAACACATGCAGCACACCTGGTGATGCTGTCAAAATCTTATGACACAGTGAAACAAACAATTGTAAATAATATGCACCTTTATTTAGCGCAGGGTCTACATACTTAAAAAAAAATTGAAAAATGGTTAGCGCAAACAGAGAAACAGGTTCAACAATCAAAAGTGGAATCACAGCATTAGCATTAGAACATCAACAAATGCTATTTAGATGTTCTTATTCCCTATCTAGCTAAGATAACCACAAAATAAGTCCCAAACGTGTCAGTTGGTGAGCTCAATGGTCTGGGTTGGGGCACTGAACAACTGTGCGATAACAAATTTCTTTCCATTAGTAGCTATCATTGTACTGTCTCATTAGGGTCCTACACACGGAAAGATACGAGTGAGAGGTCCCTTTAAGATGATGCACTTTGAAGAAATTCTCTTCCCAGGCAGTCTACTGAAGTTCCGTGTTGCAGCAATTCTGAAAATCTGGGAGGTAGACATTGCAGCCCCAGAAACCTGAGGCCTTGTGGCACTTACAAAGAAATAATCAGCTCTCCTAAGTCCTCCTAGGCAGCCAGAAGAAGAAAGGGGAATCCACCATAGCCTCTCTGGGCTGTCCTCTTAGCACTGAACAATAAGGATTTGACTACAGACCCCAGTAGGATATCTCCTTGAAAATGGGTGGCAAAGTGGTGTAGTGATTAGCACTTTCACCTGACATCAAAAGGGTCACTGGTTCCAATTTCCAACCATGACACTACGTCATTTTTTTTAGTTTGCATGTTCTTTCTGTGCTTGAGTGGGTTTCCTCCCACACTCCAAAGACATGCTGTTAGGTTAATTGGATCAGGTCTAAATTGGCCTTACTAGGTGTATGTATGAATGTGGGTTAGGGACCTTAGATTGTAAGCTCCTTGATGGTAGGGACTGATGTGAATGCACAATGTATATGTAAAGTTCTGTGTAAATTGACAGCGCTATATAAGTATAGTGAAATAAATCTCATCTACCTTTTTTTTCCAGAAAGTTCTTTTATCAATCTCCTTCTTTCCCATCTGTTTTACAGAACACTTCTCCCACTGATGCCAGACAATCTACAGGTTTGCTCAGGTGTCTGACTTTTCACTAGCTATTCCATAGAGTTAAATTACAGCTGCCATTTTGGGGTAGCCTGAAATCCATTCTGCTAAGTTGCTAGGATCACAGTGACTTCTAGTGGCAGAGAAAAGTCAGTATGAAATTGTAAACAGTTGCTGCCACATAACAGGTAAAAATGTCAGTAATATTTTGAACTGCACATAGGTACAGTATCAATGATCTAAAACAGGGGTCTCCAAACTTTCTAAACAAAGGGCCAGTTTATTGTCCTTCAGACTTTAGGAGGGCCAGACTGTGGCCAGTGGGAGTGGAAATTTTCCTGACATCAGTGGGAGCAAACATCGCCACATTTGGTATTAAGGGGAAGAATAGTGCCCCATCATTGGTATTGGAGGGAGAAAAGGTGCCCCATTGTTGGTGTTGGATAGCAGAATAGTATCTTGTATCAGTGGCAGGAATAGTGCCCCAAGGTCGGATAAAGGCAAGCAAAGGGCCACATCCACAGTTTTTGAGACCACTGATCTAAAAGAATAACCTTTTAAGACAAACAGTTACATTTATGGCCAGAATTTATACATCTAATGGTAAATGGGAGTGACTCGAATGCATTGATGTCACTGATGCAAATTATATAAGCAGCTGGTCCCCAAGACTAGGGATGATCGAACTTTTGAAAAGTTCGGTTCGACCAGAACACCCGAATTTCAGGAAAGTTCGGTTTCGGATTCCAGAACCCCATTGAAATCAATGGGACCCGAACTTCTGGAATCAAAAAACACCATTTTGAAGCCCTAAAACCAAATAAATGCCCCTAAAAAGTGCCTAGGGTTCTGGGTCATGCCCCAGGGACTATTAATCACACAAACAAAAGTTCTTAAAAATTGTCGTTTTTGATAGAGAGCCAATTATTGAAAAAATTAAAAAAAAAAAAAAAAAAAAAAAGAGATTTCTTTGGATTTGGTGTCTGGGTGGTCTAAAAGGTGTACCTGTGAAGTTTCAGCTCTGTAGCATGTCCAGAACCAGAATTATAGCATACCAAACCATCAAAAATGACTTTTTTGCTTAACCGCACCTTTCTTTTGCTCCTAATCAACGGCACAGCCAATGTGTATGATGGGGACATAATGCAGTGCACTGGGAACAAGATTAGAGTTTTTTTTTTTAAAAAGGTGCTGTCTCTTTAAATGTGCATATAATTAACGGGTGTATTTCCACAATGGGGCTATTATTACCAAATGTTTTCAAGAAGTCCAAAGATGTATGTAATTGCACTTTATTTCATGTAAAATGGTGTTTGGTGCACTTTTACTTGAATTCTCACAAGAAACAGACATATATGCACGGATAAATTGAGGGTTAGGGTTAGGGGTAGGGGCCACAATGTAGTGCAGAGTGAACAAGATTAGAGATGTTTTGGATGAATACTGTTGTCTCTTGACTTTGAATAGAAGTATAGGATGCCTAAAAATTGGGCCTTTGGTGGTGCCGACGATGCCTTGACACCATATCCCTATGAAAGTGCTGGTAATGAAGGCAATAATTGCCTTTGTAAGGAAAAAAATTACAATGATATGCATCTGTGTGACAGGTGCGCAAAAATTGTTGTTTGTGTAGGGATTTGAACCCATGACCAGCCACATCCCAGGCGGTAGCCCTGCTTACTAGGCTACCGTCCTCTCTGGACTTTCTTCTCTGGACTTTCTTCTCTGGACTTTCTTCTCTGGACTTTCTTCTCTGGACTTTCTTCTCTGGACTTTCTTCTCTGGACTTTCTTCCCTGGACTTTCTTCCCTGAACATTCTTCCCTGAACATTCTTCCCTGAAGCATATTATTCAACCTTAGTCTTGCCAAGCCTTGCTCATCACCCTTGATTCCTGACACCTGGTACTTCCCTATATAAGTCCAGCCCCGTGCACTCAAGCTTGCTGATTATTGAGCTCCTGAGCCCTGATCAAGCTTCTCCTCATCTGCTGCTCTATCTACTACCACAAATCCAATGCTGACCAGGAATTGCCTACCGACTACTCTTCTGCTTTGTCCCTAGCTACTGAACTGCTACCTCTGTTGCTGATCCGGATTGTCTGACCACGCTTACTGCTGCCTGCCCCGACCTTTGGCTCGTCTGACTTCTCTCTGGTTATCCCTTGTCTGCTCCTCCGCCTTCGGGCCAAACCTGCACTCTGCCTGGCTGGGTGATCCTGAGGACCGTGTCCTGGTGTTAGCTTGCAGCGCAGTCTATCCCCACCATTAGGGGCTCTACTGAAAACCAGCTATCACTTAGTTTCCGCACCTCAGGTGAACCCGTGTCCTCAGCAGAGTACTACCTGGTGTCCATCCGGCATCCAGCACCGCTACCACCGTAGCCAACCCGGATTATCTGACCAAGCCTCTGCCAGACTCCCTGCACCTACTATCGGCCTGCGGTCCTTGCCACTGGGCTCCACTCATACCTCCGGCCAGCAGTCCTCTGACTCAGGTGAGCCTGTAGGATTGTTACAGTTTGGGTGTTGGCGGAGCCATACCACTGTAAGCCCAAAGAGCTGGTGTTGAAGAAGGCGTAAAAATTATGAAGGTGTGCACATGTGGAACAGGTGCGCAAACATGGTAGTTTTGGTGTTGGTGGAGCCTCCCCACCATAACCCCAAAGAGCTGGTGTTGAAGGAGGCCCAAAAATTGGAAAGGTGTGCACCTGTAGAACAGGTTCGCAAACATGGTAGTTTTTGTTTAGCATAGCCTCCCCACCTTAACCCCAAAGAGCTGGTGTTGAAGGAGGCCCAAAAATTGTAAAGGTGTGCACCTGTGGAACAGGTGCGCAAACATGGTAGTTTTTGTTATAACCAAAATGAGGTTCTGTGAACGTAAAGAGAATGAGAGGAGGGTTTGAGGGTGGCACCATGGTCCAGGCTTAAACTGAGGCTCAGCTGCCACATCACAACGATAGCCTAGTCTATGTAACGCTCCTGCGTTTTACGTATGATGTGGATTTTCAGCTGCAGAAATATTCCACTTCAGTAGTCATGTAGAGAAACGCTGAGACACCAATCCCAACTCTCAATGACTCATCATGTGTGGATGATCTCAATTCAGCAAGTAAATACACACACTCAATAAGATGTTTCCTAGAGTGACTTATGTATATAGTAACACAGTGATGATAGGCTGAAGAGACAGGTTGGGCAGAGATGGTAGATGACAGACACTTGAAAGGAAATGTTCTTGAAAGTAAGATAGTAGCAGATGGGATGCAGATAGGTTTAGCAATCATGTATGGTAGTAGATGACAGAGTAGCAGGTGGACATACAAGAGAGATCAACCCAGTGCAAGAACAGGTGGTAGTAGGCTCAAGAGCTAGCAATCTTAGATAATGCAGATGTAGTAATAGTCCTTAGTATGCAGAGCTAGATAGTGTAAGCTTTAGTATAAAGGTTATAGAGGTTTCCCCTGTGGGGTACTTATCACTAATAGCAATGTAGCAGAGGAGAGGTTCGGCAAGAGCGGATGATCCGGTAGCGGGATACAGGGATCAGCGCAGCGTGGTTCCGACAGCGAGGTATGCTTGCAAGCATGAGAGCTTCAAGACAGGTTAGCATCAAGGCACAAAGCAGTTTGAACAAACACATGTGAGTGAGAGCCGGCGATCTAAATAGCCATCCAGTCCGGCGCTCAGTGATGACAGCATCAGTCTTAAAGGTGTATGCGCACCTTACCAAAAGAGAATGGTGGGGCGCATACACTTATGAAAGATTAATTAGGGTACCCAAAGGTACCAGAACATTACAGTCTACAGGGTCTGCATTAGGTACATCAAAGCTTGATATCCACGACTGATT
The DNA here is from genome assembly GCF_965119305.1 of Pelophylax lessonae. NCBI lineage: Eukaryota > Metazoa > Chordata > Amphibia > Anura > Ranidae > Pelophylax > Pelophylax lessonae. Next base: position 84,495,004 of record NC_138775.1, on the reverse strand, counting down.
CATTTTAATGAATGTCAAACGGTCGACTGAGTCGGTGGAGAGTCTCGTTCGATGGTCTGTGACGAATCCTCCTGCTGCGCTGAATGCCCGTTCCGATAGGACACTGGAAGCAGGGCAGGCCAACAACTCCATGGCATACTGGGCCAGTTCTGGCCAGTGGTCTAATCGTAAGACCCAGTATGCCAGTGGATCGGCATCCTCACATGAAAAGCCCTCTGTGTCACTTTGTGCCCTCACGTAATCGTCCACCATGTGATGCAGACGCTGTCGATGTGATGTGGCAGCTGAGAGGCCTGGGCGGTGAGGACTAAAAAAAGACCGAAAGGCATCCGTCAACCGCACGCCTTCTCCAACGCTCCTCTCGTGACCACCAGTAGAATCCATGGTAGGTTGTCCCCGCCCCTGCACCCTACGGGAGTCGGGGAACGTGTTCACCAGAATCCTCTTGAGACTGTCCTCAAGGGATTTGATCCTGTGGACTCTCTGGGTGGATGGGAAAAGCTCCGAGACTTTAGACTTGTACCGGGGGTCAAGTAGGGTGGCTAACCAATAGTGGTCAGTCTGTTTAATGGCCTTGATTCTGGGGTCCTTTCGCAGGCTCTGAAGCATGATGTTTCCCATGCGTCGCAAATTAGCGAAGGCCTGAGAAGCTGACTCCTCGGGGTCACTCAAAACGACATTATCTTGAACGGGCTCCTCCTCCCAGCCACACACTACTCCAAAGTGTCCCGAGGGAGTCAAAGTAGGCCTTGCAGATTGCCGCATGTCTTCCTCCTCCTCCTCCTCAAACCCTGCAAAAGTTCCCGCAGAATCGTCCTCCTCCTCCTCTTCCACCCCTGGATCCTGCTCGGCCTCTGGGAGCTAGGCATAATGGGGTCAGGATTCTCAGGATAAAGGGGGCCTTGAGAGGCAAGGAAGTCCTCCTCTTCCTCCTGCTGCTCTGCCTCCAGTGCCCTTTCAATAATGCCACGCAGAGTGTGCTCCAACAAAAACAGTACCGGTAGGGTGTCACTGATGCATGCGCTGTCCCGGCTGACCATCCTTGTGGCCTCCTCAAATGGCGAGAGGACAGCGCATGCATCCTTAATCAAAAGCCACTGCCGTGGTGAAAAGAAGCCCAGGCGCGCAGAGCCAGTGCTGGTGCCATACTCGCATAGGTATTCATTGAGGGCCCTCTGCTGCGTGTACAGGCGCTGCAGCATAGCCAAGGTGGAGTTCCAGCGGATGGGCATGTCACAGATGAGGCGGTGTACCGGCAGGTGAAACTCACGCTGCACTTCGGCCAAACGTGCAGTGGCACTGTACGACCGCCTGAAGTGACTGCACACCCTTCTTGCTATCCTTAGCACATCCTGCATTCCCGGGTACGAGTTCAAAAAACGCTGTACCACGAGATTCAGGACATGCGCCAGGCATGGCACATGGGTTAACTTTCCCTGACGAAGGGCGGCCAGGAGGTTTGACCCATTATCAGTAACCACCATCCCTGGCTGCAGCTGGCGTGGTGTCAACCACCTCTGGGCCTGTGCCTGCAGAGCCCCAAGAATCTGAGGGGCAGTGTGCTGCCTGTCCCCTAGACACACAAGCTGCAGCACTGCGTGACACCTTTTGGCCTGAGACATAGAATAGCCCTTTGAACGTTTACGTGGTACCTCATCATATTCAAAGGACCATTCTGCAGAGGAGGGCATGGAGGAGGTAGAGGAGGAGGAGCAGGAGGGGGTAGAAGTGATCGATCTACCTGGATCAGCGACACCACCAGCTGTTTGCAGACGTGGGGGGCAACACTGGCTGCAGCACCGAGCCCTGGCTACAATCCCTTCCGCTGGCAAGCAGTGTCACCCAGTGAGCAGTGACAGAAATGTACCGTCCCTGCCCATGTTTGCTTGACCAAGTGTCAGCCGTCAAGTGTATCTTACGGCTGACTGACTTGGCCAGGGACGACACTACATTGCCTTCCACATGTTGGTATAGGGATGGCAGGGCCTTACGGGCAAAGTAATGCCGACTTGGCACCTGCCACTGTGGAACTGCATATTTTGCGAAGTCACGGAAGGGAGCAGGCTCTACCAGGTTAAATGGTAATAGTTGCAGAGCCAGTAGTTTAGCCAAACTACTGTTTAGACGCTAGGCATGTGGGTGGAGGGGAGTATACATTTTTTTTTCGTTCCAGCATGTGTGGAATCGAAATTTGGCATCTAGATGTTACAGCTGGTGGTGTGCTGGAGGTAGATGCGACACTGCCTGCTATATCATCATCCCTGTCAGTGGAGGCTGCCAACAGGTGACAAGTGACTATAGCAGGGCCAGGAACAGACTGATGTGCAGGTGGAGCATGAAGGAGCGCGAGGAGGACTAGGAGGCCGACTGACCGATCTTTGGCCCTTTTGTGGGTTCTTTAAATGCTCCTGCCAACGGGCCGAGTGGTGGGTTGTCAAATGCCTGTTTAGGCTGCTTGTACCCAGGTGGTTGACATTTCTGCCACGTTTTATACCCTTCTTACAAATCTTGCAGATCGCAACTGTTTTGTCTGCATGGGATGTCTCAAAAAAGTCCCAGCAAGATGAGGTGTGTATAGTGGCCCGGGAGACAACAGGTGCGGCCTTAGATGGAGCGGGCCGTCTGCTCTCCCCTCTTGCTTGCTCTGCCTCCTCCTCAACCTCAGACCCAACATCTGACTCCATCAAAGACTGAGCATCAGGCCTGGCCCGGGAGACAACAGGTGCGGCCTTAGATGGAGCGGGCCGTCTGCTCTCCCCTCTTGCTTGCTCTGCCTCCTCCTCAAACTCAGACCCAACATCAGACTCCATAAAGGACTGAGCATCAGGCTGGAGTAGATGGCCGACACTGTGGTCAAACAGCTCAGCTGACTCCTCTGTCATGTCTGAAGTTGGGTCTAAGGGAGGACGTGAGGTGGACATGGACTCATCTGTATTTGTTCTGACAACTGCAGAAGACTGACCACTTTTCTCTGCCTGGGTCACTGTAGTTGCAGATGATGCCGATGATGAGGGTTTGGTCATATAGTCCACCACCTCCTGTACATACTGTGGACGTATAGCTTGGCCACTGCCGGAGAAAAATCCAAATGGTGGCCTGGCTGAGGACTGACCCCAATGTCCACCCCTGCCTCTAGACACCCTAGAAGCTGTGCCCCTTTCCGCAGCAGGGCCACGTATGCCTTTTCTTGGTCTACCAGGCATATTTGTCACTGATGCGTTGGCAACTGTGTGCGGTGAAAAACGAACACTGCTATGCGACCCACAGTTGTCGCTGGATACAGCACAGCAGATGCGTGTCACGCACAGTAGCAAAGCCTTTTGCACAGTGGACCTAACGATTTGAACAACAGGCGTTAGGTTGTCACTGATGCGTTGGCAACTGTGTGCGGTGAAAAACGCACACTGCTATGCGACCCACAGTTGTCGCTGGATACAGCACAGCAGATGCGTGTCACGCACAGTTGCAAAGGCTTTTGCACAGTGGACCTAACGCTTTGAACAACAGGTGTTAAGTCGTCACTGATGCGTTGGCAACTGTGTGCGGTGAAAAACGCACACTGCTATGCGACCCACAGTTGTCGCTGGATACAGCACAGCAGATGCGTGTCACGCACAGTAGCAAAACCTTTTGCATAAAGGACCTAACGCTTTGAACAACAGGCGTTAGGTTGTCACTGATGCGTTGGCAACTGTGTGCGGTGAAAAACGCACACTGCTATGCGACCCACAGTTGTCGCTGGATACAGCACAGCAGATGCGTGTCACGCACAGTAGCAAAGCCTTTTGCACAGTGGACCTAACGCTTTTGAACAACAGGCGTTAGGTTGTCACTGATGCGTTGGCAACTGTGTGCGGTGAAAAACGCACACTGCTATGCGACCCACAGTTGTCGCTGGATACAGCACAGCAGATGCGTGTCACGCACAGTTGCAAATGCTTATGCACAGTGGACCTAACGCTTTGAACAACAGGCGTTAGGTTGTCACTGATGCGTTGGCAACTGTGTGCAGTGAAAAACGCACACTGCTATGCGACCCACAGTTGTCGCTGGATACAGCACAGCAGATGCGTGTCACGCACAGTTGCAAAGGCTTTTGCACAGTGGACCTAACGCTTTGAACAACAGGCGTTAGGTTGTCACTGATGCGTTGGCAACTGTGTGAAGTGAAAAACGCACACTGCTATGCGACCCACAGTTGTCGCTGGATACAGCACAGCAGATGCGTGTCACGCACAGTTGCAAAGGCTTTTGCACAGTGGACCTAACGCTTTGAACAACAGGCGTTAGGTTGTCACTAATGCGTTGGCAACTGTGTGCGGTGAAAAACACACACTGCTATGCGACCCACAGTTGTCGCTGGATACAGCACAGCAGATGCGTGTCACGCACAGTTGCAAAGGCTTTTGCACAGTGGACCTAACGCTTTGAACAACAGGCGTTAGGTTGTCACTGATGCGTTGGCAACTGTGTGCGGTGAAAAACGCACACTGCTATGCGACCCACAGTTGTCGCTGGATACAGCACAGCAGATGCGTGTCACGCACAGTTGCAAAGGCTTTTGCACAGTGGACCTAACGCTTTGAACAACAGGCGTAAGGTTGTCACTGATGCGTTGGCAACTGTGTGCGGTGAAAAACGCACACTGCTATGCGACCCACAGTTTTCGCTGGATACAGCACAGCAGATGCGTGTCATGCACAGTTGCAAAGCCTTTTGCACTGTGGACCTAACACTTTGAACAACAGGCGTTAGGTTGTCACTGATGCGTTGGCAACTGTGTGCGGTGAAAAACGCACACTGCTATGCGACCCACAGTTGTCGCTGGATACAGCACAGCAGATGCGTGTCACGCACAGTAGCAAAGCCTTTTGCACAGTGGACCTAACGCTTTGAACAACAGGCGTTAGGTTGTCACTGATGCGTTGGCAACTGTGTGCGGTGAAAAACGCACACTGCTATGCGACCCACAGTTGTCGCTGGATACAGCACAGCAGATGCGTGTCACGCACAGTAGCAAAGCCTTTTGCACAGTGGACCTAACGCTTTGAACAACAGGCGTTAAGTTGTCACTGATGCGTTGGCAACTGTGTGCGGTGAAAAATGCACACTGCTATGCGACCCACAGTTGTCGCTGGATACAGCACAGCAGATGCGTGTCACGCACAGTAGCAAAGCCTTTTGCACAGTGGACCTAACGCTTTTGAACAACAGGCGTTAGGTTGTCACTGATGCGTTGGCAACTGTGTGCGGTGAAAAACGCACACTGCTATGCGACCCACAGTTGTCGCTGGATACAGCACAGCAGATGCGTGTCACGCACAGTTGCAAATGCTTATGCACAGTGGACCTAACGCTTTGAACAACAGGCGTTAGGTTGTCACTGATGCGTTGGCAACTGTGTGCAGTGAAAAACGCACACTGCTATGCGACCCACAGTTGTCGCTGGATACAGCACAGCAGATGCGTGTCATGCACAGTTGCAAAGGCTTTTGCACAGTGGACCTAACGCTTTGAACAACAGGCGTTAGGTTGTCACTGATGCGTTGGCAACTGTGTGCAGTGAAAAACGCACACTGCTATGCGACCTACAGTTGTCGCTGGATACAGCACAGCAGATGCGTGTCACGCACAGTTGCAAAGGCTTTTGCACAGTGGACCTAACGCTTTGAACAACAGGCGTTAGGTTGTCACTAATGCGTTGGCAACTGTGTGCGGTGAAAAACGCACACTGCTATGCGACCCACAGTTGTCGCTGGATACAGCACAGCAGATGCGTGTCACGCACAGTTGCAAAGGCTTTTGCACAGTGGACCTAACGCTTTGAACAACAGGCGTAAGGTTGTCACTGATGCGTTGGCAACTGTGTGCGGTGAAAAACGCACACTGCTATGCGACCCACAGTTTTCGCTGGATACAGCACAGCAGATGCGTGTCATGCACAGTTGCAAAGCCTTTTGCACAGTGGACCTAACGCTTTGAACAACAGGCGTTAGGTTGTCACTGATGCGTTGGCAACTGTGTGCGGTGAAAAACGCACACTGCTATGCGACCCACAGTTGTCGCTGGATACAGCACAGCAGATGCGTGTCACGCACAGTAGCAAAGCCTTTTGCACAGTGGACCTAACGCTTTGAACAACAGGCGTTAAGTTGTCACTGATGCGTTGGCAACTGTGTGCGGTGAAAAATGCACACTGCTATGCGACCCACAGTTGTCGCTGGATACAGCACAGCAGATGCGTGTCACGCACAGTAGCAAAGCCTTTTGCACAGTGGACCTAACGCTTTTGAACAACAGGCGTTAGGTTGTCACTGATGCGTTGGCAACTGTGTGCGGTGAAAAACGCACACTGCTATGCGACCCACAGTTGTCGCTGGATACAGCACAGCAGATGCGTGTCACGCACAGTAGCAAAGCCTTTTGCACAGTGGACCTAACGCTTTTGAACAACAGGCGTTAGGTTGTCACTGATGCGTTGGCAACTGTGTGCGGTGAAAAACGCACACTGCTATGCGACCCACAGTTGTCGCTGGATACAGCACAGCAGATGCGTGTCACGCACAGTTGCAAATGCTTATGCACAGTGGACCTAACGCTTTGAACAACAGGCGTTAGGTTGTCACTGATGCGTTGGCAACTGTGTGCAGTGAAAAACGCACACTGCTATGCGACCCACAGTTGTCGCTGGATACAGCACAGCAGATGCGTGTCATGCACAGTTGCAAAGGCTTTTGCACAGTGGACCTAACGCTTTGAACAACAGGCGTTAGGTTGTCACTGATGCGTTGGCAACTGTGTGCAGTGAAAAACGCACACTGCTATGCGACCTACAGTTGTCGCTGGATACAGCACAGCAGATGCGTGTCACGCACAGTTGCAAAGGCTTTTGCACAGTGGACCTAACGCTTTGAACAACAGGCGTTAGGTTGTCACTAATGCGTTGGCAACTGTGTGCGGTGAAAAACGCACACTGCTATGCGACCCACAGTTGTCGCTGGATACAGCACAGCAGATGCGTGTCACGCACAGTTGCAAAGGCTTTTGCACAGTGGACCTAACGCTTTGAACAACAGGCGTAAGGTTGTCACTGATGCGTTGGCAACTGTGTGCGGTGAAAAACGCACACTGCTATGCGACCCACAGTTTTCGCTGGATACAGCACAGCAGATGCGTGTCATGCACAGTTGCAAAGCCTTTTGCACAGTGGACCTAACGCTTTGAACAACAGGCGTTAGGTTGTCACTGATGCGTTGGCAACTGTGTGCGGTGAAAAACGCACACTGCTATGCGACCCACAGTTGTCGCTGGATACAGCACAGCAGATGCGTGTCACGCACAGTAGCAAAGCCTTTTGCACAGTGGACCTAACGCTTTGAACAACAGGCGTTAAGTTGTCACTGATGCGTTGGCAACTGTGTGCGGTGAAAAATGCACACTGCTATGCGACCCACAGTTGTCGCTGGATACAGCACAGCAGATGCGTGTCACGCACAGTAGCAAAGCCTTTTGCACAGTGGACCTAACGCTTTTGAACAACAGGCGTTAGGTTGTCACTGATGCGTTGGCAACTGTGTGCGGTGAAAAACGCACACTGCTATGCGACCCACAGTTGTCGCTGGATACAGCACAGCAGATGCGTGTCACGCACAGTTGCAAATGCTTATGCACAGTGGACCTAACGCTTTGAACAACAGGCGTTAGGTTGTCACTGATGCGTTGGCAACTGTGTGCAGTGAAAAACGCACACTGCTATGCGACCCACAGTTGTCGCTGGATACAGCACAGCAGATGCGTGTCACGCACAGTTGCAAAGGCTTTTGCACAGTGGACCTAACGCTTTGAACAACAGGCGTTAGGTTGTCACTAATGCGTTGGCAACTGTGTGCGGTGAAAAACGCACACTGCTATGCGACCCACAGTTGTCGCTGGATACAGCACAGCAGATGCGTGTCACGCACAGTTGCAAAGGCTTTTGCACAGTGGACCTAACGCTTTGAACAACAGGCGTTAGGTTGTCACTGATGCGTTGGCAACTGTGTGCGGTGAAAAACGCACACTGCTATGCGACCCACAGTTGTCGCTGGATACAGCACAGCAGATGCGTGTCACGCACAGTTGCAAAGGCTTTTGCACAGTGGACCTAACGCTTTGAACAACAGGCGTAAGGTTGTCACTGATGCGTTGGCAACTGTGTGCGGTGAAAAACGCACACTGCTATGCGACCCACAGTTTTCGCTGGATACAGCACAGCAGATGCGTGTCATGCACAGTTGCAAAGCCTTTTGCACAGTGGACCCAACACTTTGAACAACAGGCGTTAGGTTGTCACTGATGCGTTGGCAACTGTGTGCGGTGAAAAACGCACACTGCTATGCGACCCACAGTTGTCGCTGGATACAGCACAGCAGATGCGTGTCACGCACAGTTGCAAAGGCTTTTGCACAGTGGACCTAACACTTTGAACAACAGGCGTTAGGTTGTCACTGATGCGTTGGCAACTGTGTGCAGTGAAAAACGCACACTGCTATGCGACCCACAGTTGTCGCTGGATACAGCACAGCAGATGCGTGTCACGCACAGTTGCAAAGGCTTTTGCACAGTGGACCTAACGCTTTGAACAACAGGCGTTAGGTTGTCACTGATGCGTTGGCAACTGTGTGCGGTGAAAAACGCACACTGCTATGCGACCCACAGTTGTCGCTGGATACAGCACAGCAGATGCGTGTCACGCACAGTTGCAAAGCCTTTTGCACAGTGGACCCAACACTTTGAACAACAGGCGTTAGGTTGTCACTGATGCGTTGGCAACTGTGTGCGGTGAAAAACGCACACTGCTATGCGACCCACAGTTGTCGCTGGATACAGCACAGCAGATGCGTGTCACGCACAGTTGCAAAGGCTTTTGCACAGTGGACCTAACGCTTTGAACAACAGGCGTTAAGTTGTCACTGTATTTTGCTGCCTAGCAAGCACGTATACCTGCTGTGATACAGCAGCACTGTGCAACGTGCTCACTAAACAGAACCCTCACACTTTCACTTTCCCTACAGAAACTCAATTATTAAATATAACTAATGTAGTACAAAGTTCCCTAACTACACTAGATATCCCTTTCCATCAAATAGAAAGCTCCATACAGCAGAAGACTGACACTGTCCCTTAAGTTTTTTTTTTTTTCTTTTTTGTAACTCTAAGAACCAGCACAATCGCTGTATCTAACTACACTGGCTGTAAGCTAAATACAATTCTGCTATATGGAGCTTTAGAACCACTTGATATGTAGAAAATGTAATGTAGCAAAGCAGGAGTCAGAGAACTGCTGCAACTCTCTTCAACAGGCTCTGGATCATTGTGCTAGGGGTTAGGCGGGGCCATCTAATATAGTGTGGGGCGTATTCACTCCTGATTGGCCTCTGGTCCCCGTAGTCACTCCAATCACGTTCCTAGGAGACTCCTGCCCCCTCATTGGCTTTTGCAGACGTTTCTGGGCCAATCACGGGCTTGTAAAGCCCAGTTCCTGTCCCAGTGCATTTTGGGCGGTTCTGGTGGCCGAATACCGAACTTTTACCGCAAAAAGTTCGGTATTCAGCCGAATATCGAACATCCAATGTTCGGGTCGAACCGATGGTCGACCCGAACCGTTCGATCATCCCTACCCAAGACAGCCCCTGATAGAAGGGATGAGTTTAGCCTGATACTCTGTTTGAAATCTGTACCTGTGCTTGCACTGATCTGTTACCTTGTTTCTTGTACCTGGCCAAATTGGCTTGTCTTCTCATGTCGACATTTTGTCCCCTGTGTAATGAAAAAAAAGTTTAAGTTTAGTAAAAAAAAAAAAAAAATTAAACAAAAGGTGTAAGAAAATAAAGCTTTCGAGCCCTACCCCATCCCCACATACTCACACATACAATTGTAAATTCACACTTCAGGGCCGCCTATGCACGGAAATGTCTCCAGGGTGCCTGCTTTCAGAAAATACAGTACATATAATGTTTAGGGGGGGAAGGAGGGTTGTAATCTTCAGGCCTAAAATTATTTTTAAACATGTAAACAAAACCGCAAGAACAGCGGTGGCAGTGAAAGCGTTAATGTAGGGCAAATACAGAGAACATGCTATTTTGGTGTCTGATTTAGCGAATTTCATATCAGCAATTATTCCAGGTGTTACAACTTAAAGAAACATGAGCGTTATACTAAAATCATTAAACATTTCTGGAATAGAAACTCATTTATATTTGCCACTTGAGCCTATATGCTTTTTCTCTTCCTTTTTTTGTAAGATGCTCACATCACATTTAACTGTTTTTATTTTCACTTTGATTTTTATTGAGGGGATAGAAAACAGCAAGGTAGAAAAAGATTTTGTTCAAGCATACAGGCATGATAAATCCAACAAATAAAAGGAGAAAGAGATAGATAGATAGATAGATAGATAGATAGATAGATAGATAGATAGATAGATAGATAGATAGATAGATAGATAGATAGATAGATAGATAGATAGATAGATAGATAGATAGATAGATAGATAGATAGATAGATAGATTCAAAAAGAGAAGAAAAAAAACAGGGCACAGGATATAAAACGAGTTACAGTGCATCCGGAAAGTATTCACAGCGCTTCACTTTTTCCACATTTTGTTATGTCACAGCCTTATTCCAAAATGGATTAAATTAATTATTTTCCTCAAAATTCTACAAACAATATCCCATAATGACAACGTGAAAGAAGTTTGTTTGAAATCTTTGCAAATTTATTAAAAATAAAATTAAAACAAAAATCACATTCACAGAAGGCCCGTCTATTCATGGAAACCTTACAGGACAACTACATGTCTCAGTTGGAGGATTCTCCTACTAGAGAAAATGCAGTGCTGGATCTATTGATCACTAATGACCCAGACCTAATCTTGGAGGTAGGAGTCCAGGACAGCCTGGGCTCTAGCGATCACAGGATGATCACAGTTAGCGTAAATAACAATATAACAAGGCAAGTGGCGAACATAAGAACCCTAAACTTCAGAAGGGCAAACTTTCCCAAATTGTGATCAATGATGGAAAGGGTAAACTGGGACCAAACCTTAGAAGCACTGTCCACAGAGGAAAAATGGGAATGCTTTAGGAACATATTAAACAAATGCATCTTGCAGTACATTCCTATGGGAAATAAATTTAGAAGAGACAAAGCCAAACCTGGCTGGCTAAACCGTAATGTGAAAAAACTTATTAGGGGAAAAAAAATGGCCTTCAAGAAATATAAATCAGAGGGCACAGTATCGGCTTTTGAGCAATACAAGGAGGCAAATAAGAAAAGTAAATACAAAATCAAAATGGCTAAAATCAACTTTGAGAGACAAATAGCAGAGGATAGTAAAAAGAACCCAAAGAAATTCTTTAAATATATCAACAGTAACAATGATGGGAGGATGGTTACAGAAGACACTGAAAAAGCAACCGTGCTGAACGCTTTTTTCTCATCAGTCTTTACACAGGAAAAGGAGGGGTACACTGACCACGACTATATGGTTAGTAGTAATACGAAGGGCTTGCCGCTATGGCTAACAGAGGGTGAAATCAGGGAAAGGCTGGATAAAATTGACACAAATAAATCACCAGGCCCGGATGGCGTACATCCGAGAGTACTCAAAGAACTTAGTAAGACTATATCTAGACCACTGTTCCTGATCTTTGCTGACAGTATTATGACAGGAAATGTACCAGGGGATTGGAGGAAAGCTAACGTGATACCGATATTCAAAAAAGGGCAGAGGCATGTCCCGGGAAATTATAGGCCTGTCAGTCTGACATCAATAGTATGTAAACTTCTGGAGGGGATGATAAGGGACTATATCGTAGAGTTTGCTAAAGACAACAACATCATCAGCAGTAATCCGCACGGGTTTACAAATGGGCGTTCTTGTCAAACCAATCTCTTAAAATTCTACGAGGAGGTGAGCTGTGAGCTAGATAGGGGAAGACCAGTGGATGTGGTGTACCTGGATTTCGCTAAGGTAAGTTTGATACAGTTCCCCACAAGCGCTTAATTTATACAATAAGGTCTGCAGGCATCGACTGCAAGGTTTGCTCTTGGATACGGAACTGGCTAAAAGGGCATGTCCAAAGGGTGGTAATAAATAGCGCATACTCAGACTGGTCTGAGGTGGTAAGTGGGGTCCCCCAAGGCTCAGTCCTGGGACCAACCTTGTTCAGTTTAGACATAAACAGCATTGAGGACGGGATCAGTAGTTCTATATCAGTTTTTGCAGATGACACAAAATTGGGCAGGGCAATAACTGCACAGCATGAAGCAGATTTCCTACAGAATGACCTGGACAAAATAACAGAGTGGGCAACGACATGGCAAATGAGGTTTAATGTGGAGAAGTGTAAGGTTTTGCACTTGGGGACTAAAAACATAAAAGCACAATACACTTTAGGGGGGGAACCTTTGGGGGAATCAAAAATAGAGAAAGATCTGGGAGTCTTGGTAGAGGATAGACTAAGAAATAGCATGCAATGTCAAGCGGCAGCTGCCAAAGCCGGCAGAATATTAGCATGCATAAAGAAAGGGATATATTCCAAAGATAAAACTATAATCCTTCCACTTTATAAAACTCTGGTCCGACCACATCTGGATTATTCTGTCCAGTTCTGGTCTGCAGTCCTCAGGAGGGATGTGTTGGAGCTGGAGAGAGTCCAGAGAAGGGCAACTAAACTAATTAGGGGATTAGAGGACCTTAATTATGAAGAGCGTCTGCAATCACTTGATTTATTCTCCATGGAGAAGAGACGTGTGAGAGGGGACATGATAGCAATTTATAAATATCTCAATGGTGATCTCAGCATAGAAAAAAAGCTATTCAGTCAAAAGGATTGAACGAGGACTCGAGGGCATACAATGCAATTAGAGGAGAATCGTTTTAACCTCAGGCAACGTGGGGGGTTCTTTACTGTTAGGGCTACAAGATTGTGGAATTCTCTACCACAAGAGGTGGTTTCTGCGGGTATGGTGGCTTTCAAAAGACTCTTGGATGTACATCTCAAGGATCAGAACATTCAGGGGTATAAGAGATGATTACGGCCACACACACCTACACAGGTTAAACTGGATGGATTATTGTCTTTATTCAACCTCACCTACTATGTAACTATATGTAACTATGTAACATGTACATAAGTATTCACAGCCTTTGCCATGACACTCAAAATTGAGCTCAGGTGCATCCTGTTTCCACTGACTATCCTTCAGATGTTTCTACAACTTGATTGGAGTCCACCTGTGGTAAATTCAACTGATTGGACATGATTTGGAAAGGCACACACTTGTCTATATAAGGTCCCACAGTTATTAGTGCATGTCAGAGCACAAATCAAGCCATGAAGTCCAAGGAATTACCTGTAGACCTCTGAGACAGGATTGTATGGAGGCAAAGATCTGGGGAAGGATACAGAAAAATGTCTGAAGGATTGAAGGTCCCAATGAGCACACTGGCCTCAATCATCCCTAAATGAAAGAAGTTTGGAACCACCAGGACTTCTCCTAGAGCGGGCTGCTCTATCAAACTGAGCGATCGAGGGGGAAGGGCCTTAGTCAGGGAGATGACCAAGAACCCGATGGTCACTCTGACAGAGCTCCAGCGTTTCTCTGTGGGGAGAAGAAAACCTTCCAGAATGTAACGCTCATGCGTTTTTGTTAGTGGATGGATTTGCAGCTGCAGAATTGTCACACTCAGTAGTCGTGTAGAGATTCTGTTGAACAAACATATCCAACTCTCAGGACTTCATCACTGTGCACAGCCTGTTTATGCAATATACATACACTCAATCTGATGTTAATGGAGGGATAGTATATGTGAGAGTATATAGGTGAGAGACAGGCTATAGTATGGTGAGCACCTAGGAGTAGTATTAGGAAAGTGGTTAGGTGATGGTAGTAAGCAGATAGGTTCTAATGTCAAGTATAGTGCAGAGGGTAGGGGACAGCAGATGGAGTATACAAGACAGAGTAACCTAGTGCAAGGATAGTTGATGGTAGTCCCAAGAGCTAACAGTCTATGCAGATGATAGGAAATAGCTTAGATAGAGATAGTCCTGGTATATGCAGTAGATGACAGTAGAAGTGCAGGTTAGTAAGGAATCCCCTGTGGGGTACTTATCACTAGATAGGTAGTAGTAACAAAGTTCAGTAGTGAGAGGTGATCCAGTAGCGAGATACGGATCGGCAGCGAGGTTCCGGTTCAGTTCAGGCAAAGGGAATAGCCAGCAGCTCCAGCTTCGCAAGAGAAGGTGCGGTGAACATGCGGTTTGAACGAGCAATGAGTGAGAGAAAGCCGGCGATTGAAATAGCGGCGCTCGGCGATGATGTCATTACCCTTAAAGGTGTATGCGTCCCATTTGGATAGCAAGATGGGACGCAATATTAAGAGAGAAATGTGGAAAAAAGGGTACCAGAGGTACCAGAACATTACAGTACCCCCCCTTAAGGCCGGCTCCGGAAGGCCTCTAGAACTGTTTTTTCCGGGTATTTCGAGTGGAAATTGCGAATCAGTCTAGGGGCATGTATATCGGAGGTATCCAGCCAGGTGTCATCTTGGGGCCCATAGTTCTTCCATCGTACTAGATATTGGAGTCTTCTTCTATGGATACGGGAATCCAGAATCTCCTTTATCTCAAATTCTTCTCCACCTTCAACTTGTACAGGAGGTGGAGGTGATATGGTAGGCCTTATTCCTTGGTTAGGAACATGGGGCTTTAGTAGCGACACATGGAAGATGGGATGTATCTTGAGGTCTGTTGGCAATGTGAGTTGTACTGCAGCTTTTCCAATAAGCTTCTTTATTGGGAAAGGTCCCAAGAATAGAGGTCCAAGTTTTTTTACTAGGGATCTTTAATCTCAGATTTTTTGTAGAAAGCCAGACAAGATCCCCAATGGCATATTGGGGAGAGGGTTTCCTACGGAGGTCGTAGTACCTCTTTTGTTGGCTATGAGCATGTGAGATGGTATTGTTGAGTAATCCCAGGGAATCCTTTATCTGGGCAAGATAATCAGATGCCACTGGATTACTTGATGGCAAAATACGTGGTGGAAGGAGTGTGGGATAAAACCCATAATTTAAGTAGAATAGACTTTGTTTAGTAGTGCTGTGGGTCGCGTTGTTATAGGCGAATTCCGTCAGCGGGAGGAGATCCACCCAATCGTCCTGTAGATATGAAGTATATCAACGTAGTTATTGCTCAATGCACTGGTTAACTCTCTCTGTCTGTCCGTTGGTCTGAGGGTGGTAAGGAGAAGTAAGTTTACGCTCTATTCGTAGTATCTGACATAGAGCTAGCCAAAACTTTAAGATGAATTGTGAACCACGGTCAGACAGCAGTGTTTTTGGAATACCATGTAACTTAAAGACATGTTTCACAAGTAATTCCGCTGTTTGTTTGGATGAAGGTAGTCTTCGGATAGGAGTGAAATGTGCCATCTTGGTCAGATGGTCCACTGACACTAAGATGGTGTTGAATCCTTTGGAAGGTGGTAGTTCCACTATGAAGTCTAAGGATACCACTTCCCACGGAACCTGGGGTATTGGTAAACTACAAAGTAGACCCGATGGTTTCGTATTGTCAATTTTAGATCTTGCACAGATATCGCAAGATGAAACGAACTTTTTTACGGTTGTCTTCATGTCTGGCCACCAAAACTGCCTAGTAAGTAGATTGAAAGTTTTAGTCATACCCATATGTCCTGCCATAGGTACATCATGCGACAATTCCAAGATCTTGGTTCGCATAGTAGGGGGTATGTATAATTTATCGTTGTAGTAAAGGAAGCCTTCTGCGTCAGCATTTAGTTGTGGTGGAGGTGAATCCAGTCCTATGCTGTGCAAAATCTCCTCCTTCAGGGAACGAACGACGCCGACAATACGTTCATGTGGTATTATAGGAACTGAGGGAACCTCAGTGCAATCATTCTCGGCTAATCGTGAAAGCGCATCCGCTTTTTTATTTTTGTCTGCAGGTGTGTAGGTTACTAAAAAATTAAATCTCAAAAAGAATAACGACCACCGTACCTGCCGGTGGGAAAGAGTTCTATTAGTCCGAAGGTATTGAAGGTTTTTGTGATCAGTATATATAAGGATTGGCAATTGAGTACCCTCAAGTAGATGTCGCCAATTCTCTAGTGCCAGTTTTATGGCTAGCAACTCTTTCTCACCTACTGGGTAATTCCCCTCGGGGCTGCTTAATGACTTTGAGAAGAAAGCAACTGGGTGAAGAGGTGAGGTGTTTGTTGGTCGTTGTGAGAGAACTGCTCCTACTGCCATATTTGACGCATCTACCTCCAAGATGTATTGACGGGATGGGTCTGGATGGCGTAGTATGGGAGCAGAAGTAAAGCTTGATTTCAACAGACAGAAAGCTCCATTTGCTTCTTCTGACCATTTGAATGATTTTTTTGTGCTTGTGAGTTGTTTGAGAGGTTTCACAATCGCAGAGAAGTTCTTAATGAACTTCCTATAGTAGTTAGAGAATCCGAGGAACCTTTGTAATGCTTTGCGAGTGGTTGGCACAGGCCAATCCAGAATGCAGGATATTTTGCTCATGTCCATTTTGATTCCATTTTTAGATATAATGTATCCTAAGAATAGTACTTCCTCTTTATGGAATAAACATTTTTTTGATTTAACATATAAGTTATGTGCAAGTAGTCTTGACAACACAAGTCTTACATGTTTTATGTGCTCAGGTAAGGAATGAGAATAAATAAGTATATCGTCCAAATATACTACAACACAAACATCAAGCAAGTCTCTGAATATCTCATTTATAAAACGTTGGAAGGCTGCGGGAGCATTACACAACCCAAATGGCATCACAAGGTACTCAAACAGTCCGTATCTGGTTCTGAATGCTGTCTTCCATTCATCCCCCTCACGGATTCGAATTAAATTGTATGGCCCTTTTAAGTCCAATTTTGAAAATTAGGAAGCTCCGCGCACCTGTTCGATAAGTTCAGGAATAAGAGGTAAAGGATAATGATCCTTTATTGTAATGGTATTTAATTGTCTGAAATCAATGATAGGCCTAAGACTAGAATCCTTATTGCGGACAAAGAAGAGTCCAGCAGCAGTGGAGGAAGTAGAAGGTCGGATGAATCCTTTTGCCAAGTTTTCATCCAGATATTCCTTGAGATGAGAGAGTTCATCTTGTGAAAGAGGATAGACGTGACCGAAAGGCAACTTACTATTAGGGAGTAGATCGATACAACAATCATAGTCCCTATGGGGAGGCAACACTTGAGCATTTTTCTCAAGGAAAACCTCCGATAAATCCTGATAACATTTTGGTATAATGTCATCCGACACCACAGATAGGATCCTACCATATGGGGGGAGATTACACGTAGTTTCGCAATAGTGAGAAGAGAAGGCTAGCGTTCTTGTTTTCCAATCGATGATTGGTTGATGTATGTGTAACCAAGGAAGTCCCAAAATAATGGGAAAATGTGGTGAGGTTAATACATCAAAGGTGGTGGTCTCCACATGAGACTTGTCAGCAGTTACAAGGAGTGCCTGTGTCTGATTGGTGATGGGACCGGAGGATAAAGGGGTACCGTTAATAAAACTAACAGAGACAGGTTTGGGTTTTGGAACAATAGGTATTTTATTTAAGGAGACAAAACAAGTATCAATGTAGTTTCCACAAGATCCAGTGTCGATCATAGCCTTGGTGGTGATCCTAGTTTGGTCCCACTGCAATGTCAATTGAACAAAAAGATAAGGATTAGAAAAGGAAGTTGTTAGTCCCCCTAGCAAGACATTTGAACACTCACCCTCTTTTTTGCGGACAAGGGGACAGCCGCTTATCAAATGATCCGAGGATGCGCAGTACATGCAGAGATGTTCGGTTTTCCTCCTGGCACGTTCGGAAAGGGTCAAAGGTGGGCGTATCATTCCTACCTGCATAGGAGTAGGGTCAGCAGGCGACATCCGAGAAGGACTGGAAAATGGTAAGCCCATCTTCTCAGCCTTTCTTTCTCGCAGTCGTCTGTCAATATTGATACTGGTCTGCATCAGGCCATCCAAAGTGCCAGGTAAATCCGCTCGGGCGAGCTCGTCTTTAACGGCCTCTGATAGGCCGAGTCTGAACTGCGTTCGCAAAGATGTGTCGTTCCACCCTGAATCAGGGGACCATCTTTTGAAATTTGCCACGAAATCTTCAACAGGTCTCCTTCCTTGTTTTAAAGCCCTCAATTGGGTATCAGCAGTACTCTGCCTATTGGGGTCTTCATATAACCTAGCGAGTTGCGCTAGGAATAAAGGATAGGAGTTAAGGAGTGGGTCATCTTTTTCAAAGAGAGCGTCTGCCCAGGCCCGGGGTTCACCCGTCAGATAGGAGATAATTGTAATGTTCCGGTACCTTTGGTACCCTAAATTACACTTTCCACAAGTGTATGCGCCCCACCATTTACTTTTGGAAAGGTGCGCATACACCTTTAAGACTGGAGCTGTCATCACCCAGCGCCGGACTAGATGGCTATTTAAAGCGCCGGTTCTCACTCACATGTGTTCGTTCAAACACCCTTACCTGGATGCTAACCTTGCTTGAAGCTTCCATGCTTGCAAGCTTACCTCGCTGACGGAACCTCGCCGCGCTGATCCCTGTATCCCGCTACTGGATCATCCGCCTCTCCTGAACCACCCTTCGGCTGTATCGCTAATAGTGCTAAGTACCCCGCAGGGGAATTCTCTATAAACTTATACTAAGCTTACACTACCTAGCTCTGCATAGTAAAGACTGTTTATCACATCTGCATAACTAGATTGCTAGCTCTTGAGACTACTGCTACTTTTCTGCACTGGGTTGATCTCTTTTGTATGTCCACCTGCTATTCTGTCATCTGCTACCATACAACATTGCTAAACCTTCCTGCATCCATCTGCTACTGTCTCACCTTCAAGTGTCTATCACCTACCACCTACACTCAACCTATCCCTCAACCTTCATCATTGTGTTACCACATACATAAAGTCATTCTAGGAACCAGCTTGCTAATTGTGTGTATTTACTGGCTGAAATAAGACCTTCCACACATGATGAGTCATTGAGGTTGGGAATGGTATCTCAGCATATCTCTTACATGACTACTGACGTGGAACTATTTCTGCAGCTGAAAATCCACACCATATAAGAAACGCAGGAGCGTTACAATAATGGTACAGACTTTAATTTGGTCAGTGGTGTAGGTCAGAGGTTTTAACAAGAAAAGCAATCGACATGCGTTTCTAAATTCACTAAATTTACTCCGATCACCAGTAAACACTAGAGGAGGGTTTATCTTAGGCTCACGGGGCTGAGCAACAGAAAGCTGCGTGAGACGGCCAACCTGCTGTCTTAAAGCCTGATTTTCATTTTTTACCTCTGTAAGAGCAAGGATCAATGCATCTACTTGCTGTTTTAATTGTAGTACCTGAGTGGGTAATTCTGCTGAATCCATAATTTTTTTTAAGGCTCGTTCAATCTGTAACGCTCATGCGTTTTTGTTAGTGGATGGATTTGCAGCTGCAGAATTGTCACACTCAGTAGTCGTGTAGAGATTCTGTTGAACAAACATATCCAACTCTCAGGACTTCATCACTGTGCACAGCCTGTTTATGCAATATACATACACTCAATCTGATGTTATTGGAGGGATAGTATATGTGAGAGTATATAGGTGAGAGACAGGCTATAGTATGGTGAGCACCTAGGAGTAGTATTAGGAGAGTGGTTAGGTGATGGTAGTAAGCAGATAGGTTCTAATGTCAAGTATAGTGCAGATGGTAGGGGACAGCAGATGGAGTATACAAGACAGAGTAACCTAGTGCAAGGATAGTTGATGGTAGTCCCAAGAGCTAACAGTCTATGCAGATGATAGGAAATAGTTAGATAGAGATAGTCCTGGTATATGCAGTAGATGACAGTAGAAGTGCAGGTTAGTAAGGAATCCCCTGTGGGGTACTTATCACTAGATAGATAGTAGTAACAAAGTTCAGTAGTGAGAGGTGATCCAGTAGCGAGATACAGATCGGCAGCGAGGTTCCGGTTCAGTTCAGGCAAAGGGAATAGCCAGCAGCTCCAGCTTCGCAAGAGAAGGTGCGGTGAACATGCGGTTTGAACGAGCAATGAGTGAGAGAAAGCCGGCGATTGAAATAGCCGCTCATAGCGGCGCTCGGCGATGATGTCATTGCCCTTAAAGGTGTATGCGTCCCATTTGGATAGCAAGATGGGACGCAATATTAAGAGAGAAATGTGGAAATAAGGGTACCAGAGGTACCAGAACATTACACAGAAGAACAACCATCTCTGCAGCACCCTACCACTCAGGCCTGTATGGTAGAGTGGCCAGACAGAAGCCACTCCTCAGTAAAAGGCACATGACAGCCCGCCTGGAGTTCGCCAAAAGGCACCTGAAGGACTCTCAGACCATGAGAAACAAAATTCTCTTGTCTAATGAAACAAAGGTTGAATTCCTTGGCCTGAAAGGCAAGCGTCATGTCTGGAGGAAACCAGGCACCACTCATCACCTGGCCAATACCATCCCTACAGTAAAGCCTGGTGATGGCAGCATCATACTGTGGGGATGTTTTATAGCTGCAAGAACTGGGAGACTAGTCAGGATCGAGGGAAAGATGAATGCAGCAATATACAGAGACATCCTTAATGAAAACCTGCTCCAGAGCGCTCTGGACCTCAGACTGGGGGGAATGTTCATCTTTCAACATGACAATGACCCTAAGCACACAGTCAAGCTAACAATGGAGTGACTATGGAACAATTCTGTAAATGTCCTCGAGTGGCCCAGCCAGAGCCCCAACTTGAACCCGACTGAACATCTCTGGAGAGATCTGAAAATAGCTGTGCGCCAACACTCCCAATCCAACCTGATGGAGCTTTAGAGGTCTTGCAAAGAAGAATTGGA
This sequence comes from Pelophylax lessonae, assembly GCF_965119305.1. Lineage (NCBI taxonomy): Eukaryota > Metazoa > Chordata > Amphibia > Anura > Ranidae > Pelophylax > Pelophylax lessonae. Next base: position 84,474,051 of record NC_138775.1, on the reverse strand, counting down.
GAACCTGCCCATAAATAGGTGTGCCAAGCTTGCAGCATCATATTCAAAAGGCTTAAGGCTTTAATTGGTGCTAAAGATGGTTCAACAAAGTATTGGGCAAAAAAACTTATGTACATGTGATTTTTTTTCCTTTTTTATTTTCAATAAATGTACACACATTTCAAACAAGCCTCTTTCACATTGTCAATATGGGGTATTGTTTGTAAAAATTTTGAGGAAAATATTGAACTGAATCCATTTTGGAATGTAACCTAACAAAATGTGGAAAAAGTGAAGTGCTGTGAATATTTTCCGGATGCACTGTATAACAGTCAATAGGCCAGGCCATCTAGTGGCAGTTATGGGAACAAGTAATGCAGGGCTTATTAATGGGATTAAAGGAATTGTAAAGGCAGAAGGTTTTTTTTTTTTTTGTATCCTAATGCATTCTATGCAATAAGATAAAAAGACTTCTGTGTGCAGCAGCCCCCCTCAGTCCCCCTAAAACTTATCTGAGCCCCATCTCTCTCCAGCAATGTCCACGATTCCCTCAGGCCATCTCTCCCTCCAGATTGGATAAAACACAGCTGTGGCACCATTGGCTCCCGCGGCTGTCAATCAAAGTCAGTTAGCCAATCAGGAGAGAGAGAGAGAGGGCGGGGCCAAACCACAGCTCCATGTCTGAATGGACACATGGAGCTGCAGCTCAGCTCAGCTCAGCTCGGGTGCCCCCATAGCAAGCTGCTTGCTGTGGGAGCACTCTACAGGAGGGAGGGGATAAGGGCAGTGAAAAGGGACCCGAGAAGAGGAGGATCCAGGCTGCTGTGTGCAAAACCAACTACACAGAGGAGGTAAGTATCATATGTTTGTCATTTAAAATTACAGTAAAAAAAAATAGTTTTTACAATCACTTTAAGTGTACAGAGTAATATCCACAGTAACTGTTTTTTTCTGTTTGTTAGGGATCTAATTTACAGTATTTAGAGGGAATCCTTGCAGATTTATGATCAATTTTCTACCATATTGGAAAACCTTCAGCTGGTTAAATTTCCCAACAGTTAATCTGTTAAAAAAGGCAACTTAATGGTCTTTGTTTGAGTTGCAAGATACTGGCAAGAAGAAGTTTTAAAGAAAAAGCCATATCTAAAACTGGCAAAAAAACAGACAATGAAGTGTAGAAAACTAGAAAAAGCTATTATGGGTGAATGAGTCTAAAATTGGCTATACATGGATAAAAATTCAGCTGGTTCAGCAGGGATCTGACAAATTTTGATCCATGTATGCAGCACCCTCCTAGATAGGTGCTAGGATTGGGTGAATAACTGTTAGGGTTAGGTAAATTTAGTTATGGCTCACTGTATCCAGTGGAGTCGCAGTTCGTTGTTAGGTAAATTTAGTGTTGGATCACTGCAAGGGTCCATGCACAAACAATGCTGCTCCTAGAGGAGTTTAGCATTCCACCCGTAAAAGCATCTCATGGTATCATATGTGTCCATGCACATTAGATTGTTTAGAGGCATATTTTAAGCTCAGCATCTAGAGGCAGTAAAAAAAACATTCTAAACGCTGCTAAACACTAGTACAAAAAACACTAAAAATTAGCATTTCTTTTTGCCAAGAGCTCTGGCGTTTTTTTAAGCCACTGTGTCAGTTTGGCTGGTTGATTGCTTTAGTCTGTTCTATGTTTCAGTGGCTGCAGAATTGACTTTTCCCTGGCTGGTCCAGAAATGTTATAAAAGTTAGTGGGCAGGAAGAGTCTAATCAGCAACTGAATATTCATACAGCCCCGGCCAATCCCTGTGGGTAGATACCCAGATGCCAAGATGGTTAATGGGAGTCTATATAAATACTCTGAGACAGAGAGCAATCTGGTCTTTTTCCCAGAGGAGAAGATCAAAGCCTATGGGGGCTGCTAGCCCCCTAGGGCATTCTGCCATATGTCTGCGGGGTGTTGAGGCTTAAGGGGGGCGAATATCATCTAAAGTTCTAGTCTGGTATCACTGGGTGGAGGTGTTGTGAGGATATTAAAAAAAAGGAAACCAGTATTTCCAGGTACATTTGTGAGTACAGACTGGTGAGAGAGATTCTAGAGATTGTGCTGAGGCCATCCCTCGTCATCAAGTTCAAAGGGGAAACTGTGTCCTGTGTTCTGAAGAGCTTAGTCTATTTAAAGAGTTTGTAAAGGTTCAACATTTTTTTTAAATAACAAAAATGTCATGCTTACCTGCTCTGTGCAGACCCTCTTCTCGGGTCTCGCACCGGACCTCCTGGCCACTCCCCCTGCTGGGTGCCTCCATACCAAGCTGCTTGCTCTGGAGACCCTCATGCATGCTTGCTCCTGAGCTACCTCTGTGTGTCTATGAGACACACAGAGTGCAGCTCGGCCTCCAGCTTTCACCTCCGATGGCTCCCACTGCTGTGTCTCATCCAATTAGAAAGGAGAGACCCAGGAGAATTTCTGCTCTCATGTACATTACTGGATCAGGATCAGGCTCAGGTGAGTATAAGGGGTGGGGGGAATGCACATCAAAGGTTTTTACCTTCATGCATAGAACGCATGAAGGTAAAAAACCTTCACCCTTTAGAACCACTTTAAATTGCAGTGAAAAGATTTTGCGTGGATTATCCATAGAAGAAGATAATTCTCCGAAAATCGCTACTTCAAAGCCCAATCCACTCTTCACTTGTGGCTCGTAGTTCTGAAAGAGAAAGTTCAGTGTCCTCAAATTGTTGCCAAGGGTTACTGGAGTATCTCAGCATGACCCACTACCTACCCAAGTTCTGCAATAAAGCATAAGAAAAGCATATCCCTGGACTTTTTAATGAGCCTGAAGACGGATTGAACTTTGTGTTGAGACTGCGAGGAAGCTACTGGGAAAATGATCTGGGAAAACTACATAGCAGCTCCTACGGGGGCAACGATACATATGGGCACCCTGGTTGTACACAAGTTGATATATTGATTGACTTGTTTAAGACCAGTTTGTTGGGTATCATATGGAGGAGGACATACGTAAAAACAATGAAGTATGTAAAACTAAGAAGAGGACACTAATGCCCCGTACACACGATCAGATTATCTGAAGACTTTTTTGTCTGCAGACTTACCAAAACCATATAATATGAGGTCAAACCTAAACACTTTCAATTTGTATGCAATCCGGCAGGCCCTTGCACTACATAGAAAAGGTAAATCTGAAGACAAAAGTCTTCAGATAATCTGCACGTGTGTATGGGGCATTAGACGCGATTGATGCCTTCTGCCAGATATGTGGAGGAAATGTTGTAGTATGGGACTGTTTTAGTGCAGGTAAGATGAACCAGAAAAAAATGTATAATTTTGTTTTACAACAACATACCATCACCTTGGTCACACAGTTTAATCAAGCAGAAGGACAACATTCCAACTGACATACGTCTAAGCTATGCAAACCCTATAGGTGAAAAAGTAGGAAACAGGAGTACCATCTTTAATGCACTGGGTCAACCCCACTAAACGTTTTTGAGATGAGTGTCAATATAACCTCCGAATATTGAATATCTGGGTTGAAATTTTTGCTGAATCTCTTCACAACACTAACTGCTAAAATGCCAACGGTTCTCAAAGCTGTAATTTCTTCAAACAATGAAATTATTGAAGAATGTAAAGTTTGACGATTCGAACATAGAAAATACAACTAAAGTTATGTCATAACAGTTTCATTCATACCGTTTCTGACCAAAATTTGGACAGAGCTGTACTTAAAGCACAATTTAAGTCTAGCTTTTATGTGACAATATATATGTTCTTTTAGGCATTCCTCACCATTTTTTGAAAAACTACTTCTAAACTTGCACCAGCGCTTCCACCACCTGAATCTGAGAGGTGATATTGGTGGTGTTATCTTGCTTTCCAGAAGCCCTGTTAGTAAATTAGGAAACTACATTTCCCAGGATTCAACATTTCTGCATGTAGCACTGCCCCCAAAGGGGTTGCTGAGTGTGTTCAGGTCCTCCTCACTTCCTGGACCCTGAGTCCCTTCCAACCTGACTGACAACATACGTTCTGACATAACGAGTAAATAGTTAACAACAAAGGTTCAATGAAGAAAGATCAGTTTTAGGGTCCTTTCACACGGCCGCTCCGTGTGAAAGGTCCGCTGCGGGACTTTTTTTTTTTTTTCCACGGAGCGGATGACATTTCTGTCATCCGCTCCGTGTGCCCGCATATCATCCCATCCGTTTGCGGATGATATGCGGACATAATGTAAGTATATGTCACTGCGGATGTCAGCGGATGACACCGCTGACATCCGATTTTCCTTCCTTTACGTTTTTTACACGGAAGAAAAAATGGGGTTCTGTTCCATTCGTAAAAACGGAACAGAACTGAAAGGAGGAAAATCAGATGTCAGCGGATGGTATTCCGCTGACATCCGCAGTGCCATTCACTTACATTATGTCCGCAAATCATCCGCAAACGGATGGGATGATTTGTGGACACACGGAGCGGCCTTGTGAAAGGACCCTTACTGTCTTTTAGCAGAAAAGAAACAATTGTGAGTTTAATACAAACAAACAGGATAGGCAAAGGTAAACAAGCTGAGTCTCTGAGTCCTAAAACCCAAATATCAAAGAGGGCCCAAGACTCAGAGTCACAATAAACAATTGTAAATGTACCGAACCACCCAAACCTCCTAGGGCCTGATGGTGACCCTCAGAGGCAGAGAGGGCCTACATATCTCCTTTGGGTATGGATTGTTAGGCATGGTGGGTAATGAACAAGTAAAGAAACGATGGGCGCCAGTCACTTTTATGCTTGAACAACAGAAGAACTTTGTTTCTTCTCAACAGGACAAAAATAAGACCAGGGAGAGAGGGGTAGGGCACAGGACACCCTTAGACTAAAAGTATATATATAGAAAAGTATATATATATATATATATAGTGCATTATAGAGGAGGCCACATCCTGTATATACAGTATACTGTATATATATAATATATTCACACAGGATATGGCGTCCATTATACTGCACTATATATATATATATATATTATAATATAATATATACACACACAGGATATGCCATCCTCTATGCTGCACTATATATATATATACAGTGGGTACGGAAAGTATTCAGACCCCCTTCAATTTTTCACTCTTTGTTATATTGCAGCCATTTGCTAAAATCATTTAGGTTCATTCTTCTTCCTCGTGAATGTACACATAGCACCCCATACTGACAGAAAAACACAGAATTGTTGACATTGTTGCAGATTTATTAAAAAAGAAAAACTGAAATATCACATGGTCCTAAGTATTCAGACCCTTTGCTCAGTATTTAGTAGAAGCCCCCTTTTGATCTAATACAGCCAGGAGTCTTTTTGGGAAAGATGCAACAAGTCTTTCACACCTGGATTTGGGGATCCTCTGCCATTTCTCCTTGCAGATCCTCTCCAGTTCTGTCAGGTTGGATGGTAAACGTTGGTGGACAGCCATTTTTAGGTCTCTCCAGAGATGCTCAATTGGGTTTAAGTCAGGGCTCTGGCTGGGCCATTTAAGAACAGTCACTGAGTTGTTGTGAAGCCACTCCTTCGTTATTTTAGCTGTGTGCTTAGGGTCATTGTCTTGTTGGAAGGTAAACCTTCGGCCCAGTCTGAGGTCCAGAGCACTCTGGAGAAGGTTTTTGTCCAGGATATCCCTGTACTTGGCCGCATTCATCTTTCCCTCGATTGCAACCAGTCGTCCTGTCCCTGCAGCTGAAAAACACCCCCACAGCATGATGCTGCCACCACCATGCTTCACTGTTGGGACTGTATTGGACAGGTGATGAGCAGTGCCTGGTTTTCTCCCCACATACCGCTTAGAATTAAGGCCAAAAAGTTCTATTTTGGTCTCATCAGACCAGAGAATCTTATTTCTCACCATCTTGGAGTCCTTCAGGTGTTTTTTAGCAAACTCCATGCAGGCTTTCATGTGTCTTACACTGAGGAGAGGCTTCTGTCGGGCCACTCTGCCATAAAGCCCCAACTGGTGGAGGGCTGCAGTGATGGTTGACTTTCTACAACTTTCTCCCATCTCCTGACTGCATCTCTGGAGCTCAGCCACAGTGATCTTTGGGTTCTTCTTTACCTCTCTCACCAAGGCTCTTCTCCCCCGATAGCTCAGTTTGGCCGGACGGCCAGCTCTAGGAAGGGTTCTGGTTGTCCCAAACGTCTTCCATTTGAGGATTATGGAGGCCACTGTGCTCTTAGGAACCTTAAGTGCAGCAGAAATCTTTTTGTAACCTTGGCCAGATCTGTGCCTTGCCACAATTCTGTCTCTGAGCTCTTCAGGCAGTTCCTTTGACCTCATGATTCTCATTTGCTCTGACATGCATTGTGATCTGGAAGGTCTTATATAGACAGGTGTGTGGCTTTCCTAATCAAGTCCAATCAGTATAATCAAACACAGCTGGACTCAAATGAAGGTGTAGAACCATCTCAAGGATGATCAGAAGAAATGGAAAGCACCTGAGTTAAATATGAGTGTCACAGCAAAGGGTCTGAATACTTAGGACCATGTGATATTTCAGTTTTTCTTTTTTAATAAATCTGCAACAATGTCAACAATTCTGTGTTTTTCTGTCAGTATGGGGTGCTATGTGTACATTCATGAGGAAGAAGAATGAACTTAAATGATTTTAGCAAATGGCTGCAATATAACAAATAGTGAAAAATTTAAGGGGGTCTGAATACTTTCCGTACCCACTGTATATATATATATATATATATATATATTAGGGATGCACCGAAATGAAAATTCTTGGCCGAAGCCGAATAATAATAAAATGTTTGGCCGAAGGCCGAAGGCCAAATACCGAACGCAGTGTTTCGCATTTTTTCCATTTATTTTGCCAATTTTTTGTCCTCTCTCTTGTCCTCTCGTGTCTCTCTCTCTCTCTCTCTCTCTTGTCCTCTCACTCTCTCTCTCTTGTCCTCTCACTCTCTCTCTCTTGTCCTCTCATGTCTCTCTCTCTCTCTCTCTCTCTCTCTCTCTCTCTTGTCCTCTCTCTCTCTCTCTCTCTCTCTCTCTATCTCTCTCTCTTGTCCTCTCATGTCTCTCTCTCTCTCCCTAAATGTTACTGTAGGGAATGGGATTCAGTGCACACTGCAGCCTTGTACCATAGGGTTAATGTTAGTGACACTGTAGGGATTGGGAAGGATGCTGGGAATGGAAATCAGGAAGCATGCAGGCAGCCTTGTAAATTTTAATTGCAGATACAGGGCACTGGGCAGGTCAGGGTTAATGTGGTAACATCAATTACTCAGTGACAGTCAGTCAGTGTCAGTGTGGACTCGATCAGATTATACAGTGACAGAAAGTCTCTCACAGTGGTGGTAGTAGGAGGCTGGAGGTGGACTAGTAGGAGCCTGGAAAGGAGCACAGCCGCATACATACATTACTCACTCGTGCACTGCAGCCCGCCCCACACATTCAGTGAGTCTTACTCTCCTCCCTAGTTTTTTCAATGGCACATTCAGGAAGCCAATCACGCCGTGAGTAGCGGCACAGCGGAACCAATCAGGTGTGCAGGCACGCGTGATTGGTTCGCTGTGCAGCTAATCACGGCGTGATTGGCTTCCTGAATGTGCCATTGAAAAAACTAGGGAGGAGAGTAAGACTCACTGAATGTGTGGGGCGGGCTGCAGTGCACGAGTGAGTAATGTAATGTATGCTCACTGCTGAAGTGTCCCGGCTTCACGGAAGTCTGAGAGTCCTCCTGTCCTCCTCCGAGTCCCTTCCCCCTGTAAATATCGTGACCTCGGCGATATGAATATCGCCTACGGCCACAGAACGATAGTCGATATCATATCGACTATCGTTCAGCCCTATTATTCGGCACAAAATTATTCGGCCTTTTGACTTATTCGGCCGAACACCGAAAGTGCTATTTTTTCTATTTTCAGCCGAATAATGTTCGGCCGCCGAACATTCGGTGCATCCCTAATATATATATATATATATATATATATATATATATATATATATATATATAGTGCAGTATAGAGGATGCCATATGTGTGTGTGTGTGTGTATATATATATATATATATATATATATAAATAAAGTGCAGCATAGAGGATGGCATTTGTGTGTGTGTGTGTGTGTGTGTGTGTGTGTGTGTGTGTATATATATATATATATATAGTGCATTATAGAGGAGGCCACATCCTGTGTGTGTATATATATATATATATAATATAATATACAGTATACACACAGGATATGGCGTCCTCTATACTGAACTATATATATACATATATATATATATATATATATATATATATATATATATATATATATATATATATACATACACACACACAGGATGTGGACTGGCCTCCTCTATACTGCACTCATATATATATATATATATCGGTGCCACCTTATCAAGGCCCATCAGTGCCGACTCATTAGCGCACATTATTGAAGGAGAACAATTACCTGTTTGCAAAATTTTATAACAAACTAAAAAACAGTGTTTTTTGGGGGTTTTTTTTACATTTTTTTGGTCTTTTTTTGTCTGTTCAGCAAAAAAATAAAAATAAAAACCCCAGTAGTGATTAAATATCACCAAAAGAAAGCTCTATTTAGCCTAAATCTCATCTGACTACTATGCTTATATGCAATATCTGTTTCTGAGTCAAAACAAAATGAAAAAGGACTGTATAACCTAAACATTATCTTTAATGCATACGCAGACGATTAAAAATTAATAGAAATTGACGTAAAAAGACAAACAAGACCAGAATATCTAACTCTTTAATGATGGGGGGGGGGGGGGACGCCGATACAGCTTCTCGCCAAGGGCGCTGGAGACCCTAGGTACGCCTCTGCACAGACCCCCATTAGTAGCAACAACTTTTCCGCTGGATCCTCGATCCCAGGAACTAACACTTGAGCTGTTTGCGTGGCTACTTTCAAAAAGCAACACAGACACACAAGTATGCAAGGGACTGTAATCATGATGAACTCTTCTGATCCATTTTCCAGAGCAACAAAGTCCCACTGCATATGTAATCACATGTCAGCCTTTTTATGGCAGGACACACTGACATCAAGAGCAACAGGTCAGCATGTCACTTTTCAGGGCACCTCCTGTAACTGCTGGTATCAAGAGCACAGTCCAGCAGTAGACAGCACAAACAGGAGTGTCCCCACAGCAAACTTTTTCAATAATAGCGACAATATGCTTTTCAACCCCTGCCACGGGCTGCGAGCACAGATTGCATAACTTTTCTTCTTCCTGAAACAGCAACAATAATTGCAGTGGGTACTTTCTTCAAGACAGGACCACTGATTCCCACTGGCGATAAGTGTCACGGCCATCACTGTGTGACAATGGCTGTAACTGCAGCAACTTAGATATCTTCACAAAAATGCACATCTCAGAAGATACATAAACAGTTATTACTTTTTCCTCACATTCTCTATCCCGGTTTGGCTTTCCAGCTTCACACATCAGGGTGGCAAGACCCGGGAACGATTCTTCCCACGGCTGCGGGACGAATGGGCATGCCTAGCCCGACTGACAGTGACAGAGGGCTGATGGCCCTCAGTTGCAGCTTCTCCTGTAGTAGTGGTAGATGCAGGCACTCCGATCTCCTGATCAAGGCCAGTGATGGCTGCAGAAAGCTCATGATGAGTGGTGGCAGTGGGAACTAACACTTCCACTGTAGTGGCGGTGATGCCGGCAGATGCATTAGCCTCAAAACACGTAGAATCGATGCTGGCCGAAACTGACACACTGGAATCAGCAGAAGCTATGGTGGGCTCAGTTTCTTCAACAGTTGCAAAACCACTTACCCAGTCTACCTTCATCACTTGGGACGGCAGTGGTGGACGAGCAGCCACCAGCAGCAATTCCCCGCAATGGCAACACCGACTCCAGGGGCGCAGAAAAACAGCAAAACCAGAACATCGCCTGCAAACGATTCCCATGGCTGCGGAACTTTGGGAGACGTACAGTGCTATCTCCCCACGAGGCAGCAGCCGAAGGCCTGTGTCAGTAATAGTCTCTCCAGAGGTGAAAAGACTGGCAATGACCCTCGGATCAGGCTCAGCTGAGGCAGGATGGATGAATTCAGACATTTTCCTTCTCCGCGTGGAAGCAGTAACCCCTCCCCCTGCCAAGGAATTGGTCCGTCTGCTCGGCGGGATCTTCAGCGCCCGCCTCTTTCTCTCTGCAGCGCGCCAAAACTCTTCTGGAGTCTCCCTTAACCCCTTCAGCACTGGCGTAAAGTGACAAAAGACCAGGCTGACACTCTCCCAAAAGCAAAAAGACAATTAGGTTCTTCCCCACATCGTTGAAGAGGACAAAAACACAGTCTCTGAGGCACAAAGGATGTTACTTGCCACTCTCTCATGGAGCCAAACGGTGATTCCTGTATAGTTGCAGTCCGCTGCTAGGGGCGACCACCACAAAAATACCATCGAGCCCCACGTTGGGCGCCAGATGTAGCGGACCCCCAAAGCTCCTAGGGCCTGGTTGTGACCCTCAGAGGCAGAGAGGGCCTACATACCTCCTTTGGGTGTGGATTGTTAGGCATGGTGGGTAATGAATAAGTAAAGAAACACTTTTATGCTTGAACAACAAAAGAACTTTATTTCCTCTCAACAAGACGAAAACAATACCAGGGAGAGAGGGGTAGGGCACAGGACACCCTTAGAAAACAATTTAGAAGGCAGACTTCGTGTTCACAAATGACAGCAATCAGACAGCGGTACAGGAAACAGACCTTGAGGTTCAGGCTGGCTTGGGAGGAAACTCCTCTCCCCTGAGTCCATTCGCTTTTAGTGGTCTGCACTGGCTGGACAGCTGTCTTCTTCATTAAACAGGCAGGTACTCGCAAAGGTAGCTGGATCTTTGTTGATGCTCACTTCCATGCAGAACACTGGCTCTACTCCGCTGAGTCTCAGACATGTGGCTAGGCCCCAGGCTTCAGGCCTACCCAGCAGCAGCATAGAGACACAAACCAACCTTCGAGGGGGTCTGGGTGGCAAGAGAGCGAGCATTGGATTTCCCCTCAGTCAAATAGCCTCTCCTAGCATGCACCAGTTGCAATGTAATTTGCTAAGAGAGACATAAATATTCATAGCCTGTTTAACTGTATTTCTCACTCTAATGTCAGAGGCAAGAGTGCCATCTACTGACAGAAGGGAGAACTACAGCCAAACCCAGATTAAGAGGAAGTCCAATTTACCACAGTACTATAATCAGCCAAGCTAGTTACTGCCCAGCAAACTAAATTTTACCAGCAACCCTGCTTATGACAAGGTTGCTACATAAATATATTAATACTTTGAATGAGGAACTATATATATGTTGGTACTTCAATAGATTATTCCTCCTTTAAAGATGTGAGAGCGACCAAACAGGTATAAACAGATAGATATTATTCGGGTTTTGCAGAATAATCTATGTAGTATGATTTGACTCAGCTGCTCTAACACTGTAATACAATATAACCTAATAGAGTGCACCCTGCCACCTATAGGGGCCCCCTTTTCTATGGATTATATGAGTCTCCTTCTGGGCAAGGCCTTACTTATCTTCACCGGCAGTGAAGCTCTTTAATCATTCCAAGAATGATATTTGTAATCCAGTGTAAGAAAGGGAAATATTTGTAGTCCAATAAGAAAAAGGAGATATTGCTATCCAAGCTCTGTCTAGGAGGTATTCAGTCTAAAAGCTGGTGTGTGTTTGATTAAGGCCTTCTGGTCTGCCACGCACTATTACAAACTGCAGTATCCTATGGCAATCGTTATACAGCAGAGAAGTTCCCTCTGTATTTGTACTGCGTCACAGGCCTGTCCTGGTACTATATTTGTCAGCTACTACGTTTGATGTATCAGATATCTCTTACCCAATCCATTGGTGTCTTTGCTCAGCAGTCCTCCACACCAGGCCGGTTACCTCCGGTAACACCCGCCTCCTCTCTCCGGTGTCTCTGCTTTCAGTCCGTCACGTTTCTCCGTGACACATGCCACCTCTCCAAGGTGTCTCCTGCTAGGCCCGGAGCAGCTTTTTCCTCCGTCCTCGAGGTAAGAGCCCGAACCGTTGGTACCGCCCCCAATTTATAGGCTTTCCAATCAGTCCCTACGAAACCCACAGCTCCCTGGGAGTGTCCTCCCAACCAATCCACTGTCCAGTCTTCACTTGCTCTAGGACTACATTTCCCACAATTCAACACACCAACCTCTTGACCGACCCAGGTATTAAAGAGATAGTACATCAGCCTTAATTATGCCGGAATGGATTTCTTCACCTGGATACATCCATATTAGGCTTTTTCTGTGAGAGACAGAGGGTATGCTTCATTTCTCCATGTTTCAATGCAATTTATGACAACAGAGGGAAAAACAACACTTTTCTGGTGTTATGTTCATTAAGTAATGAGCTGTATCTGCTTTATTGGTTTCTAGGGTGCAGGCTGCTAGTTTCCTAGCAACCGATGATGTGGGACTGAAAACTGACAGTGGGCAGACCCCGATGGGGATACTGAGAGACACATCTGCCTTGTGTTTGGCAGAGGACAGTAGTAGGCAGATTCCATAACTACTATGGGGCCATCAAACGGCTATTGAGTCCTGCCACTGCTGCTGTCAATCACAAGGGGATGATTGAGTGTCTTATAAACTTCCACATCAGGCTCAGTCCACCGTTGAGCAAAGGGGAAGAAGACTTTTTGGGAAAGTAGGGTCTCACCGTCAGGCTCCACCCACCCAAAATTGGCAAACTTCGATTTACTGCGTCTGACCGTGCGCTTAGCCTCAGTGTCATCCTGCAATAAATGAATGTCATTGTTCATAAAAGGTACATTAAACTTTTGCAAGCACCGGTAATTGTGGTGAGGAGACACAAGGGAAATCTAGAGAGTATTTATAACACATTTTATGAATTCCAATGGGAGTATCCCGGTTAGGGTGCGTGGAAGCAGTAAAAAACTTACCATATATACGTTTTTTAGAGGTTAGCTGTGACACTATACTTGTTAGCTGAACAGACATTGCTATAGGTGTTACCTTATATTCTTGGAATACGTGGATTTTTTTCATTATTTGACTATATTTCTGCAATAAATGAAGGGGAAGTCTCTAAGGTATGGACAAACTGCAAAATATGTAAAGCGGATTCTAGAGCTTAGCCAGCTTTAGAATTGTAGTATTTCATATTTACCTGACTAAAGAAGGAAAAATGAAATAGTATTTTTAGTGTATTGCTAGCAATAGACTCACATCCAAGGCAAATGTTTTCTTTGAAAAGTCAGTAAAGCCAGCCATTCATGGATCGAAATTCAGCCGTTTCAGCAGGGACTGGGCAGATTTTGATCCATGTATGGACATTCTGGGTGTACAGAACTTCTGTTCAAGCAGCCAGTCGGATACATACTGCTCGATGAGCGTTGCTTGCTATAGCCAGCAGTGATTATCAGTGTATTCTGATGGCGGGGAAGTCTCCCCACGTCAGAATGCAATAACTCAGTAGAAGTGATTCCCCCATCCACGGATTGTGTGGATGGGGTGAATTGGGTGAGTTTTTGTTCAATCCTCTGGTTGAACAAAAGAAATTGACTCAGCTATGTCCAGCTTAAGTTTCTGATTTCTTTAGGTTTAATACTATAATATTTATTATTTATTTGTCTTCATGTTTAACTCTCCATAATCTTTTAAAACTGAAAGATCAGTTTTGGGTGCACAGACCCTTTAAGGATCTAACTATGGTAAAGTTCCCTGGGAAGTAAGTCAGCTGGGTTTTGTTAGGAGCAAGGTACATATTTTCGGTTTGTTTTGTGTTATTTTGTTGGCAGTACAGGAATGTCCTTCGGCTTTATTTCGAAAACATTCTGCTGAACTTGTTCAGCAACATATCACAATGCGGTAGTATTTAAAGAGCTGGAGTCATGACTGGGCCAACGCCAGAATCTAAATATACAATTTTCAGCCTTGAAGTAGTTGTAAAGGTTTCACATTTTTATCTTATCCTAATTTATCTTTAAACTGGCAGCCCTCCAGCTATTGTGAAACTACAAATCCCATGAGGCATTGCAAGGCTGACAGCTACAAGCATGATTCACTCAGGCAGAGGCATGATGGGACTTGTAGTTCCGCAACAGCCGGAAGGCCGCAAGTTTGACACCCCTGCGTGACTAAGTAGTGTTTGCGAGAATTAGAGTAGACAAACTATGCTCTGACTCACTCTGTAGATTTCTGCGAGTCTTAATTAGTTGACTCATCCAAGCAGCCCTCTGGTGTATCCCCCTGGTCTGGAAGGTTGGAGAATTTTCTAGAATTAGAGGTGGGGGTTAGGAGTAGCTGCCATGCTTATTTATGAGGCCTCAACCAATCCCCAGTAGTGGACTGGCAGGGGACTGAGACAACCTCATAAATAGACATGGGCCATGCCAACAGGCCCAGTCGGGTGGCAGATGGAGATACAGTATTGAGGAGGCTGTCGGTGGCTCTGAGGGGTGACCCCTAGTGTAGGGGGTGTCCTCCCTTGGTCCGGGCTTCCAGTGCTGGAAAAATCCTGCCAAAACACACGGGAGGAGGTCTACCTGGGGGAACGGGAGCAAGAAAGGACAGAGTAAGTGGTTCAACACTGTTGGTGACTAACAAAGGAGCGAGGCTGCCACAAGTAGCCAGTCTCCCTTGAAGAAAGTGGTGTGCTTAAGTCTTCAGTGTTTTCCCTGAGAGATCTCCTGAGAGCAAGTCGGCTGGGTGGGCTGGTGAAGAGCCAGTCAAGTGAACTGGTGTGAAGAGACAGCCAGGAGGGCTGGTGAAGGAGACAGCTGCAGTCAGGTGGGCTGGCAGGGCCTGAAGAGGTGGTACTGGGATCAGTGACCACAAAGGAAACAGGAGGGAAAGTTACATGCTGTGTCACTCCATGTGTGCTACTGTCAAGGGACTGTGAGTTCCTGTTTGTAACGGGCCATTCCTGAACTGACAAAGAGACTGTCAAGTTCCCCCAGGAGTGTACTAGCTGAGGTTGACCAAGAGTGTGCAGGAGGAAAGTGAAAAGGCCACTGTATATAGCTGTATATAGGAAGTTGTCCCTGAAGTTTGCTGAAGTCAAGTGGGCATCCCATAACTTCCCATTCCTAACAAAGTTATTAACCCCTGTAACATGGGGGACCATTAGCTCATTGGCAGATGCGTTTTTCAGTGATTCACTGTAGTCAGGACTGTGGTTTAAGGGCATAACAGCCCATTTTTATTAAAACAATAATTAAAGTCTATAACATAGTTTCCCACGCAGGGGTTCTTCTCCAGTCAATATATATCAAACTGAAAATGCTAGCCCACCTGGCTCTCCCGCTTTTACTCAGCTTTCCAATAGCAGTACCTCTGCTCTTTTCACTGGTCCCCAGACCATGAACTCCACAAAGCTAGCAGCTTCACTCTGGCCTTGGGCCATCCCCTGTCTCTTGTAGACACACGCATCTTTCATGGAAATTTCTAGATTCTTACCAGACACTGCCGGCAGCAGGTCATAGGCCCTGTGGAAGCACAAGGATCAACTCAAGAAAGGAGCACACGCTGCTGTCTTCAGACCTGGATAGTTAAGTAGAGGCAGGGACAATGGCCTTGAGATCCATGGTTACAGGAGGTAAGGGACATTTCAGGGAAAGAGGACTACACATAACAGGTATATGAAAACCTCCTCTTCTGAAATAAAAAAGGGGAAAAAAACAGGGTTTAATGTCACTTACTGTAGCTATCATTTTGTCTGTATAAAATGTATTGTCAGTTTTGGAGTATTCCAACAGGTTTCAAACGTAAATCTACCATCCATGCTTTTAAATTGATATTTCTCACAGTGACTAATTGATCAAAGCTGGTGTGGAAATTAAAAATGGCTTTCTTAGGCTTCATTCACATGGGCAATAACACATGCTGCTATTTCCAGCAGCTAGTATTCAATATCTGATTTGCCGAGGTGGCGATCACAACCTTTACTTTATGCTTGGAATTGCTTTTAACATTGTAAGTGTAATTGCTTTTAATTTTTAAATAAAAAGAGACAGTATTCCACTATTATATTTTTTCTCTCATTTACCATACAACCTTGCTGAGAGCCTTGTAATCATAAAAAGAAAGGAGAGGAATCATACCCACAGGCTTTGCTCCAGGAAGCAGTGTATGCCTGCTTGAATCATACAGTTGCCTTGTAATTAAAGGAGAAACAGAGAAACCATACCCATATGCTTTATCCCAGGAAACATCTTATGCCTGCTTGAATCATACTGTTGGTGAGTGGGGATTTCAGGAGAAGAGCACAGAGTGGCACTCTGACATCACCAGAAGAACTCATCAAGCACTGGCATTTTGTTGGCACATATGGACTTTATTTATGCACTGAAACCTTATTTAATGCACTGACACTTTATTTAGTGCTATAATGTTTATCATATGTTGTTTAGATGTAGAAGCAGCGCTAGTTTAATTTTATTTGTCACTAACTAACAGTCATACTGTAACAACTATTTTTTATATGGACCTCAGCTGCGGAAGTCAACCACTCAGTAATGAAGCAGTGTCTACCAATATCAGGTTTGGTGGTAAAGGCTACAGATACATCACAGTGAGAGCTTAAGCAGAGAAATCAATTCAGGAATAAAGTAGTGTACATGCTGTTTGCAGTTTAGAATGGTAATTGGAGATAGCAGAAGCTGTAGTTCACTTGTCTGCCTGTAGATGGGGCCAGTGACACAAGTACCGATGCGCAAGGATGGAGGTCAGACGGCAGTCTCAGCGGAGAGGGAGAGGAGAAGGACTTGCGGGAAGATGTTTCCCGGTGTCTGCTGGGTTGCTGAGATGCCGGGAAATTGAAGTTTGCGCCTTGAGTTGCAGATGGGCGGAGTCACGTGATACGCCAAGGGATCCACGAGCAGAGGCATGGAACGCGGTGTGGTGAGTCTGTTACACATACATAGGGTTAGTACAGCACTTCTGGCTTTTTCTGACTTATTTTGGTTTTGCATATATGGTAAGAATTAAAAAATAAAAAATGTAAAAATATGTTTTAGTCAGGTAAATATGAGACTGCATATGAATATTCAGGGTTTTTTCTCAGGGAATAGGTGCAGGTACTCAAATCCCCGTGCTACTACCTGCTGTCCCCCCGACCCCCAGGAGAGAGCAGCAAAGAGGCTCATTCAGCACGCCACACCAAATGCTGGGCTCAGGAGTGCATATTGAACAGGGTAAGGGGTTCAGAAGTGCATATCACACAGGGCTCATAAATCAGGAATAGGTAACACAGGCCAGCATACGACCAAAAATTACCTCCACTCAAACCCTTTCCAGCACCCCTCAGTACAGGGCTCTCCCACCAAATTCTATGTGTGGCCAGGGCTCAGAATTGCATATCAGACAGGGAGCAAGACTCAAGAATGTGTAATGCACAGAGTGTAGGACTCAAGAGTGAATACAGTAAACCCCCCTCCATTGCGGGGGTTACGTTCCGGACCCAGCCGCGAAAAGTGAAAATCCGCGAAATAGAAAAACCCTATTAAAATGCATTGTAGGCATGTTTTTTTACTGTCACTGTACGTGTAAAAGCATTTTAAGGTCTTTAAACACACTTTTAAAACAATAGAAACACATAAAAGATACTGACAGACATAGCAAGAGCTATGGAAAACACAAAAATATTTCATTTTTAATGATTTATATAGTAAAATAACATTACAAAAAAAACGCAATATACCGGGACCGCAAAAACTGAACCGCGATGGAGCGGGGGTTTACTGTATCATACATGGCACAGAGTGTATATACGGTAGCCTAGGGCACAGGGCTCAAGATTTTGTATTGCACCAGGGGGGCGGGGTTCAGATGTGCATATTGCCATGGGGCTCAGAAGTTTGTCTTTGCACAGAGCATAGGGCTTAGGAGTGCCTATCACACAGGACTCAGGAGTGCGTATTGTGCAGTGCTCAGTAGTATACATCGCACAAGGCTCAGGAGTGCGTATCGCACAGGGCACAGGGTTCCGGAGTGCATATTGGGTAGTGCTCAGGAGGTGGTGAAGCGGTTACACACCAAAGGTTTTAATTAGAAAACATGAAATACATTCGAAATACGTGTGTTAGAAGAAAGGTCTAATGTGTAAACCACTGGGTTGATCCTACGGAGAATCAAGATAGACCTAATATACAGCGGTGCCAGTTTCAAATAGGGAAAATGCAGTTGGAGGTTATGAGGTGAAAGCAAGACCCTCTCCCCATCCTGGTAATAAGGCGCAAGTAGGCGTTGGTGGTCAGCATGGAGTCTGTACCTAACACTGGCACGTTGCCAGGGCTCTTGGACCTGCACCGAAGTGGAACGGAGATCACGGAGATGCTCCTCTAATGCAGGAATTCCTTTGGTCAGTCAAAATGAGGAGAGTTTGCCCAGGCAAAGGCTCTATCAGAAAGCAAAGAGAATAGAATAATGAAGCCTACTTTGCTTCTGTCCGTAGGGAACACCTGGGGCAACATCTCAAAATATATCTCAATCTGCATTCCCTAATGCCCAATACTTGAGACTCCGGAGAAATTGTTCGACGGAGGCCAATTTTCAAATCCAAGCTAATCGACTACAAACTTGCCTTCTGGCCAGAGGGTACTCGAGGACCCTGCTGAGGAAGGCCTACAACTGGGCAAAATCATGTCCCAGAGTGGAATTGCTCTATAAAACAACTCCTAAAGCAAATGGTGATAGTGTAAGATTTATCACCAAATTTACCTCACACGAAAACCAACTACGTAACATCCTCAAGAGACACTGGCCTATTTTGACTCAGGATTACACTTTGACTAAATATTTAAACCCACAACCCAATCTAGTCTTTAGAAAGGCTACCTCTTTGAGAGATCGCCTTACCAAAAGCCATTATATCATAAAGGAGAGCCAAAAGACCCAGAGGAAAGGCACATACCCCTGTGGCTCATGCAACAAATGTTCCTGGGTTCAGACTGGAGCAGGTGTCCATTTACCCAATGGCAAGTGGCACCAGGCTAAACAATTTGCTGACTGCAATACCCAAGGCCTAGTTTATCTCATGACATGCAAATACGGGGCGTTTTACATCAGTAAAACCAAACGGAGATTAAGTCAACAGATAGGAGATCACTATTCTGAAGGGGGTACTATTCAAACCAGTGTCACTCGACACATAGGATTGCACCATAGATATGATAACACAGTGGTCTCCTTCTTTGTCTTTGCCGTGGGGGGGACTGGGACAAACACAAAAGGAGACTTACTGGATAGAACTCTTGGAAGCTACAAAACATCCTGGAATTAATGAAGTTCTGACTTATAAGCCCTTTTTGGGCTAAGGTCTTACATATATCTGTATATTTCCTTTATTGTAGATGTTCTTCTCCGAAACTAGGACAATTGAGTTATCCATATTATTTGTAGATTTCCACAACTGTCGAAATTATCTGTCTATCAATCCCGGATGACATGGATCTTATTGGTCCAGGTATTTTGGGAAGATATGGAGTGATTGCATGTGTGTCCTTTTTACCGGTGGATACTTGGCGGACAGCTTCACAGACTAAGCTCAATTTGTAAAAAATGTTCCTTCTGATTTCTTATGGTTTGTTCCTTTTGTTCCTTTGATCAGTTCTTTTTAATTGCTTTTGTATCCATACCAGTATGGTATATTTTTAAAATTAGGCGCATGGTTTGAGGATATTTTTCTGCATAACTTACATAATTCCGGTTTCGGTAGACGTCACATGCCGGGTTGAAGTGGCGCATAAAGCGGCAGTGTACACGAATAGTTTCAGGCTGCAGGAGCTTCCTTCACAGAGCAGAGTGGGGTATGCTATATGATAATACATCTTAATATAACATGAGCCTGATACATTTTTGTGTTTACTTTATTGATGCCTTATCACTCTTTTTAGATCTCCAGATTAGTGCTACCCTCGAGTGTGGGCTACCATTAGGGTTTTTCCCCCCCCCCCCCTTCCTTCTTGCATACTGATTACCACCATCGTGGCATTAACAACTTTAATGGGAAACATTACAAATAATCTTTTTTTGGAAGTACTCCCTTTGAATTGGTATGTGAGACTAAGATATACTGTTGGGATGTCTGTGGAATGGCTTTTCCCTCTCATTTAGAAATAGACCTAGTTATTTTTGTATCCATACAGACAGTGGCTACCAATGGAGGTGTTATACAAAACCAAATGCACAATAAAGGAGTGATACTAAAATATATACCATCTACACTAATCCCTGTTCCCAGGCTCTGTTGCAGCGCTAGGTATGGGCTCCTTTTCCCCTTCCTGCTTCTGTTAAGAAATTCCTACTGAGTGTTTCTGTATACTGTTTCTGGTAACTATCCTCCCTTTGGTGGCTTAGTGTCTCGGCTGCTTTGAGCGCAATGTCTGCACGATAGTCTTTGAAGAGCTGGACACCTTCTGATTTACCTATCTATTTACACCCAAATCTGCTGTTTTGTGTTTCTACTTCCACACCCGTCGGTTAGGCGTATTCTGGGCACTCTGTTCCCATCTGGGCGATTTGGTGTGGGGTGGCTTTTAGGTTACACATTGAGACACCAGATCCTTATGCAGATGTATTATCCTAATTGTGATAACTTATTTTACCTTCTGTTGTATAGGAAACTCCGGACAATACTGCCACAGTACAATATATACCCCTGAAGAAGCGGTTTGATGTAACTGCGAAACATGTCGGGTTATTATCCGGTTCTCTATATTGGATGTACAAAGTACTGAGGATTCCACTATGCTTCTGTATTTATCTAAATATCTTTTTTGTTATGTGAATGTTGTTTTTAATCTTTTGTAAAAATAAATTTGATATATTTTTTATCTTATGGTAATGTGTCTGTATATATAAAAGTGGTACGGTACCATTTAAAAATCCCACCAGCCCTCTGCTTTTTTCCATCTTTTCCCTTTCATTCCTTCTCCCTCCTGGAGTTATTCCTTCCTATTTTATTCTTGGTTGATAGACTCTGACACCTAGAGTTTATCCCCTCCTTCCCTCTTTTGGGTTCACTCCCATTATTTAATTTGATACTTGTGGATGTCGGTACCTCTATTATTATTATTAATGCTTACCACAAACACTTCTTCCTTCTTATATCTCAATCTGGTTGAGAAACCCTCTGCATTGAACTGGATTACCCCCAAAACGCTGGGGAAGCGAGGCATAAACAGACATACCTTTTACAGAGGTAATATTTGAGGTGGGTGCCTGCAGAGACTGCAGCAGCAGCAGGGATGGCCTTAAACACTGGTTGTATAGGAACAGCCACAGTGGGAGGATGCAGGTGAGCAGTACGAATCAGAAGCATCTGTAACGTTATGGCAAACTGATCCATGCGATGGTCCTGCTCATTCATTCTGCGAAAAATATTACCACTAGGTGGATTGCCTGCATCTTCTGAACTCATGGCCTTCACCTACTGTCAGAAACCATGAATCAGACTGAGACAGAAAATACAGTAAAAAAAAATCACCAGTAACAAAGGGCCCCTGCCCCATCTATACCTGGCCTTCACAGCAAGAAGCACATGGACGGGCAAACGCATGAAAGACAAAAACAATTCCCAGCTGAATTCACCGACCAGTCTGTACCAACCAGAAAAAAAAAATGACACCTTTAACCACTTAAGCCCCGGAAAATTTTACCCCCTTCCTGACCAGGCCCAATTTTGCGATTCGGCACTGCGTGAGTTTAACGGACAATTGCGCGGTCGTGCGACACTGTACCCAAATGAAATTGACGTCCTTTTTTTTCCCACAAACAGAGCTTTCTTTTGGTGGCATTTAATCACCTGTGCGATTTTTACTTTTTGCGCTATAAACAAAAAAATGCGACAATTTTGAAAAAATAACAATATTTTTCAAATTTTTTTATATGAAATTTCCCCAAAAAATGTAAAAATCTAATTTTTTTTAACATTTTAGGCCAATTTGTTTTCTGCTATATATGTTTGGTAAAAAAAATCGCAATAAGCGTATTTTGATTGGTTTGCGCAAAAGTTATTGCGTTTACTAACTAAGGGGAAGATTTCTGTCATTTTTGGTGTTTTTTTTTTAACGAGTAATGGCGGCGATCTGCGATTTTTTTTGCGGGACTGCGACATTGTGGCGGACAGATCGGACCCTTGACTGACATTTTTGACACTTTTGGGGGTACCAGTGACATTACTACAGTAATCAGTGCTATACATATGCACTGTTACTGTAAAAAGGACACTGGCAGGGAAGGGGTTAACTTTATTGGTAATGCAGGGGTTAAGTGTGTCCCTAGGGGCATGCTTCTAACTGTAAAGGGGTGTGGCTAGTGATGTAACCACAGAGACACACGATCCTACGTAGCAGGATCGTATGATCTCTGCAGTTAGATCAGGGAGAATGACAGGTGGCTTTGTTTACATCAGCCATCATGGGGAGATCACGAGTGACCGGCGGACCCGATGTCCGCCGGTCACATGCGCGGACTTGTTAGGGAACGAGTGGGGGCGGGAGCGCGCCACCGGCCCTGCACGCTCCCCCCCTAGAGGCTCTCAGGCTAGGGACGTAGTACTACGTCACTTTGCCTGTACGGGCCTGACCGCCGCAGTAAATGTACTTGCGGCGGTCGGCAAGTGGTTAATGTAAATGGTAAAAAATGGTACAGAACAGTTAACGTTGTCAAAACATAAGCCAACATGGGAAGTCAGATGAGCCAGTGATCAGGAAACCAGAAATCAGCGTAGTCAGAGGCCGAGGAACAGGAACCAGATGGGAACACAGCAGAGAAAATCCAGATATGTTGACAAGGCACAAACAGGAAAGGAATGAACAAGGCAGCTTAAATAGCCAGAAGGGACTGGCTGTAGGCGGGACTGACGAGCAGATAATGATAGCCAGAGGAGCCACTGAGGAAAGAATAAGTGATGACAATTAGTCCACAACTGAGCAGCCTGAGCACAAAGAGAGCTGCTGCGAGCCCAGCCCTGACATGGGTGCTCGGGATCCATGAGTAGTGGTGAGCTGGGCAATTGGTGCCAGCCATTTGGTTCACATACAGTATATCGGATTGATTTAATGTGTGATTTTACTACACTGCTAGTCAGGGCTGCTGTTAGAAATCGCGGGACCCCGTACAGACTACCTGGCAGGGGCCCCCCCCCCCCCACGAAAATATTAAAGATATATTTAGATAAAATTACAACAAAATCACTATTAGCAGACACAAATATAACATAACTCACACAATTCCTGCTAAATCTAAAAAAAAAAAAAAAAATATGTTAAATAAAAAAGATGAGATGAGAAAAATATACAGGCTGGGCAGTTGGAGCTCAGTGATCAGAGAGACACAGAGAGAGAAACAAAGTTACAATTTACAAATAAACTCCTGAGCAGAGATAAGTGCTGGGAGGGGGGGGGCACACAAGGGAGGGGGATTAGTGAGGGACAACTGTCTCTTTCTCAACAGATAAAAGCTTATAGCAGGGAGAGGGACAGATCAGATTCAGGTGCTGGAGAAAGATTTCTTTATTTGCTGTCCATCACTAATCCCCCTCTCTGTGTGGGCCCCCCTGTGTGCTCGGGCCCCCTACAAGAGGGCTGGTGGTCCCCCCCTATCAGCGGTCCTGCTGCTAGTGAATGTTTTTAATCCTTATTATTGCTGAATAAAGTATGCAGGGAGCACTATGAGAGTTCTTTCCTCTTTTAGTTAGAATAATTTTTGTTCTGGAAGACCTAAAAAAGATCTAATACTTTATATGTGAATTTTGAGATATGTTTTACACATTAACACACTTGTTGAATTTAATATGTTTTTGTCTTCGTTTTCACACAGTGCCGTTTAATTAGTAATATTTACAGCGTTTTCACCATTACTTTTATATCACTTGATTATTGAAAGCTTCTTCTGTGAATTGAGTTTACTGTGTTTAGCTCTGCACTACATTTCATTAAAAGAGGTGTCTAGAGCATACATTTCCCTCCCTGATCGATAGCCTAAATATGAAAAATCATCCCATGCAATGTTTAGGACCTTGTGAAAATATGCAGAAGCCAGAAGGTGGTTGCATTGTGCCTGCTTCTTGGCCTGTTCTCTATTGTATTTTAGGCAGCCCTTTATTTCATTATCTTGACCCAATTTTCACCATTATTAGCAAGAAAACATCATATAAGCAAGATGTGTACATTTTAAATAATATATGCTTTAAAGATAAAGAGCTCAACTGACTAAGCAATAATACATGTAATTTACCATAAGGCTCATAATCTCACTAATAGTAGTTAAATCTTAGTGAATTATAGTGAATCTCTGTTGTAGCCACAGTTACTGTATCAGGTCTCTGCATGCACGTATGTATATGTTTACTTAAAGCAGAAGTAAATCCCCAAAGATACTCACTTCAACCTTTCAGTGATTCGGCAATACATCACTCGCTGGTGTCTGTCATCTTCTCCTGGGAGCCAGGTTTTCCACCTCCCATATTGCTGGTGGGGAATACCGTCATCCTGCACACAGGAGTCAGTCATTCCAGCACAGCCATAGTGCCTCGGGAATGCTTGGTGAGCTGTGCATGCGCAGCTCAGTATGGATTTGGGAGAAAACGGCAAGCAGGCAGGTAAGTTTGTATTATTGCAGAAAAGACATAGGCTTGTTGGATAATGGCTGGAGGGTCTCCTCATCACCGCAGGTCTTGTCTTCAAGTCTGACACAAAATCATCCTCAGGGTCCCTAAAATTGGATTTTGCTCCAACATTCATGTGGAGGTATCTCTGTTAATAACTAAATATACCTGAGCATATGTGCACAATTCCACCAGGACTCATATCGGGCCCCTTGCTGATCAGTATACTTGTGGTTAATATTATATGCTGGCATAGTTGCCAACATTTAAAAAAAAAATTCCAGGGACACTATACAGCAAAGCTATCAATTACCACACCCACTTCCCTGAAGCTCCGCCCACTCTGCATAATTAATCCTGCCTATTTATCAGATTATAGACTCTACTCAATAAAGAGAGAATTACAGGAAATTAAAAAGGGAATTTCAAACTGAAGGCAACAGTAGCAGAGTTGGAATAATTCTCCCATTCAGCTGCACTACTTCTGTGTAACATTTATTGGCAGTCTGATTAACAGGCGCTTCCAGGGACAATATAAATTACCTGGGACACGCTCCTATTTGCAGGGACTGTCCCAGGAAAAAAAGGGACAGTTGGCAGGTATGTGCTGGTTTCCGTAGCTCTTCTGTTTCCAATTATTTTGTTTCAATTACTGTTTAATCTCCAAAGAAGGGAATCCTCACTGTTCACAGAGGCCCTGTCCTAGGTGGAGACACTGCCAACTTTTTTTTATCAAATCCGCTTAGTGAAGGTTCTGGTTCTCTTATTTACCTACAGGTTTAGCACAATATCCTGTTTAGGGAAAGCTATTTCTCATAATCCTGCAAAAAGAGGGTTACACTACAATATGAACATTTTCCGCACATACCCTTATGATAAAATGGCAGGACTGCCACCATGTGTTCAAATTTTATAACTGCAATGCTGAAACAACCATTCAAATTGAAACATAACATGAATAGCCACCTGTAGGCATCATAGTGTGGCTGTTTATTCCTTCTATTTCTTTTGCTTCATATATTATTCTGGGAACCAGAGAAGCTAAGATCCTGTGCTCATTCAATGTCAAAAGGCAGTTGCTACTGGTAAATTTGAAGTTCTGGCAAATCCTCAATATTCCCCTTTTTTATCCCGTGTTCGAGTGAGAGTAAAAAATCAAAATCAAAAAATAGTGTCCTCCAATTTAAATCCATTGTCAATCACGTCGCCCGCCGCACCCTAAAAATTGAAAAAAAAAAGACACTCCTGCCTCTTCACACGCCTCCCGGCTAATGAGCCTTTTGAGCCACGACAGCTCTTTTATAGGAATGGGGCAGGGACACCCGGTTACATCACCCGGTGGCACCACGCCCTTTGGATGTCAAGTGACAACATGACAGGGGGGGGGGGGGGGGGAGAAAAAGGGAAAAAAAAAAGGAAAAAGGAAAAGAAGAAAAAAAAATTAACCAATTAAAATTGTTTGTTAAAATAGATTATATAAATTTGCTGAGTAAGCGCACAGGCAATTGGAACAACAATAATCCATAGGAAGAATCAAATCGGTGCTGAACATGATATAGTCCACAAAAAGTCCACTATACGGTGAGTATATCCTGGAACAAAACTGTAATGGCAAAAATCCAGCGGGAGTCAGACAGGGAAGCTGTTGTGGGAGAAGATCCAAAAAAGAGAACTAGAAACAGCAAGGTGTCCCAAGCGCTAAGCCCTATTTGGATTTGCACTGTCCCTATAGTAGGGCCCACCCAGTTCAGCCATCACAGTTAGTATATGGAGTTACTGAAATAGGCATACAACAGAAAGGACAGTGCTATCTGCAGGGATGATGACCACTATTTTCTTGAAAATAATGAAGGCCAATGGAAAGTCTCAATACAGTTTATTGCACACAATTGCTTTAAAACCTTTAGTCAATAAAAGCCAATACAGTACCAGGCCGGTGGGTCCAGATGTAAAAGGGATCATCAGCAGCCTATCAATATATATTGATCACTTCCTTCAACCCATAGTGTGTCACCTAACATCCTACATCAGGGACTCAGGCCATGTCATTGAGATGCTTAAGGAATATTTTTGGGACGAGAACAGTATGTGGGCATCTTTAGATGTCTCCTCTTTGTATACATCCATCCCTCATGACATAGGCATTGGGGCCGTACAATATTTTTTAACCAAAAGCAGAGACATCAATTGAAGACAGGCCAACTTTCTGGCAGATAGTGTAGAATTTTGTCTAACACATAACTACTTCACCTTCTTGGACCAATTCTATTTACAGTTCTAAGACACTGCAATGGGTGCCAATTTTCCCCCGGTCTATTCTAATCTAACTTTTGGCTACTGGGAGGATGAGCACATCTGGGTCAACAATCGCTTTGCTAGACATCTTATCTTCTATGGCAGGTATATCGAAGATATCCTGCTGATTTGGGATGGCGGCCTGGCTGTGTTCACCTCCTTTGTGGCCCATTGTATTGCCAACTCTATGGGCTGGTCCTTCACACATGTCATGGATTCCAATGAGCTTGTCTTTCTGGACCTGGTTTTGTCTCACAACAATCACACCATTACCACCCGGAACCATGTTAAGCCCACTGGGGGCAACTTTTACCTTCATTATTCCAGTTGCATGGAAAATAAATATCCCCAGTGGTTAATTCAACAGAATAAGGAGGAATTGTTCTAAGGTTGATTATTACATCTCACAAGTTTTTGGACAAAGGTTACCCCTAGGACTTGATCTGTACAGGATGCTTTTAATGTACAGATGACAATTCCCTGCAAAAATAATAATAATAATAAAAAACTCATGTCTCCCAATAGTAATGTACAGTATATCACAAAAGTGAGTACACCCCTCACATTTTTGTAAATATTTTATCATATCTTTTCATGTGACAACACTGAAGAAATGACACTTTGCTACAATGTAAAGTAGTGAGTGTACAGCTTGTATAACAGTGTAAATTTGCTGTCTCCTCAAAATAATTCAACACACAGCCATTAGTGTCTAAACCGCTGGCAACAAAAGTGAGTACACCCCTAAGTAGAAATGTTAAAATTGGGCGAAAAGTGTCAATATGTTGTGTGCCACTATTATTTTCCTGCACTACCTTAACCCTCTTGGGCAGAGTTGGAGTTCACCAGAGCTTAACAGGTTGCCACTGGAGTCCTATTCCACTCCTCCATGATGACATCAGGGAGCTGGTGGATGTTAGAGACCTTGCGCTCCTCCACCTTCTGTTTGAGGATGCCCCACAGATGCTCAATAGGGTTTAGGTCTGGAGAAATGCTTGGCCAGTCCATCGCCTTTACCCTCAGCTTCTTTAGCAAGGCAGTGGTTGACTTGGAGGTGTGTTTGCGGTCGTTATCATGTTAAAATACTGCCCTGCAGCCCAGTCTCCGAAGGGAGGGGATCATACTCTGCTTCAGTATGTCACAGTACATGTTGGCATTCAAGGTTTCCTCAATAAACTGTAGCTCCCCAGCGCCAGCAGCTCTCATGCAGCCCCAGACCATGATACTTCCACCACTATGCTTGACTGTAGGCAAGACACACTTGTCTTTGTACTCCTCACCTGGTTGCCACCACACACACACTTGAAACCATCTGTGTCAGGGTCCGGACTGGTAGCAGGAGCGATGCAGGGAGTGGATCCGCTGTGTCAGTGAGGGATTGGCGTGGACCGTACCGGAGGATCGGTTCTAAGTAGTTACTGGTTTTCACCAGAGCCCGCCGCAAGGCGGGATGGGCTTGCTGCGGCGGTAACTACCAGGTCGTGTCCTCTGGTAGCGGCTCAACCTCACCGACTGCTGATATAGGCGTAGTACAAAAGGGACAGGCAGAGGCGTAGTCAGACGTAGCAAAGGTCAGGGCAGGCAGCACAGGTTCAGAGGCGATAGTCGTTAGCAAAGGGTTCGGCAACAGGCAAAGGATTACACAAATAACGCTTTCACTAAGGCAACAAGGCAACAAGGCAACAAAGATCCGGCAATGGCTGGAAGGGGCAGGTCACTTATATAGGAAACAGGAAACAGGAAACATGTCACAGGAAACAGGTCACAGGAAACAGGAAGGGAGGTTTGGACCAGGCACCAATTACTGGTGCACAGGCCCCTTAAATTTCAAACGACCTGCGCGTGCGCGCCCTATGGTGCAGGGGCGCACGCTCCGGGAACCATGTGAGCGGGAAGCGGAGGAGGGAGCCGGAGCGGGCACAGGTGAGTGGATCTGGAACGAACGCTGCGAGCGCTCCGGTCCAGAAGCAGGGACCGGAGCGCTCAGCGTTACAGTACCCCCCCCCCCTTTGGTCTCCCCCTCTTTTTGGTACCCAGAAACCTGAGGATGAGGTTACGGTCCAAGATATTCTCCTCTGGCTCCCAGGATCTCTCTTCAGGACCGCAGCCCTCCCAGTCCACCAAAAAATATCTTCTCCCCCTGACCAATTTAGAGGCCAATATCTCCTGAACGGAGAAGACATCCGAGGTACCGGATACAGGCGTGGGAGGAAGATTCTTGGGGGAAAAGCGATTAAAGACCGCAGGCTTGAGGAGGGAGACATGAAAACAGTTGGGAATTTTAAGGGAGGGAGGGAGATGGAGTTGGTAACACACAGGATTGATCCTCTTCTTGACCTTGTAGGGTCCCAAATAACGAGGACCAAGCTTGTAACTAGGAACCCTGAAGCGGACGTACTTGGAGGAGAGCCAAACTCTGTCCCCAGGAACCAGGACAGGAGGAGACCGACGTTTCTTGTCCGCTTGGATTTTCATGCGGGATGAGGCCTGTAAGAGGGACAGGCGCGTCTCACGCCAGATGGCAGAAAAGTCTTGCACCAGGTCATCCACTGCAGGTACACCGGAGGAGGAGGATAACGGCAGAGGAGGCAGAGGATGACGACCGTAAACCACGAAGAAGGGAGACTTGTTGGTGGCGGAAGAGTCTTTGTGGTTATAGGAGAACTCCGCCCACGGGAGGAGGTCGACCCAGTCGTCTTGACGGGAGGAAACGAAGTGGCGAAGGTAGTCGCCCAAGATTTGATTGACCCGCTCTACTTGTCCGTTGGTTTGGGGGTGGTATGAAGAAGAGAAATCCAGCTTGATTTTAAGCCGTCCACAGAGAGCCCTCCAGAACTTGGACACAAACTGGACTCCTCTATCGGAGACAATATGTGAAGGCAGGCCGTGTAACCGGAAGATGTGTCGGAGGAAATGCTTGGCCAACTGAGGTGCGGATGGTAAGGCTGGCAACGGGATGAAGTGCGCCATCTTCGAGAAGCGATCTACGACGACCCAAATTATCATTTTCCCGTGAGATGGTGGTAGGTCCGTAACAAAGTCCATCGCGATATTGGACCAAGGGGTCTCTGGTATGGGAAGTGGCTGGAGAAAGCCGGCGGGTCTTTGGCGAGGGGTTTTGTCTCTGGCACATACAGAGCAGGACTGTACAAATTCAGAGATGTCCTTCTCCAAGGATGGCCACCAATATCTCCTGGAGATAAGTTGTAGAGTCTTTCGGACGCCAGGATGTCCTGCGAGAAGAGAAGAATGTCCCCACTTAAGAACCTTTAGGCGAAGACGGGGAGAAACATAGGTCTTTCCGGGAGGGAGGTTACGCAAGTCTATAGGTGCCACGGTGACCAGACATTCTGGGGGCACAATGTGCTGTCGCTTGACTTCCTCTCCTGTGACATCAGACGAACGAGAGAGGGCATCGGCCCTGAGGTTCTTGCTCGCTGGACGAAAGTGGATCCGGAAGTTAAATCTGGCAAAAAATAGAGACCAGCGAGCTTGGCGGGGATTTAGTCTCTGAGCAGACTGGAGGTAAGATAAATTTTTATGATCCGTGTAGATGTTCACGGGATGTACCGATCCTTCCAGTAAATGCCGCCACTCTTCCAAGGCCAGCTTGATGGCGAGTAATTCTCTATCCCCAATAGAATAATTTCTTTCAGCGGGAGAGAAAGTCTTAGAGAAAAACCCGCAAGTAACCGACTTGCCTCTCGTAGTCTTTTGCATGAGCAAAGCACCAGCACCAACAGAGGAAGCGTCTACTTCCAGGTAGAACGGCTTAGTAGGATCCGGTCTGGACAGAACTGGGGCGGTGGCAAAGGCAGACTTAAGAGCGCTGAAGGCCTTCTCGGCCTGGGGCGGCCAAGATTTCGGGTTAGCCCCCTTCTTGGTTAGGGCTACAATTGGTGCCACAAGGGTGGAGTAATGCGGGATGAACTGTCTATAATAGTTTGCGAATCCGAGGAATCGCTGGATGGCCTTAAGGCCAGAGGGACGAGGCCAGTCCAGGATGGCAGACAGTTTGGCAGGATCCATTTGTAGTCCCTTGGCAGAAATGATGTAGCCCAGGAAGGGAAGGCTGGTACGGTCGAACAAACACTTTTCAAATTTAGCGTAGAGACGGTTCTTTCTGAGACGGGAGAGTACTAAGCGGACATGAGCACGGTGTTGATCCAAGTTAGTAGAGAAGATGAGGATGTCATCCAAATAGACCACGACACAGGTATAGAGCAGGTCTCGGAAAATGTCGTTAACGAACTCCTGGAAGACCGCTGGAGCGTTACAGAGCCCGAAAGGCATGACTAAGTACTCAAAATGCCCGTCTCGGGTGTTAAAAGCCGTCTTCCACTCGTCACCCTCTCGGATGCGAATAAGGTTATAGGCCCCTCTGAGATCCAACTTGGTGAAGTACTTGGCGCCTTGTAACCGGTCAAAGAGTTCCGTAATCAGGGGAAGAGGGTAACGGTTCTTTACAGTAATGCTGTTGAGACCCCGAAAGTCTATGCAAGGCCTAAGGGTACCGTCCTTCTTCGCAACAAAGAAGAATCCTGCTCCGGCAGGAGAAGAGGATTTCCTGATAAACCCTCTCTGCAGGTTCTCCTGGATATACTCTGACATGGCTAGAGTCTCTGGAGGGGAGAGAGGATAGATTCTTCCCCTAGGCGGCGTAGTGCCAGGTTGCAAGTCAATGGGGCAGTCATATGGCCTATGTGGAGGCAACACCTCTGCCTGTTTCTTGCAAAAAACGTCTGGAAAATCCGCGTATGGTTCAGGCAGACCGGGAGGAGGAGAAATAACAGGTGCAGACTTGACTCGTACCGACTTGAGACATCTGCCGAAACAAGCCGAACCCCAGCTTCGAACCTCTCCGGAGGTCCAATCCAGAACGGGACAATGGCGCTGGAGCCAGGGCAGACCCAAGAGGAGTTCTGAGGTGCAATGGGGTAACACAAAAAACTCCAATCGCTCAGAATGCAGGACTCCGATGTCCATCTGGAGGGGTTCTGTACGGAACTGCACCATACCGTCGAGTCTCTCTCCATTAACTGTGGAGATGAAGATGGGCTTCAGTAAACGAACCACAGGGATGTGGAACTTGTTCACCAGCGAGGCGTCGATGAAGTTACCGGCTGAACCGGAATCTAGAAAGGCAGAGGCAGCAAAGGAGATCTTGGCGGACACGGAAATCCGCACGGGTACCGTAATGCGCGGAGAGGAGGTATTCACACCTAGCAACGCCTCTCCCACGTTGACTAGGTGCGAGCGTTTCCCTGACACGGTGGACGGAGAGGACAGTCCTTTAGAAAGTGCTCAGTACTGGCACAGTACAAACAGAGGTTCTCGTCTCTACGGCGGTTCCTTTCTTGCGTGGTCAGGCGAGACCGATCCACCTGCATGGCTTCCTCGGCGGGAGGCCCAGAAGAGGGTTGCGGTGGAGGCTGGAAGATAGGCGCCAGACGAGGAAAGCGTCTGGGACGAGCACTTCCCTTTTCCTGTAACAGTTCCTCTCGTCGCTCAGCAAAACGCAGGTCAATCCTGGTGGCCAAATGGATGAGGTCACTCAGGTTGGTAGGGACTTCTCGTGCGGCCAGGACGTCCTTTATGGCGCTGGACAAGCCTTTCTTAAAGGTAGCACAGAGCGCCTCGTTATTCCAGGAGAGTTCCGAAGCCAGGGTGCGGAAACGGATAGCATAGTCTCCGACAGAGGAACTCCCCTGGGACAAGTTCAATAACGCAGTCTCTGCTGAGGCAGCCCGGGCTGGCTCCTCAAAAACACTCCGGAATTCCACAAAGAAACTCTGGACACTGGCAGTGGCAGGATCGTTGCGGTCCCAAAGTGGTGTAGCCCAGGCCAGGGCCTTCCCCGAAAGCAGGCTAACGACAAATGCCACCTTGGCTCGTTCCGAGGGGAACTGGTCAGCCAACATCTCCAGGTGAAGGGAGCATTGGGATAGGAATCCGCGGCACAACTTGGGATCACCGTCGTACTTGGCCGGCATGGACAGACGGACTCTAGAAGTGGCGGCGGCCACAGGCTGCGGTGGTGAAGCAGATGCAGGCGGTGGAGGCGGCTGCTGCTGTGCTGGAAGAAGCTGCTGCAGCATGGCGGTCAACTGTGCCAGCTGTTGACCTTGCTGAGCGATCTGCTGCGACTGCTGGGCCACAACTGTAGTAAGGTCCGCGATACTAGGCAGGGGCACATCAGCGGGATCCATGGCCGGATCTTACTGTCAGGGTCCGGACTGGTAGCAGGAGCGATGCAGGGAGTGGATCCGCTGTGTCAGTGAGGGATTGGCGTGGACCGTACCGGAGGATCGGTTCTAAGTAGTTACTGGTTTTCACCAGAGCCCGCCGCAAGGCGGGATGGGCTTGCTGCGGCGGTAACTACCAGGTCGTGTCCTCTGGTAGCGGCTCAACC
Source organism: Pelophylax lessonae (assembly GCF_965119305.1). NCBI lineage: Eukaryota > Metazoa > Chordata > Amphibia > Anura > Ranidae > Pelophylax > Pelophylax lessonae. The sequence continues at coordinate 84,440,719 of NC_138775.1, read as the reverse complement.
TCACCGACTGCTGATATAGGCGTAGTACAAAAGGGACAGGCAGAGGCATAGTCAGATGTAGCAAAGGTCAGGGCAGGCAGCACAGGTTCAGAGGCGATAGTCGTTAGCAAAGGGTTCGGCAACAGGCAAAGGATTACACAAATAACGCTTTCACTAAGGCAACAAGGCAACAAAGATCCGGCAATGGCTGGAAGGGGCAGGTCACTTATATAGGAAACAGGAAACATGTCACAGGAAACAGGTCACAGGAAACAGGAAGGGAGGTTTGGACCAGGCACCAATTACTGGTGCACAGGCCCCTTAAATTTCAAACGACCTGCGCGTGCGCGCCCTATGGTGCAGGGGCGCACGCTCCGGGAACCATGTGAGCGGGAAGCGGAGGAGGGAGCCAGAGCGGGCACAGGTGAGTGGATCTGGAACGAACGCTGCGAGCGCTCCGGTCCAGAAGCAGGGACCGGAGCGCTCAGCGTTACAATCTGAACCAAATACGTTTTTCTTGGTCTCATCAGACCACAGAACATGGTTCCAGCAATCCATGTCCTTAGTCTGCTTGTCTTCAGCAAACTGTTTGCAGGCTTTCTTGTGCATCATCTTTAGAAGAGGCTTCCTTCTGGGATGACAGCCATGCAGACCAATTTGATGCAACTACAATGGAGGGGGGCAAGTGGGACTTTAACGGTGCTAAATGATGGAGAAAAATCTGAATTCTCAAAAATTGTACATTTTATTACACATCAAAAGTGAGGACAAGACAATACATCAATATAAAATGATAAAATCAAGAAAATGCACTCGAAAATATCAACTGTACATGTTTCGCCATCTTCATAATAGCTTCTTCAGGAGTTTTCATAGACATTTCTCGAGAGTGAACATTTCTGGGTAACAAAAGGAGAAAACATAAAAGACATGACATGTACATGTATATAGGGCTTATCTCAATGTTCCTAATGTTGAGTGCCCAATTGATTTACATAATTATAAGGACAATGATACAAATAAAGTACCTTAAGACAACCTGAGCCCTTTCTTATGCCGAGGCTGGAGGCAATAGAGGCGACGCCACCAGAGCAAGCACAGAGGGGGAGGGGAACCGAGACCTTCAGACTCCTAGAGTTGACCCATAGAGAGGGTGACAGCCAAGCTAGAAATGATGGGTAAAGATAATAAAACCAGAGCATAGGAATACATTTCAACCCAAAATTGCTATGTCTCCAATTGGTATGGGACTAAATATCAGGTAGAAAAGATTACCAAAATAGTCACCTGATTATGAATAAATGTGCAGTTGATTCATTAGGTACCTCAATGTAACAAAGACAGGAAGGGAAAATGGAGTCCCCTTAATAACCCCCAAATGGGGAAGTATCCCTTGAAACAAGAAGAAATTGAATTTGTTGAAAATAGTAATAAATATAATGTAGGGTCTGTCAAATTTTGAGGGTATGAATACTTACCCAAAATTGACAAGATTCAGCACCTAAATTGTCATGCAGTATTCAAAAGTTCACCGCCATTTCAATTCAACAAATTTTCCAATAGTACACTCAAAAATGAAGGAGACTGCACGAAAGGAGAAAGAAAAAGGCATGGAAGGACATAGTCAGCATTAGAATCTACCAAGGATGTAAGGAGAGAAGCAGGGTTTAAAAGATTTCATTTACCGCAAATGGTCTCAAAGATCATGTGTCGTTCCCCGGTGGTCTAGTGTAATACTGATCATGTGGCGCCAGCATTTATACACCCTCTCCACCCCCTCGGCGTCTGACGTCACCGAGGGAGTGAGAGCGAGGTACACCCAGTGGTCCAATGGAGGCCGAAGAGGAAGTGCGTCATTGAGACGCGACCGCATCACGTTATTCCGCCGGAACCGGAAGGTCGGGGATGACAACATCCGGTCCGGACATGAATGTATACAGAGGAGGTAACAGATTGCCAAGAAGCAATCTAAGAAGGATCCAAATGAAACTGACAGCATTGTTAAAGACCGGATTTCAAAGGAATGTATCCGCAATGCCTATACAATGGGGAAAGAATCCAAAGACACGAAAAGGTCATAAAAAAGGGAAAATTACCCCATCTAGTGAATCAGTCAGTGTTGTAATGCAGATGACAATTAAATAAGAAAGATTTGATGAAACTCCATAAAAGGACAGCTGGGCGTTTTGAAAAGGGATACTTCCCATTTGGGGGTTATTAAGGGGACTCCATTTTCCCTTCCTGTCTTTGTTACATTGAGGTACCTAATGAATCAACTGCACATTTATTCATAATCAGGTGACTATTTTGGTAATCTTTTCTACCTGATATTTAGTCCCATACCAATTGGAGACATAGCAATTTTGGGTTGAAATGTATTCCTATGCTCTGGTTTTATTACCTTTACCCATCATTTCTAGCTTGGCTGTCACCCTCTCTATGGGTCAACTCTAGGAGTCTGAAGGTCTCGGTTCCCCTCCCCCTCTGTGCTTGCTCTGGTGGCGTTGCCTCTATTGCCTCCACCCTCGGCATAAGAAAGGGCTCAGGTTATCTTAAGGTACTTTATTTGTATCATTGTCCTTATAATTATGTAAATCAATTGGCCCCTTAACATTAGGACCATTGAGATAAGCCCTATATACATGTACATGTCATGTCTTTTTTATGTTTTCTCCTTTTGTTACCCAGAAATGTTCACTCTCGAGAAATGTCTATGAAAACTCCTGAAGAAGCTATTATGAAGATGGCGAAACATGTAGAGTTGATATTTTCGAGTGCATTTTCTTGATTTTATCATTTTATATTGATGTATTGTCTTGTCCTCACTTTTGATGTGTAATAAAATGTACAATTTTTGAGAATTCAGATTTTTCTCCATCATTTAGCACCGTTAAAGTCTCACTTGCCCCCCTCCATTGTAGTTACTCAATTAAAGGGATGTGGTGCTTTTTACTTCATCTCTAGCAATATCTCTTCAAAATTTACCAATTTGATGCAGTGTGCGGCATATGGTCTGAGCACAGACAGGCTGAGAACTCCACCCGTTCAACTTCTGCAGCAATGCTGGCAGCACTCATACATCTATTTCCCAAAGACAACCTCTGGATATGAAACTGAGAAAGTGCACTCAAGTCCTTTGGTCGACCATGGCAAGGCCTGTTCTGAGTGGAACCTGTCCTGTTAAGTCACTGTATGGTCTTGGCCACCGTGCTGCAGCTCAGTTTCAGGGTCTTGGCAATCTTCTTATAGCCTATGCCATTTTATGTAGAGCAACAATTCTTTTTTTCAGATCCTCAGCGAGTTCTTTGCCATGAGGTACCATGTTGAACTTCCAGTGACCAATATAAGAGAATGAGAGCGATAACCCCAAATTTAACGCACCTGCTCCCCATTCACACCTGTGACCTTGTAACACTAACGAGACACATGACACCGGGGAGGGAAAATGGCTAATTGGGCCCAATTTGAACATTTTCAGTTAGGGGTGTACTCACTTTTGTTGCCAGCGTTTTAAACATTAATGACCGTGTGTTGAGTTATTTTGGGGGAACAGCAAATTTACACTGTTTTACAAGCTGTACACTCACTACTTAACATTGTAGCAAAGTGTAATTTCTTCAGTGTTGTCACATGAAAAGATATAATAAAATATTTACAAAAATGTGAGGGGTGTACTTGCAGTATGCTTGCAGGGAAAGTAGTGAATAGATTTACATCCACAGAATTCCAAGTAAAACTGCGCTGTGTGCATGCAATTAGCCACTGCAAAAAAAAAAAAAAACACATGTGCCCCCCCAAGGGGTACTGTTGTGTGAGATATCACTAGATGGCTACTTGCTACAGCAATAAAATAAAAAGTTTATGTTTGTTAGCATAAAAGCCAGGAACTAGCATTTTCAGAAGGTGGTCAGCATTGGCAGTGATCGCACCCTTTAAGAAAGAATAAAAAAGGGGGTGCGATTTAGCGCCCACTTGCATGGGATTGTGGCCACCCTCAGTATAATGCAATATAGAATAGCATTAGGCTTAGTGGCAGTGTTTGTTACAGGTTGGCTATTACTTGGTTAATTCCCCCTCTGGTGCTGGGGCAAGTATCAACTAATGAGAAGCGTGGAAGGTTCTGGAATACAGCTGCAAGGTGATAAAAGCAAGTGCCAGTCTGGAGTTCCTGCTTTTGCACCTGAAGAGCAAGAAGGAAAGTTCCCCGCCCCCCCCCCCCTCCCTTTGTCGCGTGCACCTTTGTGTGGTTGGGTCCCCCAAGTATTCTAGGGGGGACTGTATTTTTGTTGGTTAATACTGAGATTACTGTTTGCTCGAGTTCTAAAAAACTGAGCAATTACAATTATGGTTTCATTAAGTGAGTTTGGTTTAAGTATTATTATTGATCATTTTAAATGTTTGCTTTTCATGTTTGAAACCAATAAAGTGTGCCACGGCCATTTTCTTGCCAAATACTGCGGATCTGTTTGGTTATTTCTTTAGTTTAAGTTATAATTTAACCACTTGCCGACTGCTCACAGTATATTTACTGCGGCAGTCAGCCCCTCACAGGCAGAGCGACGTAGTACTACGGCGCTAGCCTGTGAGGGTCTAGGGAGCGAGCGCGCGCCCCCGGAGGCACGCTCCCGCGCGGTCACGGACCCCCCCCCCGCGCGCGTGTGACCGGTGGACCCGATGTCCGCCGGTCACTCAGCGATCGTCGGTGCAGAGGGAGAAAGGCAGGCGGCTGATGTAAACAAGCCGCTTGTCATTCTCCCCTGTGTAGAAACAATGATCATACGGTTCTACTATGTAGGACCGTTGATCACTGTTCCTACACCTCAAGCCACAGCCAATCACAGTTAGAATCACGCCCCTAGGGACACACATAACCTCTCCCTCTCAAAAAAAGTTAACCCCTTCACTGCCAGTGTAATTTTACAGTAACAGTGCATATGTATAGCACTGATTACTGTAGAAATGTCACTGGTAACCCCAAAAGTGTCAAAAATGTCAGTCAAGGGTCCGATCTGTTTGCCCCAATGTCGCAGTACCGCAAAAAAAAAAAAACGCAGATCGCCGCCATTACGCGTTAAAAAAAAAAACAACAAAAATTACAAAAATCTTTCCCTTTGTTAGTAAACGCGATAACTTTTGCGCAAACCAATCAAAATACGCTTTTTGCGATTTTTGTTACCAAACATATGTAGCATAAAACAAATTGACTGAAAATGTTAAAAAATTTTGATTTTTACATTTTTTTGGGGAATTTCGTATAAAAAAATGTGAAAAATATTGTTATTTTTGCAAAATTGACGCTCTTTTTTTTGTTTATAGCGCATGATCAAAAAATCGCACAGGTGATCAAATACCACCAAAAGAAAGCTCTGTTTGTGGGAAAAAAAGGACGTCAAATTCGTTTGGGTACAGCGTCGCACGGCCGCGCAATTGTCCGTTAAATTCACGCAGTAAAAAATCGCAAAAAACCCCATGGTCAGGAAGGGGGTAAAATCTTCCGGGGCTTAAGTGGTTAAATGTTTTGCTTTTCATGTTTGAAACCAATAAAGTTTGCCGGGGCCATTTTCTTGCCAAATACTGCAGATCTGTTTGGTTATTTCTTTAGTTTAAGTTATAGTTTAATTGGACGAAGGTGTGGCCTATAATCCCAATACAAACCTTATGCAAAGTTTCTAATGATAGCTGAAATACCTTATTGCTATCCAGATTGCTGGGTGTTGCTACTGGATGTTGTAACGATCACCTCTCTTACATAAATATTACAGTGTGTGAATACAAGGCAATACTTTAAGACCTTATTTCCTGCTACAGAAAACGTTCCCCAGTTACTGCTAATATCATACAACAGGAATAGTCTGTAAGAGTATAAAATATATCTTTCAGCCACAAAATGCCTCACTTCATTGAATACCAGTAAAAGCCAGTTTAAGCTAGGCACCACTGGTCACGCCTGTGTATAATGAGTGGCTTTAAAGAGGGAAGTTCATCCAAAGTTTTGGAACATGTATAAATTAGGAGCTATTTATTTATATGCTGGCAAAATACCAGGTATTTCATAATACCCTATGACACTTTTCTTGAAATAAGACATCTCTGTAAAAAAAGCTCTTACGGGATATACCCCAAAAGCAGACATTGTGTAGATATTAATTTAACGTTTGGATTCCTCAAAAAGCGTATTCATTCTCCTTTCACTCTGCCCCAACCCATATCCTGAAACCTCAACTATAAAGATTTTATTCACCCTCCTCCTGCTAAGCTTGCAACCGTCCTGCTGCCCTAACATTTTTAAAGACTCTATTCACCCTCCTCTTATGTTTATTCCAACTTATGTAGAACCTTTTACTGTATAGTACAACAAAAAATAATTGGCTCCAGGGTCACTGTACGTATCCAATGAGAGAGATCTGAATCAGAGACAATTGACCCTGGTATCTTATTAATAGCAGTGCCCAATAAGCCATTCCACCTCCAGCTGCAAGACCTCGAAGAGAAAGAACAACGGGGGGAAAAAGTAGGTATCTATAATGTTTTCCTTTTTCATCCTAAAAAATAGATTGCTACAAAAGGTTTAAGGCTAAGTTCACCTTTAAAAAAAATAATGAAGCACATATGTTTGCAGGATGAAAAATGTGCATTTTTTTATTTCTTTTCTCAGGAGCTTGCAATGTATTTTGCAAGGCACTGACTTTACATTATTATTTTATATTATTTTTGCAATGTATTGCACCTGCGATCAGTGGATCACAGAAGCAATGACAGTTTCCTACAAACTCTTCCTCCGGCTCTCTGCCCATACCAAGATACCAGCTTTCAGTTGTAGAGTTGGAGGAAGTGTAACTGAACTAATGCCTCGTACACACGCGTCGATAGTTGGTCGTGAATTTTCGGCCGACGTCCGATCGGCCGATTTTCGGCTTGTTAGTATGATGCTTTCGACAACCGACTCCGACTTTTCGGCCGAAAAAGATCTGGTGTGCAGGCTATAACATTTTTGTTGGCCGTCAACACAACGGCCGATTTTCGGTCAGTCAATACAGATTTCGGCAGACAAAAATCTGATGAGCAAGACTGGGCATGCTAAGAGAAGAAAAAACACACAGAAAGTAAACCAGCACATGACATCACTTCTGAAGTTGGTTTTTGTTGGCCGAGAAAATCCGTGTGCAGTCTAGAGCTCATTTCAACCAACACAACAACACTGGACAAAAGACGGCCGATAATCGTTGCGTGTGTATGAGGCACAAGATTGCAGTGATTAGCAAACTCGTGTTCCCTTGTGAGCTACAAGTTTGCCGCTTTACAGATCTTTGTGAATTATTGTTATTATACAGGATTTATATATCACCAACAGTTTACGCAGTGCTTTACAATATGAAGGGGGACAGTAAAATTACAATACAGTTCTATATAGTAAGAATAGGAGGGGCCTGCTCCCTCAATCTAAAGGGAGGGGGAGGTGGTACAAAAGGTAATAGCTGCAGGGGATGATCTGAAGGAGGTAAAATGGATACAGTTCTTAGGTGAAGGTGGGGTAGGCTTCCTGAATAAATTAGTTTTCATGTATCGCTTAAAGGCGGACAGGGTAGGAGCTGACCGGACATACTAGAGCAGGGAGTTCCAGAGGATGGGAGAGGTTCTGGTGAAGTCCTGGAGGTGAGCGTGGGAGGAGGTAACAAGGGAGCTAGGAAGCAAGATGTCCTGAGAGGAGTGGAGAGTATGATTTGGGCGATATCTGCAGATGAGGTTGGTGATGTTGCGGATGGCTTTAAATGTTGTGGTTAGTATTTTGAATTTTATCCAATGGGCTAGGGGAGGCCAGTGAAGAGATTGGCAGAGAGGAGCAGCAGTCATAGATCGGTTAGTAAGGTGTATTAGTCTAGCAGCAGCATTAATAATAGACTCAGAGTTGTATAAAGTACTCAAAACCCATACTTGAATAAAGGTACAAGTGCTCGATCAAAAAGTGACTTGAGTAGAAGTACTAAAGTATTCAACATTTTTTGTACTTAAGTATTGCAAGTAGTTTTTTTAAAAATTTTGCTACTCAAGTACTGAAAGTAAAAGTACCAGTAGTTTTTTTAAAAAAAAATTACTACTCAAGTACTGAAAGTAAAAGTACAAGTACTGTGTAATGTAGTTATTAAAGAAAGAAGTCAAAAGTTTATTAAAGTTAAAGTTATTAAAGAAAGAAGTCAAAAGCCAAAAGTACACTTGACATTATACACATTTGTTTGTGCTTCATGAAACCTGCCATCTACTGTTCTGGCAGTGGTAATTTTTATAATAGTAACGAGTAACTATGCAGCACAAAAAATAAATATCGGAGTAGAAGTATTTAAATCATTGAAAAAATGTAGTGAAATAAAAGTGGAAGTCGGAGAAAAAATTCTACTCTAGGAAAGTACAGATACCGCCTTTCGGTACTTAAGTACAGTAGTGAAGTAGTTCTACTTAGTTACTATACATCTCTGAATAGACTGAAAGGGGAATAGCCTGTGTTAAGGTAAGCCAGTGAGGAGGGAGTTGCAGTAGTCAAGACGGGAAATAACCAAGTAGTGAATAAGTTGTTTTGTGGTGTGGTAAGTTAGAAAGGGGAGAATCCTGTAAAATGTTACGGAGGTTAAAGATTTAGCCAGTGATTGGATGAACTGACTGAAGGAGAGGTCAGAGTCTAGGATTACACCCAGCACCCTATCATGAGGTGGGTCATTGATCACAATGGTAAAGTCATTGGGGGGGGGGGGGGAATCAGGGAGGAGGAAATAGTACAAGCCCAGTTTTAGAAAGATTGAGTTTGAGGGAGTGGCGTGACATTCATACTGATATGTCACTCAGTAAATGTGTAATACATAAGGAGATTGAGGGGGTGAGCTGAGGAGTGGAGAGATAAATCTGGGTGCCATTGGCGTAAAGGTGGTATTGGTAACCATGGGAGGTTATCAACTGGCCCAGGGAAGAGTTATAGAGAGAGAGAGTTGGAGGGGTGTCAAAATGGAGCCTTGGAGTACCCCAACAGAAAAAGAGGAGCAGAGGAGAATGGATGACGCAGCTGTGCAGGTGGAGCCCCGCAAAGCTGTGCTGTTTTCAAATGTGACAGCAGCTCTGGGAGAGGAACCCCAACACGCTGTTACTGGGGGTGGGGGAGCGGTTTAAGAGAGGGGAGGTAATTTGCACCCTAAATACAGCTTTAACATATAACATGTAAAATAGGAAGTTATCCTTTAGGGAAAGGGGAATGTACACATATTTAGACTCTTGAAGAACATCTTATTAGAGAAAACAAGGAGAAAGAAATAGATTTAATCAAGCCAAGGATGATTGGGTGTGGTTTTTAACCCCTTCTGTTTCACAGAAAACTATAAACTTTTTTTATACACTGTAGAGCTTGCTTATTTTTCCAAAGGAAAATAAAATCTAGTAAATCAATATGCTACTTCCTAAAAAAATGTTGCTATTGACAATTACAACAGCTTAAAATCGGTATGAGCACATTTATTGAGATCTTTGTCTGCATGGCAGAAAATGTCATGAGTCAAAAATGCAAAATAATACTCAAGACATAGGTTACAGTATCACGATGTGTCCACAACACTAAATTGCAGTAACACAAGTTAGGTGTTTTGGTGCGGTTCACTTTGAGCGGCACCACAATGCACCTATGTTGCAGCCTATCACAATGCATTGTAGCCCAATACCATGCATTGCAATGCACTCAAAAACATTGCTGAAAAAGCAGCCTGCAGTTAGAAACCGTTGTGGTGCATTTAGCAGCTCATTCAAATTAACGCATGTTAATGCACTGCAACTGATCAGACTGGTTTGATTGGATTTGACCCTTAAACATTTTAATGCCAGTGACCTAAGGGGTACAGCAGAGCTAACATGCAACAGGCTGGCTTAGTTACCCTCTTGGAGGTAAAGGTTTGTGAATGGATGCGATCAGTGGCTAACAAGTGGCTGACCACTTCCACAAAGTGTGTAAAGTCAGGGGGCTGCTGCTTCTGTAAGTACCAGCTCTGCTAATGTAATCAGACAGCCAAATGGCTGCTGAACGCATCCACAAGGCTGCAGCCACTGCCTTAATATAATATCTATTCCTCTGTACCTCCTGCTGCTGCACTAGACATTTACTTGTAAATCCTCACTGTCAAAAAGAGAATAATATAGAAGCAGCAGGAGCAGCTGCTTTAAGCACTGACACATAAACAAGTAATAATTTACTTTGCATTTCTTGTGAATCATGTTTGAGCAATGTTTACAAACACTGCTCAAACACAATTCATAAGAAAAACAAAATACCGTTAGTATTTACTCTGTTTTATTCATAAAAGGATAAAAAAAGTTACCTTAGCTGGTGCAATATATATGCAGGACTTGTGCATTTGGGGGAAGGTATGACTTTCTCTAATGTGAGAGTTCTTGGGTCTAACAGCCAACCACAATCCCTGAGTACTGTCACATGAGGGAAGAGGTGACGTCACAGCTCTGTCTAGGCTCCAACAATACCCAACGCCAGGTATTATGATGGCATCTGCAACAGAGGAAGGAGCAGTGTGGGATTGTTGAAAAAGAGTATCAGTTGGCCAGGTGGGAGGGCGCTGAATGGACAAAGTGCATTATTTTGTGCATTGTCTTAAGGCAGCCCATTCTATACATATTTCCTTCATCCTACACCTACCCAACCCCTCCCACTTTCAGATAATCAATCAATTTTATTTTGGTGGACTGCAGCACTGCAGCCAGCGCTTCCGTCTTTCTCGCCTAGGCGAGAATGACATCCACCTAAATTTTCAGTGTTCTCTGGGTTTTGTAATGCCGTATAAGGTTCTGGAGTTTGAAGGCTTCAAAGTGTTTTGGGGGGGATGAAGCCTTCAATCTTGTGCCCAAGTCTTACTGGAGACTTGCAGGTGGTATGAGTATGCAGATGTGCATGATCGTTAAAAGCAAGGACCAGCTCATATCTCAGGGCTCCCACTTGGAGGCAGAGCCCCAACAGGAAAGAGCTGTGTGCTCCAGCCAGGAGACGGTTGTGCTCCCATTAAGAGAGGTGACACTCTTGAGAGACTGCACTCCATGTTGGAGAGATTCCTCACCCACAGGTCAGGGAAAGTAGGGACAGCTGAGTGAGTCTGGGAGACTGGTGGAGAAGAGGTGACTATGCAAGTCCAGGGGACGGAGAGAGTCCGTAAGTCTCAGGGGAGTGAGAGAGCCTGGGTTGACAAGAGATCCCCCATCTAGATGCCATGAAGGTTCTGTAATCAAAGGCTGAATGAGCCAGGAGAGCCAGAGAACTGAGTCTGAAAGAACCTAATAAGAGTAGCGGTGCTGCTGAAGCAGAGCCAGGTGGCTTAGCATTTATGTTATCTGTTTTGCTTATAGTTCTTTGTGAAGCTAAAATCCTTGAGTGGGAAATGCTGGCTTTTGTTTCTTTAATTCTGTTGATTACATTTGGACCAAAAAGCCCTTAACCACAGTTTGGACTGGCACGACTCCACCCCCCATATCATAGCACCCATAATGGGACATGCAACATGAGTAGCACCATCTTTTAGTTCTTTAGGGCCTGTGAATTCAGATAGTTTGCTTTTTTAACTAACTTTCAAAGCTGTTAGTGAAAAACAGTGAAAATATTTAAAAAACATGAAAAATAGCAAAAATAGACTAGCCACTTAAGGTGAAAAATGGGAGACAGAGCCCAGCAGTGAAGGGGTTAAAGAGAGTTCTCAACTGAAGAGACATATACTATGCATATTGTCAGGGCACTTTAATGCTCCATATATGTTAGGGTGTTGTGGTGTCATTCATTTTCAAAGGAATTGTTTTCCAAGAGAATGCATTTGCACTGCAGCACACCTCAATAGACGATAACATATTATCATGCTCTGTGGTGAGCTTGTGCTAAATATCGTGTGTAGCATCCTGCTAGATAGGTGATAGGTTAGATAAATTTAGTTACTGGATCACTGTAATCAATTGAGCTGCATGTGATTATTTTGGCCTGTTCTGCGCTTCTCCCTGTCTGTCTGGAAAGGTTCTGGAAGATAATGGGCTGGGAGAGTTTAATCAGCAGGTGAATATTTATGCAGTTCTGGCCAATCCCTGGGGATAGGTCCCCAGATGGTGGCTGGGAAGGAGCATCAATACTCTGAGACTGAGAGTAGAGGGTTCTTTTCCCAGAGGAGAAGACCACAGACTGGAGGGCTACTACCCTCCAAGGCAGGCCTGTCATGTGTCTGCTGTTCATTGAGGTCCCAGCTGGGCTAGCTGTGGGGCCTATTCTGCTGAAAGGTACCAGAGCTGACCAAGGGATGTTCGTCTGGGGATCTGGTTTGGTATCACTGGAAAAATGTGTCTGGATAATATTGGAAGAAGGCATCCAACTATCCAAGGACATTAGTGAATTTAGACTGGAGAGAGGGATCCCCGAGACTGTGTGCTGCTTTTATCCCTCATAGTGCTGAGAGTCAGCAGTGCTCAAAAAGGAGACATTGTGCCTGGTGTCCTTGTATAATTCAGTCCACTAACTGCTTGTGCAAGGACTCTGCTCACAATATCAGGAGGAAGATTAGTGTCCTCAAGTTTTTACTAGCGTTACTGAAGTATCCTACAATTAACCTACTCCTTGCCAGACGTCAGCGTTGTCACGTGACAGCGGGAGAGCGAGGGCAATGGTCAAATTCCTCCGGAAGCTGCATTTGGGATCTGCTTCTCTGGGGCTGGTGTGAAATGCCAGTGCTTGTACTGGGCCTTTCTTCCAGTGCTTGTACTGGGTCTAGCGCCATTGGCATTTGCTGATTGGCCATTGGCGCTGCTGGTGTCTGCCTGGTTTTCAGTGCGTCGTCTTTTAGGCCGAGCTTCTTCCTCCTTCGATACGGTCACCGATGTAAAGCCTTCAAAGGGCTCGGATTCTGAACCAGATTCGGAATCGGACAGTGAGAGCTCCCCGCTGCTCTCATCCGTCAGGGTTAGAAGTTGATACGCCTCTTCGGCAGTGAAAACTTTTTTGGACTTGGACATGGTGGCTGCATGAAGGGTGACAGGTACTCGGGTACTCTGCTAGGCAGGTGACAGGTACTCTGGTACTGATGAGCAGATGGAAGGTACATGAGTACTTTGATAGGCAGGCGGCAGGTACTCTGATGAGCAGGTGGAAGGTACTCGGGTACGCTGATGGGCAGGTGATAGATACTCGGGTGCTCTGATGGGCAGGTGATAGGCAGGTGATAGGTACTCGGGTACTGATGAGCAGGCGGCAAGTACTCGGGTACTTCAGTTGGCAGGTACTCTGATGAGCAGATGGAAGGTACTCAGGTACTCTGATAGGCAGGTGGAAGGTACTCGGGTACGCTGATGGGCAGGGGACAGGTACTCAGATGGGCAGATGACAGGTACTCAGATGGGCAGGTGACAGGTACTCTGGTGACAGGTCCTCTTTATTTGGTGGGGGCAATCAGGCAATCAGGGCACAGTAATATTCACAGTACTGTGGTAACTCACTGTTTCCAGATCTCCTCCTCACACTGGATCGGTGTGTGAGGAGGAGAACCTGGTAACAATGATTTACCACATCTTTGTTGACATTTGTGACCGGCTGTGATTGGACACAGCCGGTCACGTGGTAAAATGCCAATTTCATTGGCTCTTTACCTAGATCACGGATGGGCTTTGTCCGAGGGACGAGCCTCGTCAAGGGCGCGCATTGCGGAGAGAACGAGCGGCTCACGCTGGAGCCGCTCATGTGATCGGCTGTGATTGACACAGCCGATCACGTGGTAAACAGACAATTTTCATTGGCTGTTTACCTTGATCGGGGATGGGCTCTGTCCAAGGGACAAGCCTCAACCCTGATCGCTGCGCTGCGCACCCCCGGGGGCGAGCAGTAGTGGCGAGAGTGAGCAGACGTCATATGACGGCCGCCCGGATCGAGGAGCACTTCCTGCCGACGTCATTTGTCTATGGCCCGGTATGGAAGTGGTTAAATAAAGGTTCCCTACCCCTGAAATATAGTGTATGGCTCTCACGGAATTACATTTGAAAATATGTAGTGTTCGTGGCTCTCTCAGCCAAAAAGGTTCCTGACCCCTGCCCTAGACTGTTCATTGAGCCAAAGGAGTGACTGTGACTGTGTGCTTGGCTGCTGGAGAAACTATGGGAAAAGACCCTAGGGACCAAAACTGTGAACTCCTGCAGAAGTGAGCACTGCAGGTGCATTTTTTTTTTTGTCTGTATAGCATTGCCCCCGGAGGGGAGGGGCTACTGAACATAACCCAGATCTATCTTGTTAGTATAGAGGCTGCCTGCCACAGACAAAGATCCAAGCACACTGACAACGCTGCCTCAGTGTAGGGGGTGGCATTTTATGGATTTTATTTGCAAAAAAAAACTTGAACAGAAGGGGACATAAGGGTTTAAGATTCTTCAAAACAATATCAGGGATCAATAGGAGGACAAACTTCCTAGCACAAATCCCATAGCAGCGGGCAGGCATTAGAGCCCCAAAACCAGGTCTTACTCACAATGTCCTAGGAGCTGTCTGCCACCTAGTTTCCACACAACACTCTTCTGTGGGGTAGACAAAAGATCCTTCTCCAGACCAGGACTCCACGATGATACCCTCCAGCAAAAATCACTTTAATATTTCCAGACCACCCCCCAGCACCTGCTGAGGCCCAGACTCCTCTCCTCAATACATTGTAGCTGCCTCCCAAGAAGCATCCCCAGGAAAGGAAGAACCCTCTGCCCTGGCCTCCCAAACATTTATCACTTCCCCAGCCACCTTCTGGGCACCTCTTTTTCAGGGATTGGCTGAGGTCTGATAAATATTCATAATTCAGTGATTGATCCTCCCATTCTATGTTCTGGAAGCCTTTTTCAGAGGCAGACAGGAGCAACCCACCTACCAGACCAAAAACAAATTACCACTCCAATGAAAACAGTGAAACCAAAAACGACATTTTTGGCAGGGTGCTTAATCTGTTCTGGTCAGTCTGTTATGAGATTATTAAAAAAGAAATAGACTGCCTCAATGGAACAAATGTCATAACATGTTAAATGCTTATGCATTAATGCAGCACATCAGAATGGAAAAGTGTGAATGGGCACCTAAAGTAGCCTTACAATCAAATGCTGCTTGAGAATTTACTGGAGCCAGACTGTGAAGATTGTGCTTACCACTCAATTTGAACTTGAAAACAACAACTAAAAAATGCTAAAGTGTCACTAAAGGCAAAATATTTTTTTTTAGCTTTGTATAAAGTGGAGAGGGATTAGAACACTTGTCATGTTTTATTGTTGTTTATGTCTCTGTTAGGGAGATTCACCGTCTCTATTTGTCCTGTTTTCTGTTATCATCAAAAGTGAAAGTAAAAGAAAATCCTAAATTTTGGATTAACTTTAAAACAGTAATAGAGGGAAATCTTCCAATGTGGACACTAGTTCCTGTGAACCTGGTAACACCTTGGGATTCCCTCACTTTGAAGGGATTTCCTTTCACTTTCTGTTTTGGCTACGGGACAGGAAGTGAAAGGAAATTCACACTTTGGCAGTTTGGTGCATTGCATTAGTGCAAGTGAATTACAATGTGTTGTGTTAAAGTATCCTATTTTAAATGAATGAGCTGCCAACGGGCCAGACCATAAAAAAAGACTTCAAGCATGTATCAAAATGAATCGCATCAGAGGATCCTACTGCATGTACCATGCGGTGCAGTAATGCACACATTACTGCAATGCACCAAATCAGGCCCTTAAACTCTCAGGGGATTCAGACTTTAACAAGTTAAACTGTAAAAGCAATTGAGGCAATTACAATAACTCTGCCAGGAGAGAACCAGGAAACCAGCCACAGCCTTCCTCTCTTTTAACCGCTTGCCGACCGCCGCAAGAACATATACTGCGGCGGTCAGCCCCGTGCAGGCAAAGTGACGTATGGGTACGTCACTCGCTTGCGAGCCAATAGGGGACGAGCGCGCGCCGCCGGAGGCGCGGTCCCGCCCCCGCTCGCTCACTGTGATCCCCGCGCGTGTGACATTGGTCTGCCGGTCACTCGCGATCGTCCTTTACAGAGGGAGAAAGGCAGGCGGCTAATGTAAACAAAGCCGCCTGTCATTCTCCCTTGTGTAAGTGCAGAGATCATACGGTCCTGTTATGCAGGATCGTATATCTCTGAAGTTACACAACAAGCCACATCCCATAACAGTTAGAAGCACGCCTCTAGGGACACACTTAACCCCTCCTTCTCCAATAAAGTTAACCCCTTCCCTGCCAGTGTAATTTTTACAGTAACAGTGCATATGTATAGCACTGATTTCTGTAGTAATGTCACTGGTACCCCCAAAAGTGTCAAAAATGTCAGTCAAGGGTCCGATCTGTCCGCCGCAATGTCGCAGTCCCGCAAAAAAAATCGCAGATCGCCGCCATTACGCAAATAAACAACAAAAATGACAAAAATCTTTCCCTTAGTTAGTAAACGCAATAATGTGAATGTGAAAAATATTGTTCTTTTTGCAAAATTGTCGCTATTTTTTTGTTTATAGCGCATGATCAAAAAAATCGCACAGGTGATCAAATACCACCAAAAGAAAGCTCTGTTTGTGGGAAAAAAGGACGTCAATTTCATTTGGGTACAGCGTCGCACGACCGCGCAATTGTCCGTTAAAGTCATGCAATACCGAATCGCAAAATACCCCCTGGTCAGGAAGGGGGTAAAATCTTCCGGGGCTTAAGTGGTTAAAAATGCTATTTGTCTATTATAATGTCATTTGTAGAATAAGATACACAATGGTGACCCCATATTTCTGACATATTTTTCTTTTAAGGGCTCATTAACACCACCAGTGCTGGGCCTATACGGAGGTAAATCTTAAGTGTTTTATATTTTGTAAAACTGTTAAATTGTTTCCAAGCTAATATATTGTATGTGGGTTAAACTTGTGTAATGTCATTTGAGTATATTATAGTGTTTGGTTGTATTTTCCTGCTGAGGTGGTACTCCCTGAGAAGTACAGAAGTTAACAACACTGGCAGGTTTTCCTGGGCTTTTTGTGAAGTACCATCCTCTATTGGGACAAACACATAAAAAGGAGGGAACCATCTCTCGGGGGTGCCACTGTTAGTAGGTCGGCGGAAGGTTTGGCTCCAGTTTACCCCATCCAAAGAACGAAAATGCTGCTAAGGATGTGATACATTACTTGCCACTTAACCACCTCTTGTGGGAACCCAGTTGAGGTTCCAGGGATATGGACTTTTGACTTTTTTTGCTTTTGACTTAAGGACTCTAAAGGACTTTCACATCTGTTTAAGGTATGACTACCTCATGGGACAGGGGCACAAGTAGAATAACTAAGGGTCACTTAGAAGAACTTGTACAGGAACATGTTTTGGAAACATCTATGCTGAACTGTTCATTTGTTATACCTAAAGTATTACTAAACCCAGGACACTGCATTCACTAAATTATGAATTTTAATGATGAACTGTTGATAGTGTACAAAGTAAAGGACCACAAATTACAGGGAGTTTACTCTGTCTGTGTGGAGAAGTGTCACTTTTAAGATGGAGTGCTGCCTTAACCATCACACTTGTGTTAGGTAGCAGTCTCAGCCTAAAGCCTCGTACACACGCGTCGAAAATCGGCAGGGAATTTTCGTCCGACGACCGATCTGCCGATTTTCGGCTTGTTAGTATGATGCTTCCGACAACCAACTCCGACTTTTCGGCCGAAATAAATCTGGTGTGCAGGCTATAAAATTTTTGTCTGCCGTCAAAACACGGCCGATTTTCGTGCAGTCAGTACAGATTTTGACAGGGAAAAATCGAATGAGGAAGACTGGGCATGCTCAGAGAAGAAAGAACACAAAGAAAGCAAACCAACACATGACACTTCTGAAGTAGGATTTTGTTGGGTGAGAAAATTCGTGTGCAGTCTAGGCACATTCCAACCAACAAAACACCACTCTGGACAAAAGACAGACGATCGGTCGGCCGATAATCATTGCGTGTGTACGGGGCTTAACTCTGGGGGCAATAGCGAGCGCTCTCTCCTCGTACTGGCTAAAGGCCATTTTGCTCAATGCAATGTGCTACACTATTGAAAGACAGGAGTCCATGTAAAAAATGTTCTATAGTACATTGCAACCTGCTATACAATTGCATGATAAGAAGCCCTAAACAACACCCACATTTATCCATGTCTATGTTACCATATGCAGCACCATTATCATATGGAGTAGCCTTAATTAAATCCATCAGTATTTATTTTTTAGTATTCGATGCTTAAATCCTTTTTTCTTTATGTGTATTATATCATAAGACATAACTTTAATTTACAGAAACCCAAGAATATCCTTGAATAAGCTTCAAAGTAAACATTCAACATCTACTATGGGTCATCTTCTGGTAGCCATCTTGTTCTTCTACGTTCTATCACCGATAAAAGGGGACTTCCTGATTGAAGGACTGAGGAACATTCAGGTCAGTTTAACCCTTCTATTTCGGTTGCTTAACCCCTTCATGATGGAGTGTAAAACCATTCTTAATGGCTGAACACAGTTTTGTAACTTTGGCATGTGTTAGTAAAACTGCACATATAATCACAACTACTTAATGTAATTAATGCTTTTATTTGGCGGTAAAATAGTACTGGATATCTCCTGATTTTCTATTAGCAAAGAAAAACTAGCACAAAATAGTAAAGAAAAAATTAAAAAAATTAAAAATTAAATTAATTTAGCTGTATATTTTTTGCTATTGCCATAACCCACCACCAAATAACAACCCAAAATTATTTCTCCTGACAATCTCAGCGATACCTTTGTGCATATTATGTGTTATATGTACCTGTAGTAGGGCCCAAAAACAACACTGCTCATTTTGTCTTTTTTATCCTACCTAAAGTACACTGACACTGACTCTAATATGAAATAAAAAAATGAATTTTTTCCTAAATCCTGATCCTGACCTTTGACTCTGACATTGACCTTTGACCCTGATCTTTACACTAATCCTTGACACTGACCTAGATCAAACCCTGATCTAGCCATTTTTCTTTAGTTTTTATTATTATTTTTTTACACACACTGTTTTTTGTTTCTTCTCTAGCAAGGAGAAAAAGATAGTGTATCTTTTTCTCTGTCTTTTTCTCCATCACAGGGGCAGGCTGTACAGTGACTGTTCATTGTGATTGCCATTCAGAGGCTATCACAGCAATCAGGTGATTGGGAACCTCACAGTTTCCGATCGTTAGTACCAGACCCCGGTTTCTCAGGGACAGCTCAGTCTCTGTATAAAGTGCGCATTGAGCACAAACACAGTTGCGCTTATACTATATATGGCCCCACGGATAAAGACCCACTTTCATAAGGCTAAATATATGCATACTGCCATCAGGAAGGGGTTAATAATGGCATTAAAGTGTATTTGTGTCTAGAACATTTTTATTTTATTTTTGACAGAGGGGAAAGTGTTGAAGCCTGTCATGGTTTTTATTGCTGCTTCTGTCTCTTGACAGATTTAGCCTGTTTGCCCGCTAGCAAGTGTCTTTGGTTGGACACAAGCAGCCACACAGAGTCATTGGTTCCCATGATGCTGGCGCCTGCCTGTGTCTTAGCAGCCAAGGGTGCTGTGCAGGACAACAGCCTTCATTCTAGCAACCAAAAACAATTTTGATGGATGTCATTTGTTATTGTATGCCATAACAACCAAAAACGATGCACAAAAAAAAAAAGTGAGGGTTCTCTTCAAAATCTATAACATAATAAGGGACCCCAAAGACATCTGTCTTCACATAAGTGGAGTAAGGAGTACAGAGTATCTTTGGTTACGTATTCACAAAAAAGATACTAAGTAGATGAACAAACATAGTGTCAAAGTCATTTATTTAAACTGCCATTTGTTTAAAAAAACTAAATTGTCCCTCGGTGTAAATCTATCCTCAATCACATTGTCCAGTGATGTAGTGTAATTCCACCCCAGGGACGATAAATGACACCCACTGACCCGTGGAAACAAAACACAATGACCTAAAAGAAAATCGTCTTCTGACAAACTTCCGTCACAAATTACATTTCTCCAACCAGCAGCTGAATATAAACAAAGGGATTTGGGAATCCTCTCTGACATTTTTTAGCACCGATCTCCCATAGAAGACAGC
>NC_138775.1:83623092-83818092 GCF_965119305.1 Pelophylax lessonae | reverse complement strand
ACAAAAATGACAAAAATCTTTCCCTTTGTTAGTAAACGCGATAACTTTTGCGCAAACCAATCAAAATACGCTTTTTGCGATTTTTTTTACCAAACATAGGTAGCATAAAATAAATTGGCCGAAAATTTTTAAAAATTTTGATTTTTACATTTTTTTTTGGGGGAATTTCATATAAAAAAATGTGAAAAATATTGCTATTTTTGCAAAATTGACGCTCTTTTTTTGTTTATAGCGCGTGATCAAAAAATCGCACAGGTGATCAAATACCACCAAAAGAAAGCTCTGTTTGTGGGAAAAAAAGGACGTCAAATTCGTTTAGGTACAGCGTCGCACGACCGCGCAATTGTGCGTTAAATTCACGCAGTGCCGAATCGCAAAATACCCCCTGGTCGGAATGGGGGTAAAATCTTCCGGGGCTTAAGTGGTTAATATAAAGTGCTTACTGATATTCTCTATTAAGATAGATCCCAATATAGTGATTAGGAATGATCAAACTTTTCAAAAGTTCGGTTCGGCCAGAACATCCGGATTTCAGAACCCCATTGAAATCAATGGGACCCGAACTTCGGTAATCAAAAAACACCATTTTGAAGCCCCTAAAAAGTACATAGGGTTCTGGGTCATGCCCCAGGGACTATTAATCACACAAAAAAAAGTTCTTAAAAATTGTCATTTTTGATAGAGAGCCAATTATTGAAAAAATTAAAAAAAAAAAAAAGATTTTTGGATTTTGACGTTGGATTTAGTGTCTGGGGGGGTCTAAAAAGTGTACCTGTGAAGTTTCAGCTCTGTAGCATGTCCAGAACCATAAAAAAAAACATTGTTTGTATTATGTCACTTAAAGAACAGGGATATGGCTCCGCTATTTTCACACCTTGCCGGTTTAGTAGCAAGCGTTTTTTTGGGCATTTTTTGGGGGACTTTGGAGGCAGGCAAAACATCTGAACTTCTGTGTAGGGGTATATATACATACACCCATGTCTGTATATATACAAATACACATATATAGGTGTGAAAATAGCAGAAATCTATGCTTGCGCTAATTCACACTAATATGGCTTCTCTCCTATAACACCTATATATGTGTATGTGTAAAATACATATAAGTGTGTGTGTATATATAACCCTATGCAGAAGTTCAGATGTTTTGCCTGCCTCCAAAGACCCAAAAAAATGCCCAAAAAAACGCCTGCAAGAACACACCTGGACCTTTTTTTTGGCGCAGGCATTTTCTTGGGCATTTTTTTGGGGTCTTTGGAGGCAGGCAAAACATCTGAACTTCTGTATAGGGTTATATATATACACACACACTTGTATATATTTATACACATACACACATATAGGTGTTATAGGAGCGGAGCCATATTAGTGTGAATTAGCGCAAGCATAGATTTCTGCTATTTTCACACCTATATATGTGTATGTGTATATATACATACATGGGTGTATATACCCCTACACAGAAGTTCAGATGTTATGCCTGCCTCCAAAGACGCCCAAAAAATGCCCAAAAAAATGCCAGCTACAAAAAATGCCCAGGTGCGTTTTTGCAGCTGGCGTTTTTTTTTGGGCATTTTTTTGGGGTCTTTGGAGGCAGGCAAAACATCTGAACTTCTGTGTAGGGGTATATACACCCATGTATGTATATATACACATACACATATATAGGTGTGAAAATAGCAGAAATCTATGCTTGCGCTAATTCACACTAATATGGCTCCGCTCCTATAACACCTATATGTGTGTATGTGTATAAATATATACAAGTGTGTGTGTATATATAACCCTATACAGAAGTTCAGATGTTTAGCCTCCCTCCAAAGACCCCCAAAAAATGCCCAAAAAAAAACGCCTGCAAGAACACACCTGGGCATTTTTTTTGGCGCAGGCATTTTTTTTGGGTCTTTGGAGACAGGCAAAACATCTGAACTTCTGTATAGGGTTATATATATATACACACACACTTGTATATATTTACACACATACACACATATACGTGTTATAGGAGCAGAGCCATATGCCTGTTATTTATTTAATTAGTGCAAGCATATGTTTCTGCTACTTCCACACCTATATATGTGTATGTGTATATATACAGACATGGGTGTATGTATATATACACCTACACAGATGTTCAGATGTCATGCCTGACTCCAAACATCTCCTCAAAAAAGCCCTATAAACACCTGCAGCCAAAAAGCAAGCTGACCGGTGAGAAGCCATATCAGTGCTCTGAATGTGACATAAGAGAAACGATCTTTTCTCTATAGCGTTCACCCTGATATGGAAGGGTTTTGTCACCCTGCCATAGCAGTCAGAGTCAGTTAACCCTACACTACACTACGGTCCCCTTACACTTAACACTTTCCCTACAGAAACTGAATAATTAAAGCTAACTATAGTGGAAAATAGCACCCTAACTACACTAGATATCCCTTTTCTCACACTAAAAATTGCTAAATGACACTTTGTAGCAAAAGTCACAGAACTGCTTCTACTCTCTTCCATGTCCCTGTATAACAATGCTAGGAATTTGGCGGGGGCTATCTTATATACTGTACGTATTCACTAATGATTGGACTATGGACCCCTAGTCACTCCAATCACATTCCTAGCATTCTCCTGCCCCCTCAATTGGCTTTTACTGATGGTTCTGGTCCAATCACTGGCTTTTAAAGCCCATTTCCTGAACCATTGCATTTTGGTCGGTTCTGGTTGCCGAATTCCGAACTTTTTCAGCAAAAAGTTCTAAATTTGGCCGAACCTCAAACAGCCAATGTTCGGGTGGAACCGATGGTCGACCTGAACCGTTCGATCATCCCTAATAGTGATTGGTGATATAAAGTGCTATTCAGTGTATATATCAGAAAAAAAAAAAAAAAAAAATATATATATATATATATATATATATATATATATATATGGTGACTCAAGTGGCTTGTGGGAGGTGTAGTAGGTTATGATAATCTCAAATAATACTACCAATTAAAATGCATACAAATAAATACAAATAAAAATACTTAAAAGATAGTAGTAAATATATATATATCATCTTAGGCCAGATCAAATAAATAAATAGGTGCTTAGAGGGTTAATAAATATCCTCTAGTAGGAGTGCAAGTGGTAATATGCACAGTGAAGATCATAAATTAATGTCCATAAGTGGTGGTGCTCTCTATTTGCAATCTATTTCTTAACCACCTGGGCACCCTCCTTTAATAAGAAGATTCTTGGGATTGCCACTGGAATATTGAGCACCACCAATTATGGATATTAATTTATGATCTTCACTGTGCATATTACCACTTGCACTCCTACTAGAGGATAGTTATTAACCCTCTAAGCACCTATTTATTTATTTGATCTGGCCTAAGAGGATAACTATTAAGCACCTATATATCTATTTATTTTTGGTCCAAGCTGCACCTTAGTTTCATTATTTATTCACCAATGCACCTTGTACCTTGCTATTAATTGTTTCGACTGGACATAATTTATCACCGGATATATATATTCACTACTATCTTTTATGTATTTTTATTTATTTGTATGCATTTTAATTGGTAGTATTATTTGCGATTGTCATAACCTACTACAACTCCCACAAGCCACTTGAGTCACCATATAATATATATATATTATATATATATATATATTTTTTTTTTTTTCTGATGTATACACTGAATAGCACTTTATTTCACCAATCACTATATTGGGATCTATCTTAATAGAGAATATCACATGCTGTACCATGCATGTACAGCCTCTGACATCTCCTGTACCATGTCCGCACAGCCTCTGACATCTCCTGTACCATGTCTGCACAGCCTCTGACATCTCCTGTACCATGTCCGCACAGCCTCTGACATCTCCTCTACAATGTCCGCACAGCCACTAACATCTCCTGTACCATGTCCGCACAGCCTCTGACATCCCCTGTACATGTCTGCACAGCCTCTGACATCTCCTGTACCATGTTCTGCAGGTGTAACGTGCAGGGCTCAGTCAGTCGGCTCAAGCTTGGTAGCTCATAACATTTTTTGGGACACATCAGCAGTATGGTTGCCCTCAAAGGGCCGGTTGTATCTGGGGTGCGCTATGTACAGATTGCAGGGTTCAGGAGTGCGTTACATACAGAGTGCAGAGTTCAGGATTAAGCTACATACAGAGTGCAGAATTCAGGATTACGCTACAGGCAGATTATAGAGTACAGTGTTCGGGTGTGCTATATACAGAGTGCAGTGTTTAGGGGTGAGCTACGTACAGAATGCAGGGTTCAGATGTGCATTATGTGCAGAGTTCAGGGGTGCGCTATTTACAGAATGCAGGGTTTAGGGAGCGCTACACACAGAGTGCAGGGTGTGCCAAACCCCACCCCCCCCCCCCCCCACAATACAAGGTTCCTTGCATCTCTTTCTCCTACCTGGCCCAGCTCTAGTACCTCCTTGTGTAGGTGGCGCCCCTTGTGGGAAGTTTGTTCTTTCTCTGTCTTTGAAGATCTGTCCCCACTGTAAGCATGTGCAGGGATCTGTTAGAAGGCTTCTGTGTTTACAATGACAGTGAGGAGCAAGAGCGGAGGGTGAGAGCCGGAGGTGGGAGAACGGAGTTATGGCTGCAAAACTGGGTAAACATTGTAAAAGGAAACACAGCCCAGTGAGCCTAGCATTTGGCTCGCATTGCAGCGTGGCATTCTCTTTAATATTTCATTTTGGGCAGAGGTATTGCCTGGAGAACACCACAGGGCAGATCATTTTTTCCATGCTGTGAAGCACAGCATCATGGCTGCGGCATGTGTACACTGCCTACCAGCTGCCATTGCAGCTTTAGGAGGGGGGGTCCATAAACTGCCTCCCAACTGCAAGTGTTAACCAAGCCAAAGAGACCCAGGACACATGCCCATTTTTTAGGAACCCCAATGATAGCAGCTAGACCTTCCCACTTAATACACAGAAAGTTACTGGATGACAGTTTCCAATAAGCAGGAACAGCTAACAGTTTACTATAAAGCCTACTAAAATCCTTCCGTTGTATATAACTGAGCCAAGGAGGATTGATTCTCTCACAATGAAAGTGGTTTCACTTTATATACTTATGGAGCTAACTGCCCCAGAAGAAAAACAAACATCTTTATTTAAATCTCAAAGGATTTTGGTTGCATCTCATCATGTCTCTTCCAGTCCATGGTGACAGGTCACATGCGGATCAGTAAATCACTGTCATGCCATGCAATATTGTACATAGTAAGCAGAAAACCAGACACCCAGGAGTCATTAAAATGCTGTCCTGTGAACATCAAAGTGCAGTTACTGTTACATCAGCTGATAAGAAGAGCTTATATTAAGGAATGATACAGAAACTTCCCTGAGGAGCTTCAAGTACATTTTCAAATAGGCTTGTTAAGGCCCTCTTGGTTGCAGGTGCCAATTACCTCATAACCTTTTTGTTTATTCGTACAAGCATATTATATGCACGTTGTGTTTCAATGCCAATATTTTCAGCAGTTTTACAGATATCCTGTAGTGCTAAACTAAACATTCCGCATATAAATATTCTCATAAAGAAGCAATCATTTGGTATTTGTTTTTGTTTAACAGTTAACATTTTGTATTGGTGCTGGCGTTTTCTTGGCTCCTGATGAAGCCGCCTTGGACCACTGAAAAGGATTGTATATATTTTCCATGAGTCCATTTAAAAAAAAAAAAATTCTATATACAGTAAAACCTTGGTTTGAGAGTAACTTGGTTTAAGAGCGCTTTGCAAGACAAGCAAAATTTTCAAATAAATTTTGATTTGATATACAAGCGATGTCTTGATATACAAGTAGCCTCAAGTCACAGCTGAGTATAAAAGAGAAGAGAGGCGCCTCTAAGTGCGGAGGATGGTCTATGTGGACAGCTTTAGCCTGGATGCCTGCATCCTTAGATGTGCCTGTTCCAATCATCAACCATGTGAGTTGCTAAATGTTGTACCTTCATTAAATTGAACCATATTGCTACACTTAGAGGCGCCTCTCTTCTCTTTGCTACTCGGTAGCTCCTGCTGGATTTTGCTTCTAATCCCCTTGTGGAAGCGGCTATTTGTGGATGGACATTTTATGGTTATATAACCTATCGCAATGCTATAATCTTTTTATATGGACTATAAACTGAAGGACATATGAATAAATGGTTGTGGAACGAATCATCTGAGTTTCCATTATTTCTTATGGGGAAATTTGCTTTGATACAAGAGTGCTTTGGATTACAAGCATGTTTCCGGAACGAATTATGCTCGCAATCCAAGGTTTTACTGTATATATATATATAGCACTCACATTTTTGAAAGAGCTTTTTTTACACTTGTTGTTGGGGCTCTAAACATAGGAGGCTGAATGGTGTTTTTAGCACCCCTGACTGCCCCCTGGGGGAGGGGGTCTGTACACATGTCACTGCAAAAATAAGCCCCCCAGACCCCCCCCCCCCCCCCATTGCACTCGGTGAGCAGTACAGTAGCCAAATGCAACCCTTTTAAGTAAATGGGGCTTCACTGCAATTGCCCTGCAACTGCATGTAGTGGTGCACAATTATTGCCTTCTCACCACCCATCAAGTGCCTCTTGAAAAGCAATCCACCTTGAATCACTTTTCAGAGCTGTGCCAATCTTAGCTGTACATCTAAACTTGGCCGAAAAGAAAATGCTTATTAAAGCTCGACAATTCCTTTAAAGGGTAATTTCACTTTTGTAAATAAAATAAAATTGATACACGAGCTGTTTTGTCATGTGGGGTTGATTTACTAAAACTGAAGAATGTCAATTCTGGTGCAGCTGTGCATGTTAGCCAATCAGCTCTCACCTTCAGCTTGTTTAATTAAGCTTTGACAAAAAGCAAAAAAAAACAGATACTGATTGATTTCTATGCAGAGCTGCACCAGGTTTTGCCCTCTCCAGTTTTAGTAAATCAACCCCATAATGTCATTGAAAATGACATTTCCATTTCAACCTGAAGCTGCTGTAAATTTCTAATACAGTCAAAACTGTCATACGTGACTACGTATGTATAGAACAAATATAGTTGCCCAATCTACTTCTAACTCTATAATTGCAGATTATACATGGGGAAAAGTTTTTAAAAATATTAACACACTAATACATTTATTTACAGCAGCTTTCTGCTCTCCAAATTCATTTGGATTGCATACTGTTGTTCTTCAAGAAAGAAGAGGCAATTGAACATCTTCGAATTACTGTATGCCTTCTGCAGCCATTCACTCTTCCCCTGCACTTTGGAGTACAATAACATTATGACAAAAGTAGAATCAGCACAAGTGTTATCATGAGCACCAGTATGACAACAACTTTGTTCCATCATCGCTACATTTCAGGTGCAAACTCATTCCTTCTCATCCCAGTCAACCCCTGCTCGAGAAAGGGTCAATTTAGACTTGTAATCGGTGCTTTAAGTGGGCCGGTATGCACTAGTACTCAGTACTGCCACTTCCAAATATGGCTCTTGAGCATACCGCCACCTCTCTGTGTGCCTTAGCATACCAGTACGCTCATTTTGGACATCTGCGCCCTCAATTGCCCCACCCCAAGAATATTTCCCACTCCAGAGCCAGACCAGTCACCACCAGTGAGTCCCCCTGCTCCGGAGTCCCAGCCCAGGCCGGGGGGGGGGGGGGTGCTCTGTGGGGACATTGCTCCCAGCACTCATCCCTAACCCCCTTCCTCAGCACAGATCTCTCAAAGCCAAAATCCTCCCCAGCCAAAAATAGACAGAGAGATGCAACAAAGTATGAAAAAAAAATGTAAAGTATTTTATGATTAATAAAATGGCAATTGTTTGACACAAAAGCAAAAAAAGTTTCAAAAATATTTCTGTTTATACTTTGTAATAATTTTTGTACATGGGTTGCATGGTTTTGCTTATTATATAGTAAGGCCCCTTTCACACTTGCGGACCGTTCAGATCCGCCTGTCAGTTTTTCAGGCGGATCTGAACGGATGCCCCATGCATCTCTCTGGGGCATTGGATGTCAGCGGAGACATGTCCGCTGACATCCGATCCGATCCTGTCCGTCAAATCTGGACGGAGGGAAACCCTATTTTCTATCCGTCTGGCGGATCGGATGGGATCGGATGAGAACGGACAGGCGGTCCGTTCTCATCTGATTCCCCCATAGAGAAGAGGGGGGACCTGACAGCTCTGTCTCCGCACACAGCGCAGAGACAGAGCTGCCATCCACCTGCTCAGCGGGGGCTCGGCGAATCGATCCCCCGCTGAGAAAAACGGAGTCCGCCGACAGAGCGGCAAGTGTGAAAGGGGCCTAATGCTTTGCAGTGCCACATACATGTTGTGCTTTGATGTTCTAGAAATCCAACACTGAGTCAGCTAACAGGTCTGTAGCTTAAAGTGGAAGGAAAAACTAAGTATATCTAGTCTTAAAAATCTTCTTTCCCCCTCCTCCTAGATGTGTATATAATTACCTATTTTAAGTTTGCTTCAGTCCAGTTATGTGATCCTGCAGCTTCGGCTCCCCTGTGTCAGTGAGCGGCTGCTGCAGAGGAGAGGAGAGAGTGGCAGCAATAGCTGGGCTATGGAATCCTATGAGTGAGGTCATGGCTCCAGGAATTCAGAGCCATTGGCAGACACTCCCTTACACAGAGCTGTGGTATCAAGTGATCGGACTGGAGCAGATTTAAAATCTTTTTATATACATGTTGGGTAGGATAGGTAAGAGGAGGGAGGGAACATTTTTTTAACAATAGTTATAGTTATTCTTATCTTTCACTTTAAAGTATTAAAACCAAAGAATCTGCACACCGCCAAGCAACTAGCATCTTCATAAGGAAAGGTCAGCAGTAGTATTCTACATATTTCTCTGCTGACAGAATACATTTTTAATAGATAGCTACAAAGCTCTCTCTAGTGGATCGTTTACAAATCTCTGCATTTAAAGCCATAGCCAACCCAACAAATTTATATTTCATATACCCAATTACATTATTAAATGAATTATTACCTGGCAATTGTCCCATTTTCTACTCAGTAATCCAATTTTCCAGTCAGTGGTCCTGTTTTTTTTCAGTAGTCACATTTTGCAGAGAATATTTAGAAAAACAAAATGTGTGCTGTCCCTTTAAATCCTATTGCAAATAGTCAAATCAATCCAAAACTTAATTC
The DNA here is from genome assembly GCF_965119305.1 of Pelophylax lessonae. Taxonomy (NCBI): domain Eukaryota; kingdom Metazoa; phylum Chordata; class Amphibia; order Anura; family Ranidae; genus Pelophylax; species Pelophylax lessonae. The sequence goes on along the minus strand of NC_138775.1, from coordinate 83,808,929 downwards.
ATTTGTGAAAATCACAGTGCAAGAGGATATGCATAAAATCGTGCAAAATAAACATGTATGAAACAAACATAGTGCAACATAACAATTGTGCAAATCAAGCAATAAATAAATTGAAATGTGCAAGTAAAATGAATTGATATTAGTAATAAAAACAAAAAATGAAAGTCTCCTAATTCAAAGAAGTCCTTGTATGAATACTGGTGATATCAGTGCTCTGTGCTGAAAAAGAGCCTTTAAAAGTGCTCAAAGTGCCCCTTAGGAAACAAATGGCCGCTTACCAATTAGTATTGATCCCAAATTATAGGGATCAAAAAAACGCATAAAATACATCTATGAGAAGATCCCACACAAAGCCAAATCGTGAAAACCTGCTTCTTTTTGTGGAGTGCGATGGGTTGCTGAAGATCGGCTCTAAAATCATCATAAAAGCACATACTGTAAATTTACCTGGCTGTCTCCCTGTTAGGCAGAGAAACGAAAAACTATATAAACTCAAGCCTCGTACACATGCACCGATTGTCGGCCGACTGATCGGCCGTCTTTTGTCCAGTGTTGTTGTGTTGGTTGAAATGTGCTCTAGACTGCACACGAATTTTGTCGGCCAACAACAACCAACTGCAGAAGTGATGTCATGTTCTGGTTTACTTTCCGTGTGTTTTTTCTTCTCTGAGCATGCCCAGTCTTGCTCATCTGACTTTTGTCTGCCGAAATCTGTACTGACTGACGAACAATCGGCCGTTCTGGTGACGGCCAACAGAAATTTTATAGCACGCACATCAGATTTTGTTCGGCCGAAAAGTCGCAGTCGGTTGTCGGGAGCATCATACTAACAAGCCGACAATCGGCCGATCGGACGTTGGCCGAAAATTTACGGCCAACAATCGGTGCGTGTGTACGGGGCTTTACTCTAGGACCTAACTAGGACGGCGTTACACATCGTTTTGGTAAATCTGAAGCTGATTATAAAAAGATTGCATGGTAAGAGTGTAATATGTATAGTTACCTTTACAGTAAGTGAATTTCCGAACAGCATCCCTACAACACTTTCCTGACTTCATCTCTTCCTGCAGCCCCAGTTAATGAGCTCAGCCCTAAGCTCCATCGTCCCGGAGTTACATGAAAGGCTGTATCCCCTGTATCCATGAGCAGTGTGTAAGCTCCACACATTGCACAGGTCCCAGATTTTGTGCACACTCCCAAGCTCTCACTTGTTCAAAGCACTACACAACTCTGTTATTGATATAAACTAACACACACTCTTCTACTGATGGGTACTCAACCTGTGGCTCCCTGCTGCAAGCTGCAGGTATTAGACACCGTTGGGTTTGTGAACCATTTGAAGAAGTCAGGGACCGCTCAGCATTTGTTCCAAAAATAAACATTTTAAAACCAAATTCTACTGGTGTATGGCCAACATAGCATAAAGAAGAAATCCAGGAATGATATTACCTGAAAAAAATGTACTATTGTTCAGCTTTGTACAATCTTATTCCTTATAAACCACCTGTGAAGGGCTGTAGGGGATGCTGCACATGACAGTAGAAATACACAATGTTAACAGGCGCTTGATCACATATCGAACCAAAAGTCCATGGAGTTAAAAGTCATTAATGGCACAGGGGGAGAAAAAGTCCACCATGTAGGGCAACCATCCAGAAACCAAAAGCCAGGGGTTCCACAGGGCTAAAACAAAGACAGACAGAGGCGCCTCTAAGTGTAGACTTTATGCAACAGGTTTAATGAATTTAATTATGCACTCACGTTAGTAAGCATATATTCGTGCCCATAAAACAAGGTTCCAGTGTGGAGAAGTGTACATCATCCGGTCATGGACATCCGTCCTGCTGGAGCCGAAATCCTTTTGCCGTGGCCGGCTTGTACGGCAAGGTTAGAATCAGGAAGTAGGCTTGGTGTATTTGCTTGACAGCAAGGCTTGGTGGATAGTCGAACCTGGATGATGTCATCTGCATGCACATGTGCATACACATGATCCCCTGATGACGTCAGCACGCCTGACGAAACGTGCGTCGGGAGCGTGAGACCGTAGAGTTACGGTGTGGTGGAGCGCAGATGCGGAAGCGGCGTACCATCCACCTGAATAGCCGAATGTTTGTACTTTCAAGGCGTTTATTTTACCGCTATGGAGTAAGTGCAATTCTTTTCAATTAAACCTAATTTTGACGTTATTACAATATTGGAGTTTCCTTTATTTTGCATTATGATGTCTGGAGCCCCGGAGCTGCCTTTGCTAACTGGCTTACTTTACACTTGATGTGGAGACAGTACTGAGGACAACTCGGAGCGTTTGTGGAGACACATGCTGTTTGTGACCCCCTGTAATTAAGGGGTCAACTTCTTCTGGTAAGAAGTATTTTATCTGAGCACTGGGTGGATATTGTTTGGTGAAGGCACTTCATATCAAGTCCAAGTTTGCTGCTGAGACAACTAGTTTACACCAAGCACTTTAGGGACATATGTGTTTATATATTCACCATTGAAATTACTTTTTTACCTTTGTTATATTTACCTATTTATGAACTGAATATTGTGGTTACCCGTGTATTCATCATTAATTTAATGCACTATAGCAACTTTTTTGTGAGTTTAATTGCTGAGCGCAATATTCACCCTCTATCACATATAAAACACGTTTTTACATTTTATTGCTGCTCGCAAAAAGTTAATATAATTAACTTTTTTATATCTCACATTTAATTTAACCACTTAAGCCCCGGAAGATTTTACCCCCTTCCTGACCAGGGGGTTTTTTGCGATTTTTTACTGCGTGACTTTAACGGACAATTGCGCGGTCGTGCGACGCTGTACCCAAACGAATTTGACGTCCTTTTTTTCCCACAAACAGAGCTTTCTTTTGGTGGTATTTGATCACCTGTGCAATTTTTTGATCATGCGCTATAAACAAAAAAAGAGCGTAATTTTTGCAAAAATAACAATATTTTTCACTTTTTTTATATGAAATTCCCCCCCAAAAAAATGTAAAAATCAAAATGTTTTAACATTTTCGGCCAAATTGTTTTACGCTACATATGTTTGGTAAAAAAAATCGCAAAAAGCGTATTTTGATTGGTTTGCGCAAAAGTTATCGCGTTTACTAACAAAGGGAAAGATTTTTGTCATTTTTGGTGTTTTTTTTTAACGAGTAATGGCGGCGATCTGCGATTTTTTTTGCGGTACTGCGACATTGCGGCGGACAGATCGGACCCTTGACTGACATTTTTGACACTTTTGGGGGTACCAGTGACATTACTGCAGTAATCAGTGCTATATATATGCACTGTTACTGCAAAAATGACACTGGCAGGGAAGGGGTTAACTGTATTGGACAGGGAGGGGTTAAGTGTGTCCTAGGGGCGTGATTCTTACTGTGCAGGGACAGGTCTCCTAGTGTAAAAACAAAGATCAACGGATCTACATAGTAGAACCGTCTGATCTTCATTTTTACACAGGGGAGAATGACAGGCGGCTTGTTTACATAAGCCGCTCTGCCTTTCTCCCGCTGTACCGGCGATCGTACTGTGACCGGCGGACCCGATGTCACACGCCCGCACTCCTCTGTGAACGAGCCGAGGCTCGCCCGCTATTGCCTCTAAAAGGAGTGACAGGCGAGTGACGTTAATTAATGTCACTCTGCCTGGCCGGGGCTGACAGCCGCAGTAAATTTACTTGCGACGGTCGGCAAGTAGTTATTTACTGTCAATTATCACTCAGTTTGCGCAGTTCTGTTTTTTGGTTTACACCAATTATTATTTTACAAAGTTGAATAATGTCTTTGCATTAGGTGTAGGCCATTTATGTATCTCGTGAAGCCTGACTGGGAAACTTCTAGGACATTGCTAGGTATGTTTCTAAGAGAGGCCCAGCGGTTACTGTTCACCTTCACCATCCCAGCAGCGAGCTCTCATACATACGCTGAGCTCAGAGTTACTGCATCAAGCTAGGCTCCTACTGGAAATTCCGTACTGCACTTGTGGTTCCCATGTGAGCTGTGATTCCAAAATTGGAACAGGGACCTTTTTCCCTGCGTTTCAGGACGCACAGCAGCTTATTCAAATGAATGGACTGCCGTTTACATGCAAAAAGTGGCTCACAGAGCCACAGCAGTGTGAACCGGGCCTCAGGGCAGAGAAAGCGTATGTAGGGGGCAGGGCCGGTGCTAGACTATTCTGCGCCATAGGCAAGACGAGCTACTTGCGCCCCCCCCCAATAAATAATAAAAAACTTCAAAATGTCCCTATTTCCCTTTACTTGCAGCACACTCCATGTATTCCACATACTCCCCCCTATACTTGCATCACTCACAGTGTGTCAGAGGGGGCAGTGTGTCAGGGTGGGGGAGCAGTGTGCCAGAGAGGGGGGAGCAGTGTGTCAGAGAGGGGCCAGTGACCAGTGCTCCATTAATGCAGAGTGACCAGTGCCCCCATCCAATACAGAGTGACAAGTGCCCCCATTAATGCAGAGTGACCAGTGCCCCCATCAATGCAGAGTGACCAGTGACCAGTGTCCCCATCAATGCAGATTGACCAGTGACCAGTGCTCCCATCAATGCAGAGTGACCAGTGTGCCCTCATCAATGCAGAGTGATCAGTGACCAGTGTGCCCCCAACAGTGCAGAGTGACCAGTGACCAGTGCTCCCATCAATGCAGAGTGACCAGTGTGCCCTCATCAATGCAGAGTGATCAGTGACTAGTGTGCCCCCATCAATGCAGAGTGACCAGTGACCAGTGTGCCCCCATCAGTGCAGAGTGACCAGTGACCAGTGTGCCCCATCAATGCAGAGTGACCAGTGTGCCCCCATCAATGCAGAGTGACCAGTGTGCCCCATCAATGCCGAGTGACCAGTGACCAATGCCCCCATCAATGCAGAGTGACCAGAGCCCCATCAATGCAGAGTGACCAGTGTGCCCCCATCAATGCAGAGTGACCAGTGTGCCCCCATCAATGCAGAGGGACCAGTGACCAGTATGCCCCCAGCAATGCAGAGTGTCCAGCATGCCCCCATCAATGCAGAGTGACCAGTGTATTGGGATTAGAGCGCTGCATGATTAAACAGAGCAGGGTTCTTCTGCTTACCCGGCATGGCCGCTGTAATGTAAAGTCCTGCTTCCTGGACCGGCTCCTATGATAGACGTCACAAGTGTGCTGGCGGGACTTCACATTACAGCGGCCGCGCTGGGTAAGCAGAAGAACCTGGCTATGTTTAATCATGCGGCGCTTGCCCTCGCCTCCTTCCCCCCCCTCCCTTCCCAAGGCAGCCCAATGAACCTATGGCAGGGCTGGCCCTGGGCGCACCCCCCTGCCCCAGCTCACGATGCCCCCGCCCAGGATCGGCCCTGCAAAAGCGGGGACTAGTCATCCTACCCTAGGCAACAGTGCGCCTCTAGGCGGCAGTGTGCCCTAGGTGGCTGCCTAGTTTGCCTAGCGGGAGCGCCGGCACTGGTAGGGGGTTTGAATCAGAGAAAAATCCCCTTGTGTGATGCTGCAAGTGAACAGTAAGTGAATAGTAACAGCTTACCAATGTCCTTAGCAACGTACTAGAAGTTTTCCAGTCAGGTTTCATGAGGTGAATAAATGGCCTTCACCTATAGTAAGTGCAATTATTCAGCTCAGGTCAAAGCTGGGTAGTCTGTTTTTTGGTAAACGAACCCTTTAACCGGCCAGAGTGAGTGCACCCTGAGATTACACCAAGCTGGACCAAAGTCATTTTTTTCAGGTAAAATGATTCCTGAAGTTGGAGACGGCCATGAGAAGAGGGGTCTGCTGGGCCTGGTCAACAAAAGGGGTCAGGGTGAAGGCCATTTCTCCTCAGAAAAAGGAACATTCTGGCACACCCAATGCACCTTTGTGTGTGTTTTTATTTTTTCACATGGACCTTTTTTTTTATTCATTTAGCCGTTTAGTAATTTTGTATTAAAAAAGCAACAATGTGTTTGTTGTGTGTATTCTGTATGAGTGTGTATTCTGTATGAGTGTATATTCTGTATGAGTGTGTATTCTGTATGAGTGTGTTTTCTGTATGAGTGTGTATTCTGTATGAGTGTATATTCTGTATGTATATTCTGTATGTGTATTCTGTATGTGTGTGTATTCTGTATGTGTGTGTATTCTGTATGAGTGTATATTCTGTATGTATATTCTGTATGAGTGTGTATTCTGTATGAGTGTATATTCTGTATGTATATTCTGTATGAGTGTATATTCTGTATGAGTGTATATTCTGTATGTATATTCTGTATGAGTGTGTATTCTGTATGAGTGTGTATTCTGTATGTATATTCTGTATGAGTGTATATTCTGTATGAGTGTATATTCTGTATGTGTATTCTGTATGAGTGTGTATTCTGTATGAGTGTGTATTCTGTATGAGTGTGTATTCTGTATGTATATTCTGTATGTGTATTCTGTATGAGTGTATATTCTGTATGTATATTCTGTATGAGTGTGTGTGTGAAGTGAGCGGCAGGCAGAGCCCGGATAACATTGCACTAAACACATCACACGTGCAGTGTGAGGAGAGTGCATCGTGCACACGCAAAGAGCGTGCACGCCGCTGAGGGATCCAGGGGATCCAGCCTTTCCTTAGCACCAGCCGCGGCTTCCAGTCTCATCCCATTCCTCAGCAGCGGCTCCCTGGACACCATTCCGCCCGGCCGGCAGTGACACTGAAGGGACAGGTTAGTGAAGTGTGGGCAGCTTCACCCCCCTCACCTCCATCTGTCACAGCTCCCCCGGACCGCCAGTCATGGCTGTGCTCCTCTCGCCGGGTCCTGTGACTGGAATTGGGGAGCAATGCCTGTGGGGTGCACTGGTCTGCAGTTCCTGAACGGGGGTGCAACTTGTGGAGCATTTGGGGGTGCGCAGCTTGTGGAAGTGTGCCGTGGAATCATTCATTGACATGTCATTGGGGTGCTGTGCCCCATTCAGCCTGTAATACCAGCAGTCATGTGGCCCTAGGAACCCCCCCTGAAGAATCAGAAGAGGGGCCCCTCTCAGTATGGAGCCCCCAGCAGAAAGTCCATGCCGGGCAGCAGAATACCTGAAGGAGCTGAACAAGATCATTGACACCCAGCAGGAGCTTCTGGAGAGGCAGAAGAAGAGGATCGATGAGCTGGAGGAACAAGTCAGCACCCTGTACAATGAGAAGAGCAGCATCCAGGAGGAGCACAGCAAGCACCTGGCTACCTGCAGGCTACAGCATCCAGTCCCTGGAGGGACCTCCCTGGGCTCCATTCAGGAGAATGACAAGTGAGTGTCTAATCTAATCTTCTCCATTCACTGCCACCTGATGGCATTCTCAGGGGCAGAGCTAGGGGGCGCCCTGACACTTGTTGCTACACCCCCCCCCCCCCCCCCCACCATACATGTTCTATCTCTACCTTCTTTTACCATTTGTCAATGAATTAGCTTCTCTTCCACCAGGGGGCAGTGTAAGTAACAGATCAGGTATTGTGTTAGGTGTGTCATTTGTGTGGTTGGTGTCATTGTGCTCATGTGGCTCTGTGTGGTTACTATTTGAATTGAGGAGGAGACCTTTATCATGAGAGCAGCCTGTAATTAACTGATTATTCATGTTGATGCTGGGGTGGAATAATAATAATAATAAAAAAAATGGATGATCCAGAGCAACTCAAAAGTGTATTGGGCAGTAGCAGGGCAAAAAAGGTTTTCTAAACATATTTCCTATAGAGCAATATTTGCAGAGGCACAGACTGGTCAGGACAGCACACGCACTGTAATACAATCCTTCAGGTGCAGAGCAGAAAACAGATCTCTGATATATAGGAACACGGTATGATGAAGGATCCTAACCGGTTCTGAAACTGTCATTCTGATGAGTTTGTAACTCTCCTAATAAATATATGAGGTGCTGCAGATTGCACTTTCTACGTTTCTACCAATATATGCATCTCATACATGCTAGGTGTGATTCGGTTTTCAAGATAACCATTTCATAAGTATAGATCTGATTGATGTAGCTCTTTAAATTCAGTAAATAACTCAAATATCACATAATAAAGACACACAATACACAAGAAAGCCACAAATGCATGTTCCATATATATTGTTTATATACCAATATATGTTTTTCAAAGCAGTTCAGTTTTTAAGATTACCACTGATAAGAATATACTGTAGATCTTATTGATATAGCCATTTAAAAGCAATAAATAACAACTTTAATAATATACCACAAACACACCTTGTAAATAATAAAGCCACAGATACATATTTTATACATATTCCATGTATACCAGCATATGTTTTTCAAAGTAATTCCATTTTCAAGATTACCATTGATAACAATATAGACCCGAATGATGTATCCCTTTATAAAGCAGTAAAGAACAACTTGTATCTCTCACCACAAATAACAGGACATAGAAAGCCACACCTAAAACACACTACCTTAAAAAAAAAACAAGAATAAACCAATAATTGTTGTGGCGGAACAATAACATTCCAAAAGTGATTAATATTATTCGTAAGATGTAGAGATCACCCTGTCAACAAACCATATTAGAATAACCTAAAGACCGGAGATATTTAAGAATCAATTTAATTTCCAAAGAAAATGGTACAGTTTTTCATCTCAGGAATCCTAGTATAACATTCAAGATATTCCAAATGTATTGTGTTGCTCACTGGAAGAATTTTACATTGCTTCTTTCTTTACAGACTGTTCCATAATACTGTATGTGTCTATTTACAACAGTCATTTCTTTTGGTGCTGTTAGAATGTTTTTTTTTTGGGTTGTTTGATGTTGTTTGTTCAAATGCAGTAGCAAAGCAAAAATGTGAAACATGTACAGAAATCGCCGGATGCTGCACCAGGAACTGGTTGCATTGTGACCAGTTACACTTGACATCACTTTGAAAATGCAGTTGCAAAAATCACAGCTTGGATTTGATTGGCTGCTGAGCAATGCCTAGCACTTCCCTTTTGCCAATATTTAAACATCAGGATCTTTTATGTTTAGAGGCTTTGACTTTTCCAAATTATATTTTTCTACTAAAAATGGAATGGTAGATCCAATACTGCATGGAGGGTAGGGCTGGAAATCTTGCTGGAGATGAGAAACATCTAACACAGTGATGGTGAACCTTGGCACCCCAGATGTTTTAGAACTACATTTCCCATGATGGTCAACTACACTGCAGAGTGCATGAGCATCATGGGAAATGTAGTTCCAAAACATCTGGGGTGCCAAGGTTCGCCATCACTGATCTAACATATGTTATATCTGTTCTTTCATTTGATAACTTAGTTTTCATACTGGGATTACAATTCTGTTAGTTAAATCTTGCCCAGTATTGGGTCCACATCCTCAAATTGTTTGCAATCTTGCAAAAAAAAAAAAAATGGCATTTAAAGTATCTACCAGAAAGTGATATTTCAGTTATTGGTGAAGCATGATGGGCCCTGACTTCAAGTGTGTTTTGAATATTCTAAAAGAAAAATCGTGTTGTGAGTGTTGCCTCTCCACCATCTTTATGCTCCGCCTCATCTTGTTCTATTCTCCATATTATAAAATAAATAAAACATCTAGCAGGGACAGTGGAAACCCATCATAATGGATACAGCATGTTTAGACCCAGTTACTCAAGCACAGAATCTTACCAATAGAGTATTCAAGACATAGAGGTTTAACTGTCCAACTTCTACCAAAAAAACAGAAATATCTGTTTTGAGTGGATTGACCCTTTAATGAGAACACAAAGGGTGATCACTATTTGTTAAGTGCTGTTATCCATATAACTGGTCAGATTTCAATTTGCTGTTGTCATTTCAGTTGAGCTGTATTTTGACTGGCTACTATGGGTTATTGCACTTTCCACTTATTGTGGTTCGCCCTGCCTCATTAAATACTGATTTCTTTAGTATGCCAAATTCAGACATGGGTTGGGAGTGCTTGCTTAGTAGAAAGGAAATCCTGAGGCTTTGGGTTGAATTTAAATTATCTGTAGACCAAAAATCCTGCCAGCTACATTCCGCTGCTTGCTCCACAGGTTTCGTCCTCCTAACGGGGCAGGTGAAGAGACTTCACATTGTGACACATAGTGTTGTGCTGTGTGGATAGGTTGGCACAATCAGTTCAGGCACACGGAGTGTTAGTCTTTCCTGTCTTGTTAATGTGTATAGAGTGTAACCTCGATCGTAGATGAGTTCTTAGTCTCTGTCAGTGTTTTTGGATCAGAATGTCATTTGTGGCAGCATTGTGACTAATACGTTCTGTTATCATCAACTGATACAAGGACTGTTTCACACAGGCTGTGGCAAGCCATGTTATTTCATAAGGAAGTCTCGCCATCTGGTGTTTTGCCTAAGGGTTTATACAGACACCAATATTTCTGATCTATCACTATGAATAAGTAAATATTGCATTCTTCATGTGAATACCTGCACATCAATCATCTGTTTATTTGTATTAGTCTTGGTTCATGTGTGCGCAAATATTTATATGAGGTTAGTGTCTTTTATCTGTTCAGTATAATGACAAGAAGAGAGGGATGAAAGCATGTTAGAGTAATGTAATATGCATAACATCAGTGGGTATCGCGAATTCTTTCTATGTATATATGCAATACAAGATTCATTAATAACTGATGGAAAAGCACCTAAGGTCCTTTAGAACAAATCAAGAATATTACAAGAGTTTGTTTATTATAAGCAAACACAGGAGAGTCTTCTAACAGAAACATCTGCATGTTTCACTTCCATCACAAATCCCTTAAATAATGGGCTTTTTCTCACTTAACCGCTTGCCGACCGCCGCAAGTAAATTTACTGCGGCGGTCAGCCCCTCACAGGCAGAGTGACGTTAATTAACGTCACTAGCCTGGGAGGGTCTGGGGAGCGAGCGCGCGCCGCCGGAGGCGCGCTCCCGCTCCCGCACGGTCACGGACCCCCCCGCGCGTGTGACTGGCGGACCCGATGTCCGCCGGTCACTCGGCGATCGTCGGGGGAGAGGGAGAAAGTCAGGCGGCTTGTGTAAACAAGCCACCTGTCATTCTCCTCGGTGTAAAAACACTGATCAGACGGATCTACTATGTAGATCCGTTGATCAGTGTCCTTACACCTCAAGCCACAGCCAATTACAGTAGAAAGCACGCCCCTAGGGACACACACAGCCCCTCCCTCCCAAATAAAGTTAACCCCTTCACTACCAGTGTATTTTTACAGTAACAGTGCATATATATAGCACTGATTACTGTAGAAATGTCACTGGTAACCCCAAAAGTGTCAAAAATGTCAGTCAAGGGTCCGATCTGTCCGCCACAATGTCGCAGTACCGCAAAAAAAATTGCAGATCGCCGCCATTACACGTTAAAAAAAAAAAACAACAAAAATGACAAAAATTTTTCCCTTTGTTAGTAAACGCGATAACTTTTGCACAAACCAATAAAAATACGCTTTTTGCGATTTTTTTTTTACCAAACATAGGTAGGATAAAACAAATTGGCCGAAAATGTTAAAAAATTTTGATTTTTACATTTTTTTGGGGGGGAATTTCATATAAAAAAATGTGAAAAATATTGTTATTTTTGCAAAATTTACGCTGTTTTTTTGTTTATAGCGCAAAAAGTAAAAAGCACACAGGTGATCAAATACCACCAAAAGAAAGCTCTGTTTGTGGGAAAAAAAGGACGTCAAATTTGTTTAGGTACAGCGTTGCACGACCGCGCAATTGTCCGTTAAAGTCACGCAGTGCCGAATCGCAAAATACCCCCTGGTTGTTTAGCAGGAAAATCCTCCGGGGCTTAAGTGGTTAAGGATAATGGGGGGAGGGGGGGGATGCAATGCAAATAGTTTTTTTGCCCCTGCCCCAACTGTGCATTCGTTACTATGAATTTACAGCACAGATACAGCCTTTTAATTTACAGCCATTTGATTTAAACTACATATAGGTGTTCCTAAAGCGGAACTAAAACCATTGTTTTAACAGTTTCAAAAAACAGTTACATTCCTGGCACGTCCTGGGAATGTAACTGTCAGATTGGTTGTGCTCTCAACCAAACTGTCAAATCATCCAATGACTGGTGTCATATCTGATCACATGTGCAGCATCATGGCAATTGAAATTAAACAGATGGCAGCTTCCATTCCTGAAAATGATAGGATGGTTTACTTCCACTTTAAAGAGACCTGGTTGCCAAACCATTCATTTCAACAACAATCTTCCTAAAAGATTTTATTTGCATTTAACCTATTTTCGGTATGATATTTACCTGTAAAAGCCTTTCCTTGTGTAGACATCCAAAAGCCCTGAGGCTGGTGCTGGGTACCGCCATCTTGAATGTGATGTCAGCAAGCCCTGTAGACTCAGATCTGCCACTCAAATAACAGTCTAGAATGGGTGTCAGCTACCTTTTCCACATTAGGTGTCATTTTTACAACCATTAGGCAAATGGCGCGCCCTGTAGTGATATACTTTGTTTTAAATGTTTTCACTGAAAGTTGTACTGCTAATGGCAAGTTAAACTAATGTATTTAATATTATAATAACTGAGACACACACAGTTATATTTAGATTTTAGATTAGCACAAATGCTGTGCCTTCAGACCTGAGATTGTATCTAATTTATGTACTGCCAGACCTTAGATCATCCTAGTTGATGCACCAATAGACCCCCAGTTCAGCACCAATGCATGCACCTTCAGACCCCAGATCAGCCCTAGTTCATGTACATTTACACTTTAGTTGATCCCCCAATTTCTGCACCTTCACACTTTAGTTGATCCCCCCCCCCAATTTCTGCACCTTCACATCTCAGTTCAATGCCTTTACACCTGAGTTCAACCCACGATTTCTGCGCCTTTGCACCTCAGTTCAACCCACGCTTTCTGAACCTTTGCACCTCAGTTTAACCCACGCCCCAATTCCTACGCCTTCACTTTTTGAATGCATTTTTAATGTTCTCTCCTTGTAGTCTGAGGCCCAAAATGTACCATGACACCTTTTTTTCTCAAGTTTTACAGACGCACATTGCGTGAACGGGCCCCATATACAATAATAGGATTCCTCTTGTCATGCAACAGTCAATGTGTAACAGCAAGGGTGAGGGACATGGATGGCAGACCTATGTGAGTATAGTATGCTTTAACAAGTAAAATGGACTTCACAATCTATCTATAAATGGTACTGTAATGATAATGTTTACTTGGCTCCTCAAAAGCCTATTTGAGTGGGCCAGGCAAACATGTCGGCCATGATATTTTTGTAAAATAGGGACACAACACCAGTGAATTCCTTTACATAATAGCAGGAGTGCTTCTCCATAGCCTTATAACCTATAAGTCACATTTCTACAAAGGTCTGGAATTTTAAAGTATCTTCTATCTCAACTTTGGAATAGCAAATATTATTCTACTGGTCGTAAACCAGCAGACATAACAAACAACCATTTGCCAGAGCTGTAAATATCTAATTGAGGTCTTGAGGAGGAAGTCTGGCATGGGACACTCTGTCAGGGTTTGCTTATCATCTTAATGTCTGCTAATCATACACATCTGAAGATTATCACAAATAACCCCATTTGGAGTACATGGCATGCAATAAAATGTCATACCCTGGGGCTAAATGATATCAAAAAGGTAAGCAGATATGCCCTTCTATAATTCCCCATCATAAATAGTTTAGCTGGAGTAATTGGCAAAAGCACATTGCTATCTTTTCTGATAGAATCAAACTACAGCATATTTCATAATCTCTGAGATAACAACAGTACAGCCAAAGTAAAAACATATTCATTTGTATCAGTTTATTAGAAACAATTTTAAGCTTAAATGAATATGTAGGAAATCCCAAACTAGATGAGAAAATATAGCGCTTGCTGGTGTGTGCAGGGAGCTATAGGAGTAGGTATGCAATATAGTAATATCTAAAAATCTCTAAAACTTTAAAATGAGCTGTGCCCCTAAAACATAGATATCATAAAGGATAATATAATTAAAATAATTATTGTGCCAAAATCAAGTCCAACAATTCACTGTGATAATAAAGTGCTGAGTGATATTCAAAATAGTTCATAGGTGACTCAATGGTGAATATTCCAAAAAAAAAGTGCCAAAAAAGGGAAAAAAGTGCTGGTGCTTGGTGCTGGATCCTCCAATGGGACAGGATATCCAATCATGCAGATATTAAGGGTATGATGTAAACTCACCAGATATGATGGGTCTCAACTACCTTACGGCAAAGAGACCAGTAGTGCTTTGGTGACCCTCCAGGTCAGAATAATGGCAACTGCTGGGCTCCTATCCCTCTCGGCCTCAGACTGAGACTGAGTGAAACTGTATATCTAGCAGCATAGACTACAGTGTGATCATTGGTTGCACGATTGGTTGCCTGCTGTTTTGTCCAATCTCATCACAACGTGGTTGGGCAGGTTGGGTCCAATTGAAGGTCTGGTAATCTGGCATTTAGGAGGGCAGCTAAATTAGGTTAGACCAAAATATCCAGAAGAAGGTTTCTGCTCTTTTCTTTCAGTTACCCTTTTGGATTCCAGGTCTGTGCAAGGAGAGCTTGGCTGGATAGCCAGTCCTGTAGAAGGTTAAGCTTAAATGCCACGATTTTAAGAGGTATTGGAGCTGATTAGGCCCATCACCTTTCTTAGGTGAAATAGCCATTCAATACAAATCATATTTGGATTCATTTTTAAGGTATTTTAATGCTGGACAATATTATACAAGTCACCAGACTGGAGCCTGTAGGGATTTAAAGATATTAATACCTATAGAAAACTGTATTTGTAGGAGGCTCACTACATGACCACAGTCTACAGCTCTCTTTTTACTATCAAAACTTGGAACACCTGCTTAGACTAATATGAGCCACTGAACCATCTTGTTCATTGATTGGACTACGCCAACCGGACTTTAAAATGGAACTTCACTCTCCCAATCAACATTGATTCTTTTGAATTCTTATGCTGCTAGCATTAGTAAATAGATAAGAAAGTATATCATATTTACTTATTTTAAACAGTTCTTACATTTCCTCCTGGTTTCCATGCCTAGACAAATGATGTCATACATCCCAGAAGTCTTCAGGAGGAGAAGAGGGGTTTTCTCAGCTAAGCAAACCCCCCTGGCCTGCATGCCTGAGCTGAGGACAGATGGATTCCAGGAAGTAAATGAATACTCTGCCCTTACTTAAGATGGCCACAGCCAGAAATGCTATGGGGGTGTTTTTCTAAATAATTTCTCTGAAAAATAAATCATGGAGACATGGATGGGGGAGTTTGCTTTGAATATTAAAATTAAATAGCTTGTTTGGTTTGTGGTGCTCAGATACAGTGTCGTTCTGCTTTTAAGTATTTTCATTTTTAAACCAAAAGGTTTTGTTTGTCCTGTTTTTTGTTCAACTTTTTTTTTTTTTTAATAAATGAAATGATATTTCCAAATCATTATTTTGTCTCTAAAACACAGAACTTAAAGAATCCCTGTCTCTTTGAAGAGCGCTACAACATGGTAAATATCTAGATATACCTGTCTTGTCTCTTTGAAGAGCGCTACAACATGGTAAATCTCTAGATATACCTGTCTGGTGACCGTGTGTGTTACAGATGTTAGTTTTTAAATCATAATTGTTATTGCTAATATTGTGAACGGTTGATAGGCTGAAGGCTATCTGGTGGCAGTGATTTGATATGAGGGATATGAAGGCTTAATTAACCTTCTCCTGCAATGATCGCTCTCAGTATGTGGCTAGTGATTTTGGTCCCACGAGCTGGAAAATCTTTGTGCAGGGTGAGGCCGAGAGTGCCTTTGTTGCATATCAGTGACAGCGCAGTGTAAGTTTGACCAGCTAATTGTCACAAGTTGGTAAACGTGGTCGGGGTCTGACACCTCGTCCATCAGTTACTACTGACTAATCCCTTGAGATACTAAGGTATAACTAACGGCAAAATAAAAAAATGACAAATGCTGCTGTCTATCAGTATCAATAATCATGCAACAATTTTTATTACCTGTTCATCCACAAGTCGATGTGTTTTTATTCCACTTTTTTTAATAGGTTGACAGTGCTTTTTATTCTGCAGTGAAGTTGTGAAGCAGCATTGTCATTTGTATTGTATTTGGCCGGAATAACCCCTTTAATAGTGGCCTATAAAAACACTTGTGCTACCATAGGTAGCTTGCAA
The DNA here is from genome assembly GCF_965119305.1 of Pelophylax lessonae. Taxonomy (NCBI): domain Eukaryota; kingdom Metazoa; phylum Chordata; class Amphibia; order Anura; family Ranidae; genus Pelophylax; species Pelophylax lessonae. The sequence goes on along the minus strand of NC_138775.1, from coordinate 83,792,767 downwards.
TAGGCCAGTGGGAAAGATTTGGACTGGGTATGAATAGCATGCCTAAGTTATGGTAAATGTGAAAAGTCCTGCAGTTTTTAAAAAAATGTTATCTTGAAATAGAGATCTAATTTTTTTTAATGAATAAAGAACTTGTGTTCAAGCAAAACAGTCAAAATAAAATCACCCATATAGTTACAGTGTGTCCGGTTCTGGCCAGTCATTATTGTTTTGCTTGAAATGGGAGACCCAGTACCCACAACACCCCCATTGTATAGCTTGCATTGCTTATTTTGGGTAGGTGTACTTTTTTTTTTTTTTTTCAATACATGCTATCCATGTCAAAATCATCAATTTACAAGAATATATTTTGCATATTTTAGACATGTTTACTAGTTTATAACTTGTTAAAGGACAGACAGATATTTGCCTTTAAGATCAGAAATCATCAAGTTACAGACATACACAAACACATAGTGACCCTTGTGGTTGAAAAAAACATTTAAAGGTGGCCATGGGAAAACATCTGAGCACCCTCTGGCACACCTCTGGCATGGCATTCAGATAAACAGAAATGCTTGGCTGTGGAAAAGCGATCAGGAGAGCAATGGAGACAAATGCCATCAACATCAGAAGGGAACAACAGGATTAAATTATACTTTGCAAATTGTTTGGATGTTCCCCCCCAAGTTACTATTCAGTGGCTGTCTGCCTCGACCCAAAGACATGGGATTATTGTCTAATATTGACAGTCATGGCCAAATTGGTAGACTGTAGATGGGAGATCTGGATCCACTGTAGACCCATGGTAACAGAATCCCAGTATTCTTGAGGTTTGCAAATCACAAACTTTTTACCAAAAACTTTCAATGTTTGCCGACAGAAATAATCCCATAATGCAGCTCATAGCCTTTGCCCCTTGTAAGCTGAGTCACAAGAGCCAGTAATTTGAAGGGATGCCCCCCTCCTGCTGCTTCATGGTAGTTTCTGGGCTTACCGGAGCCGTCTGTAATGCCCGGAAGTGATCCGATGCGGCCATTTGCTGGGAAGGAAGTTGAGTGAGAGCAAGATGGTCCTCACTCAGCCCTATGCCCTTGAAGGACTGGAGCGACCTCTGACGTCACTTCCAGTTCTCGGGCATAAACAAATGATTTTTTTTTTTTTTTTTAAGTCAAAATGTCAATTTTTTTCTTTTGCTTTTAAAGGTAAATGATCTTGAGTTTTTTTTACCCCCAGATCTTTCATTAAAGAGGATCTGTCTCTGTCTCAGTAAACTTAGCCCAATTTTTTTCTATAATGTGAAAGATAATGTTACGCTGAGTAAATAGATACTCAACATGTCATGCTTTAAAATTGTGCACGCTCGTAGAATGGCGACAAACATTGGTACTTAAAAATCTCTATAGGCGACGATTTAAACATTTCTACAGGTTACAAGTTTAGAGTTACAGAGGAGGTCTAGGGCTAGAATTATTGCTCTCACTCCAACGATCCCGGGGATACCTCACATGTATGGTTTGAATACTGTTTACATATTATAACAGTATAAATTTGCCATCCCCTCAAAATAACTCAACACAGCCATTAATGTCTAAACCGCTTGCAGCAAAAGTGAATACACCCCTAAGTCAAAATGTCCAAATTGGACCCAAAGTGTCAATATTTTGTGTGGCCACCATTATTTTTCAGTACTGCCTTAACCCTCTTGGGAAAGGTGGTTCACCAGAGCTCCACAGGTTGCCACTGGAGTCCTCTTCACTCCTCCATGATGACATCACAGAGCTGGTGGGTGTTAAGAGACCTTGCACTCCTCCACCTTCCGTTTGAAGATGCCCCACAGATGCTCAATAGGGTTTAGGTCTAGAGACATGCTTGGCCAGTCCATCACCTTTACCCTAAGCTTCTTTTTTTTCAGATCTTCCGAGAGCTCTTTGCCATGAGGTGCCATGTTGAACTTCCAGTAACCAGTATGGGAGAGTGAGAGCGATAACACCAAATTTAAGACACCTGCTCCCCATTCACACCTGAGACCTTGTAACACTAACGAGTCACATGATGACACCGGGGAGGGAAAATGGCTAATTTGGCTCAATTTGGAAATTTTTGCTTAGGGGTGTACTCACTTTTGTTGCTAGCGGTTTAGACATTAATGGCTGTGTGTTTAGTTATTTTGAGGGGAAAGCAAATTTACACTGTAATACAAGCTGTACACTCACTACTTTACATTGTAGTAAAGTGTAATTTCTTCAGTGTTGTCACATGAAAAGATGTAATAAAATATTTACAAAAATGTGACGGGTGTACTCACATAATCGATTAGTTTTCCGATTATTGTTTTAATGAATCGGATAAAAAACTCAAAAGTGTGGCGTATAATTTAGTTAACCACGTAAGCCCCGGAGGATTTGGCTGCTCAAAGACCAGGGCCTATTTTGCGATTCGGCACTGCGTGAATTTAACGGACAATTTCGCGATCGTGCGACGCTGTACCCAAATGAAATTAACGTCCTTTTTTTCCCACAAACAGAGCTTTCTTTTGGTGGTATTTGATCACCTGTGCGATTTTTACTTTTTGTGCTATAAACAAAAAAAGAGCGTCAATTTTGAAAAAATAACAATATTTGTCACATTTTTTTTTATATGAAATTCCCCCCCAAAAAATGTAAAAATAATAATTTTTTAACATTTTAAGCCAATTTGTTTTCTGCTACATATTTTTGGTAAAAAAACTTGCAATAAGCGTATTTTGATTGATTTGCGCAAAAGTTATTGCGTTTACTAACTACGGGAAAGATTTGTCATTTTTATTGTTTTTTTTTAACTAGTAATGGCGGCGATCTGCGATTTTTTTTTTTTTTGCGGGACTGCGACATTGCGGTGGACAGATCGGACCCTTGACTGACATTTTTGACACTTTTGGGGGTACCAGTGACATCACTACAGTAATCCGTGCTATAAATATGCACTGTTACTGTAAAAATGACACTGGCAGGGAAGGGGTTAACTTTATTGGTGATCAGTGGGTTAAATGTATGCCTAGGGGGTGATTCTAACTGTGGGGGGGCGTGGCTTGTGATGTAACCACAGAGATATATGATCCTACATAGCAGGATCATATAGTCTCTGCAGTTACATCAGGGAGAATGACAGACGGCTTTGTTTACATCAGCCGTCTGCCTTTCTCCCTCTCCAGCGGGAGATCGATAGTGACCAGCGGACATCGGAGCATAGAGACACAAGGTGAGGGGAAGCTACCAGGTTCAGGTCTGGTCACTGACCTGCGTTACAACAGAGGAAGCATATACCTGTGCTGAAACTATCAGGTGCAAAAGGGGTGTTACCACATATTAACAATACAAATTCTGGATGGACTATATGTGAACTAAATATCTCTGTTTTACATTGCATAGTTTGCTGGAACGGGTGTAGTAGTGTGCAGAGGGATTCTTTCAGAATTTGTAGCTATAGGGTGAGGGGACAAAATATCTAATCTACTCTAACAACAGACAGAAGATATATAAATAAAGTGATCAAATAAAGGACATCAATTTTATTTGGGTACAGCGTCGCATTAAAGTCGGTTAAAGTAAAGCAGTTTCGTATTGCAAAAAATAGCCTGGTCATTAAGGGGGTAAAATCTTCCGGTCCTGAAGTCGTCAATCAATTGCACCACATTGCACAAACGCAAATAACACAAATAATGCAAAGTGTTAATGTGACCCTAGTGTTTGTGTGTTAACATGTCCTTCAGTCTACGGTGGAATGAGGGGGGGGGGGACAGGTAAAATATGGTCTCCGGGAGATGAGAGTTGTGTGTGGCCTTCTGGGTTAGTCTATGAGTTTGTCTTTGAGCCCACAAGGGGGGTGTAAAGAGTAACAAACCAGTGGAATATTGCAACGAATGTGGGTGCACTGTGCATACAATGAAGTTATATACTATTACTATACCATGAGACAGTACCGATAGTGTAAGCTTAGTGCATAGAATCTACATGAAAAAATAAATGAACATTATTCAATTAACCTGCAATAGTGCCATTAAGTACTATTTTAGAAGTAAAGTACATAAAGCATATACATTATTATAATATGATATTTCACCCTCAACTTAAAATAAAAATAAACATATAAAGTGTATATATCCATACAGATGGGAAAATGGTGCGTATCGGCAATTCAAATATGAATAAAAAAAGAATATACGAATGTGTGTTATTTAGTGACAGACAAATATTTTAAAAGTGAATAAAGCAAAACAAAAGGCAAATATGTGTATAATGTCCATACAGATGGATACATATCCTGCTGAACAGTCCAAAATCAAGATGGAAAATCCCAAAGGATAAGAATATACACTTCAAAGTGTGAGATGAAAAACATTCAGTGCAAAAGGAATAAAGGGTGCCAAGGAATTACACCACCCACGTGTAAGGTAAACTCCTTTCCACAGACATTGATCCCACTTAGAGATCAAGAGGTGCCTTGCTGGCCCAAAGCACCACATGTTCAGACACACCACTCAATCTAGGTACGATGCTGTGTAAATGTGCTTAGCACAAAGGGATTGAAAGCAAGAAGGTATCACCATAGTGCAGTATTTTTAAAATCATGGAGTTTTGATAAGGTAATGTGTTTACAATAAGAAGACAATCACAGGCATGTAACAAACAGTAATCACCGCCGGATTCCCACCAACGTGCATAAAGACATCGCCTGTTCAGGCCCACCCAACGTGTTTCCCTGTAAAAAGCATCTTCAGGGGTAAGAGGCACCTACAATACAGCGGAATACTAAATTTGTTGCACATGAATACGCAAAAAAAAGTGGACACAACACTTTTTTCCCAAGTCATCCTCCAGAACAGTCACATGAGAGATAGGCTCCTCCTCCTGCAGGAAACACAAGCACAGATAGATTTAAAAAGGCTGCCCACCAGCTTCCCCTCAGTTCTTGTGTTTCCTGTCCTGCAAGCATGAGCTGAAGATGACATTCATCCCCTGTTTTTTTCTACCTTGTCCAAGGCAGGTGTCACGGGGTAACGTGGCAGAGCCTGACGTAAGAGGAGTGGCTTACCGGGTAACTGGCGTGGCACAGGTTCACCAGAGGCGCGGAGTCTAAGTGTAAGCCGGTCTTCACCAGGGCCCCAGAAGGTGGGGATGGATTTGGCTGCTTGCTAACACCAGGTCGCGGCCCCCCGGATTCCCTGGGAGAGCCAGGAACAGATCCAGGAACAATAGCCGATAGCAGGTAAACAGATCAGGACGAGACAGGAGGATAGTCAGGACAAGCCAAGATCAGGGCGGGCAGCAGGTAATCAGAATCCAAAGACAAGCCGGGTCAGGTAAACAGGAACAGCAGATATAACAGGCACAGGATACAGGAGAGCTGAAGACAACACAGCAAAGTGCAGTGCTGCTGGGCTGTTTAAATAAGGCAGCCTGTTTGCCAATTACAGCAATTAGTCTGCTCTAGGTTAACCCTTTAGGAGACTCATGACAGCACATCAGTGTGCTCAGGAAGCATTCCTAACAGCGCCTGCGCAGGGTATTGAGTCTCTGACATTGCCCCCCCCTTAAGGGCAACCTCCGGGTGCCCAAAAGGTTCCTTTTGTGGGGATGGTTGCGGAAGAAATTCCGGATTAAGTCCTGGGCATGGAAATTCTGTACCGGTTCCCAGGAATTTTCTTCGGGGCCGTAGCCCCTCCACTTAACCAGGTATTGTAGCTGGTTCCTCCGCCTTCTGCAGTCTAGGATGGCCTCCACCTCAAATTCTTCGTCCCCGTTGATGGTGACAGGAGCAGGTGGTTCTGAACTTCTACCAGGAAAGGAGTCAGGTACTGCAGGTTTCAAGAGTGAAACATGGAAGACTGGATGGATCTTGAGGGAATCGGGAAGCGTCAATTCGTAAGATACCTCATTTAATTTTCTCCTCACAGGGAATGGGCCAATAAACTTGGGTGCCAGTTTTTTGGAAGGGCATGCCAATCGGAGATTGGTGGTGGCTAACCATACCAGGTTGCCGGGCTGGAGAACCAACTCACCTCTCCTTCTTTTGTCAAAGAACTCTTTATTGGAGGTCTGAGCCTTGGTCATGGCATCCTGTAAGATTTTGTTGTTCTCCTTAAGGAACTCCAAGATATCCCGGACTGCTGGCACTGTAGATTCAGGAATAAAGCAGGGCAAGAAAGATGGGTGAAACCCGTAGTTGGCATAGAATGGGGACTGACCTGTAGCCGAGTGTTTGGCGTTATTGTATGCGAACTCTGCTGATGGAAGTAGCGAGACCCAGTTATCTTGAACAAAGGTGGTGAAGCATCGGATATATTGCTCGAGGGTCTGGTTGGTCCTCTCAGTCTGCCCGTTAGTCTGGGGATGGTATGCGGAGGACATTGACAGCTTGATTTTCAGTGAATCACATAACGCTCTCCAGAAGCGAGAAGTAAATTGGACACCTCTATCCGACACAATGTTCATTGGGACCCCGTGAAGTCTTACAATTTCTCTGATGAAGACCTGTGCCGTCTCAAGCGCGGAGGGTGTACCTCTTAGTGGTATGAAGTGAGCCATTTTCGACAGACGGTCTACTACCACGAAGATTGCAGAATAACCGTCTGATGGAGGAAGTTCCACAATGAAATTCATGGCAATCATCTTCCATGGTCTGTCAGGGACTGGTAGTGGTCTGAGCAGGCCCCATGCCTTATTTCGGGTTGCCTTGCTTCGTGTGCAAACAGTACAGGAGGAAACATATTGTTTACAACACTTCTCCAAGTCGGGCCACCAGAACGTGCGCTGCACAAGATCCAGGGTCTTATGGATCCCGAAGTGACCAGCCATCGGGTGGTCATGACACAGTCCTAGGATGGACACACGAGCACTTTCTGGAACGAAAATTTGATCCCCTCTCCATAGCAGTCCATTTCTGGGTACCAGTATAGTTCCAGCAGGATGGGGAGCATTTACTGTGGCTTGTCTCAGAGCGGTAAGAAGGTCAGACTGTAATAGCAGAAAGTTACCTTGGGTTAAGATGGTGTCAGGTACAATGGTTTCTTTAGAACTGTCGTACATTCGAGAGAGAGCATCGGGTTTCGTATTCTTGGAACCCGGTCGGTACGTTATATGGAACGCAAATCTGGAAAAAAAAAGTGCCCACCTTGCTTGGCGAGGTCTCAGGCGTTTGGCCGTCCTCAAATACTCCAGGTTCTTATGATCCGTGTAGATGAGTATGGGATGTGCCGCCCCTTCCAATAGATACCTCCACTCCTCCAGGGCGGTCTTGATGGCAAGGAGCTCCCGATCCCCTACATCATAGTTCCTCTCCGCAGGAGAAAGCTTACGGGAGAAGAAAGCTACCGGATGAATCAGGTCCTTGAGGCCTTGACGCTGGGAGATGACTGCTCCTACTGCGATTTCCGAGGCGTCAACTTCAAGGATGTAAGGCAGGGCGGGATCCGGGTGGCTGAGGATAGGAGCAGAAGTAAACAGCTCCTTCAGGGCTGTAAATGCGACTTGCGCCTCGGGAGACCAGTGGAAGCGGGTACCTTGTTTGGTGAGCAGGGTAATAGGGGCGATGATGGAAGAGAACCCCTTGATAAATTTCCTGTAGAAATTTGCGAATCCTATGAAACGCTGAATCCCCTTTTTATCCACCGGTGCGGGCCAATCCAGGATGGCGGAGACCTTCTGAGGGTCCATTTTGACCCCTTCAGAGGAGATTATTAACCCGAGGAATTGGATACTCTGCTGTTCAAATTCGCATTTCTCGGGTTTTGCGTAGAGCCTGTGTAGCCGGAGTCGGTGGAGTATCTTTTTAACGTGTTCTCGGTGCTGGGCCAGGGAGGAAGAGAAGACCAAGATATCGTCCAGGTAGACAATAACAAAGATGTCCAGATAGTCTCTGAAGATGTCGTTGACGAAGTGCTGGAAGGTGGCCGGGGCATTGCAGAGCCCGAAAGGCATCACCAAATATTCATAATGCCCGAATCGGGTGCGGAATGCTGTCTTCCATTCATCCCCCTCCCTAATACGGACCAAATTGTAGGCTCCCCGTAGGTCCAGTTTGGTGAATACAGAGGCGGTTCTTAGTCTCTGGAAAAGTTCAGGAATCAAGGGTAGGGGGTACCGGTTTTTGACCGTAATTTTATTTAACTCACGGTAGTCCACACATGGCCGAAGTGAATGGTCTTTTTTCTCCACAAAAAAGATCCCAGCTCCTGCCGGAGAAGTAGAGGGTCGGATGAATCCCTTCTCTAGATTCTCCGTCACATAGTCTTTAAGGGTACCCAATTCTCGTTCCGATAAAGGAAAGATACGTCCAAAAGGGATCTCGGCCCCCGGAAGCAATTCAATTGGACAATCATAGGGGCGGTAGGGGGGTAAGGTCTCAGCCCCCTGTTTACTGAAGACATCCAAGTATTCGTGATAAGATACTAGGACAGAGGCACGTATCTCCTTATCAGCGTCCATACAGAGTAGGGTGCTAGGAGCACTATGGCGTACTGGCAGGCAATGATTCTGGCAGTAAGGGGACTGGAACTTGACGTCTCCAGAAGTCCAATTAATCTGCGGGTTGTGCGCCTGCAACCAGGGTAACCCCAGAATAACGGGAAACAAGGGAGAAGAGATGGCATCCAGGCATAACAACTCCTTGTGCCCTTCGAGAGTGGCCACAGGCAATGGAGGGGTTTCTTGGGTAACTGGCCCAGACTTGATGTGGGACCCATCTGCTAGGAAGATGGAGAGTTCCTGCGACTTGGGTCGAAGTGGGATGCGTTGATGGGCAGCAAAAAGCAGCTGCATGCCCCGGAATCAATAATAGCGGTGACCGGGATCGGGCCTTCTGGGAGCTGAAATGAGATAGAGAGAGCCAGGTGAGTGGTATTGTTGACAGAGACTGGATAACTTGAGGGGGATATAGAAAGATGCTTACGCATCTTTGCTGGGCATGAGCGTACAAAGTGTCCGGCCTCTCCGCAGTACAGGCACAGGTTGTTCTGACATCGTCGTGAGCGTTCTTCTGTTGATAAGGAAGGACGCATAAGCCCAAGTTGCATCGGCTCCGACGTATCCGATTCAGAAATAAGCGGAGCAGTGTTGCTGGAACGGGCACCAGAGGAGAAGGTGTGGACGGGATTAGGAACCTGTGGCAACATCCAGACTGGGCGGGTCTGCTGCGTGGACCTCTCTGCTCTACGTTCACGGAGCCGGCGGTCTATCTGTATGGCCAGGGTGATTAATGCCTCCAAGGTCTCGGGTATACCCACTCGGGCCAGTTCATCTTTCAAGTTTTCTGAAAGACCCAGGCGGAACTGATGTCGCAAGGCTGCGTCGTTCCAGTGAGTGTCCGTACTCCAATGCCTGAAGTCAGTGACGTAATCCTCTACGGCTCTACGGCCCTGTTGAAGTGAAGTAAGCGCGGTTTCTGCGGTAGCAGTGCGCTGCGGGTCTTCGTATAACTGCGCCATTGCGTTAAAGAAAGTCGTCATGGAGTCCAGCTGGTCATTGCGCTCTTCAAGCAGGCGGTGAGCCCAGGACTGAGGTTCACCTTGAAGCAGGGATATGATGAACCCCACCTTGGTTGCTTCCAAGGAGAAGGTTTGGGGTTGCAGGGAGAAGTACAGCTCGCAGGCATTGCGGAAGGCTCTAAACTTGCTCCGATCCCCAGAAAACCTTTCCGGCGTAGGGACCCTTGGCTCAGGAGGCAGCATCACCACGGTCGGACCGGAGGGAGCCATGGAAGCAGCAGAAACTGTAGGGTCCGTGGAGGGGGTCAGGGACTGAACACGCCCCTCCAGCTGGGTATAGCCCTCTTGCAGGGACTTAACGGCTTGGGTAAGGGCCGCAAGGTGCTGGCAGATGTCATCCATAGGAGAGGCTCCTCTAGCAGGCTCAGTCTTGGCTGTGTTGTACTGTCACGGGGTAACGTGGCAGAGCCTGACGTAAGAGGAGTGGCTTACCGGGTAACTGGCGTGGCACAGGTTCACCAGAGGCGCGGAGTCTAAGTGTAAGCCGGTCTTCACCAGGGCCCCAGAAGGTGGGGATGGATTTGGCTGCTTGCTAACACCAGGTCGCGGCCCCCCGGATTCCCTGGGAGAGCCAGGAACAGATCCAGGAACAATAGCCGGTAGCAGGTAAACAGATCAGGACGAGACAGGAGGATAGTCAGGACAAGCCAAGATCAGGGCGGGCAGCAGGTAATCAGAATCCAAAGACAAGCCGGGTCAGGTAAACAGGAACAGCAGATATAACAGGCACAGGATACAGGAGAGCTGAAGACAACACAGCAAAGTGCAGTGCTGCTGGGCTGTTTAAATAAGGCAGCCTGTTTGCCAATTACAGCAATTAGTCTGCTCTAGGTTAACCCTTTAGGAGACTCATGACAGCACATCAGTGTGCTCAGGAAGCATTCCTAACAGCGCCTGCGCAGGGTATTGAGTCTCTGACAGCAGGTGTCCCTGGACACTTCCTCCCTCTGCCTGTGTTCAGCAGGTGAGGCCACCGGTTCTCAGGCCCTTGGAGCGAGGGATGGAGGACTCCCAGGGGTGAGTCCTGCGGTTCTCACAGGACTCCCCTTCCCTTTCCTTGATTCCCCTTTGCATTTTCTGCATCAGGGGTGCTTGAATAATGGCAGGGGAAACTGGTGCTTGCTCACTCTCTTTCCACTTACCTCTGCTCAGGCCAGTCTGGGAAGGTGAGGAGCCCAGGGTTTTTTTCCAGACAGCCGGAGGTCCTACGCGAGGCGGCCCACCACCCCCTTACTCGGGCTTACACGCGGGCTCCAGGGGCTGCGGATCCTGTGTGCAGCAGGTCGCTTTCCGGTCGGCGTGGCGGAAGTGACGCTTTCAAGATGGCACCACTACTGGTAGTAGTTTGGCGGCCATCTTGAGTAGGGAAGCTGACGCGGTCAGCGTGAGGGGGGGAGGTCCCCTTGCTGGGATTTGCCAGCGGTGGTGTTGGAGGCAAATTGGCCCACCCTTCACTCTCCAACTCCCCCTCTTTTTCTCCCATACATACTGGCCCGTCTTCAAGTTGGTGGCGCAGCTTGTCAGTAAGAGCTGGCGTGCTCCCTTCTCTCCAGGCGGCCCTGATGGCGGAGGACATAGCCCCCCCCTACCAGAGGCTGCTGAACTAGGCCCCAGCCTTGCTATGGTAAGTGGAGGGAAGGAGATGGCTGGTGTACTGCCTTAAGGGGCAGCTGTTTTCAAGACATGTCTTAGGCTGATTTATTTTCCCCCTCTATCTGCTTTTTCTCTTTCTTGCTACCAGCCCAAGTCACAAGACTCTGCAGAAGCGAAAGATAAATCTAAAAAGAAGAAATGCTGCCGCACTTGCGGCGTAAAGATTCCCCTGAAAACCGACAAATTATGCCACAAATGCATATAAAAGATCAAAGAAGAGACTAAGCCATTATCAATGGATTTTCTGGACTTCAAGAAAGAAGAAACCTTAACTCTAAAATCCCATCAGGCATCCATTAGCGAGATCAAGAACGCGGATCAGCCGTCAGCATCGTCAGCTATCCCGTAGGACTATGCACCTAGAGAAGACAGGAAAATCCCCAGCCGTCCCTCAGGCATGATTAACCTCCTTCGACTCTGAATCGGAAGAAGGGGAGCTCCTTTTTCAAGGCACCTCTTATTCCGATGAATCAGACCGGGCAGTGCCACAAAAGATACCTAAACACTTATTTCCAGCGGAAGAAACGGAAAGTGTCCCGGCCAAATGCCTAAAGTCAGACGCATCTTTGGCAAGGGTTCCTAAAAAAAATCAGATTTGTCCTTTGAAGATATGGGCCTTCTAAAAGACCCACTGGATAAGAAAATCGACGTGACACTAAGGAGAGTGTATGAGGCAGGGGCAGCTGGTTTTCAACCCAACATGGCCAATACCTGTGTAGCCAGGAATGTGGTTTTCTGACTCGAACGACTCTGGGGTCAACTAGAGAAAGTCCCCGGCACGGAAGAGGTGCAAGATTGCCTACTCTTGATAGAAAAGGAAGTAGCATATATGGCTGATGCTTCGGCGGAAGCTGTCAGAGTATCAGCTCGCACCACAGGCCTTATTGACGTGACCAAAACCTGGGATAGGGACAAGTTATGTAACATCCCTTTTGACGGTAGCCTACTTTTCGGTCTGGAACTCAACAAAGAGCTGGCAAGATTGGCCGACAAATCCAAAGGATTCCCATCTAGAACACTTCTCTACTGCTGGATGGCGTGATGTCATCCACAATACCAGGCTTACGCGTTTTGAGGGAGAACCCTCTTCCTTAGAGCCAAATTGCCACGTTTGTGAGTATATAATGTATGCTACCTATTTTGATTTTAATAAATTAATAAAAAACCTCCCTAAGGTCACATGGGCTTTTCATTGATCACAAGAGGTAGTGCTCCCATAATTTTGCCAGAATCCTCCTAACCAGGGAGTAGAGGTTTTCCCTACACTGGACATCAGGAGGTGTGTCCTGCATTACTTGGAAGTCTGCAAGCCTTTCAGAAGGGCTTTCAATCTCTTTATATTGTTCATTCGGTGGCGCTCACAAGGGAGAAGCAGCATCTAAAAATTCTATAGCCAGATAGATCAAGATGGTGATAGAAACAGCCTACTCAACCCAAATCCAGATCAGTTATGCAGATGTGAAGGCACACTCTACTTGCTCTTTAGCTACTTTATGGGTGGAAAAGGCTGGGGCGTCCATCGACCAAATATGCAGAGCAGCCACTTGGTCCAGTGACTCTACATTCGTGAGACACTACAGGGTTGATCTGGTCTCTGCCCAAGATCTGACCTTTGGTTGCAAGGTCCTGCAAGCGGTAGTCCCACCCTAGGTATGCATTGTGGGGGTCTCGTGACCGTCCTGGAGGATAACTTGGGTAAGTCTGAGCTATTTCCTGATAAGTCCCTTTCCAGGAATCCTCCAGGACAATTGACACCCACCCTATTTAATGGGAAGTTGTTAACTAGGTATTTTAGGCTGTTAGCCTATGCTGTCCAGGTCATGTTTATACAACTGAGTGGGCGGCCTTTTTAAATCTATCTGTGGTTGTGTTTCCTGCAGGAGGAGGAGCCTTCTCTCATGTGACCGTCCTGGAGGATTCCTGGAAAGGCAGTTAATAGGGTAATAACTCAGACTTTTTCCATCACACCACAAAGAACACCACAAAGTTGGTGTCCACAAGTGTATGCACTCAGGTTCGTTAAGGTGTATGGATATGTAATGATGGCCCATTAGGATTGAATGGGTGCACTCCTAAAATACATGCACATTGCATGTGATCAATATGTGGCAGTGTGAACTGGGCTTAATGAGATTTCTGTGCGGTTTTAGTTGGTTCTTTTGTGTGACAAATTCACTTGAAAGGAATTTTGCTTCACTTCTGTACATAGAAACTACCATACAGGTATGTTACGAATATGAAAGCAAATCTATTTTAACATTACAATAGCATTTCATGTGGGATTTCATAGGTATGACTGTGTCAATTTTTACAACATACCATTTCTGTTATCCTTCTTGTTTGAACCCTTGTAACACCATTTTAGAATTTTATGCTTCCTATTTGTTAGTCAAATGGTATAGCCACAGGTGGCCAGCTCTAATATAGCACCCAACTCTGCAGCATGCAATAAAAACCTTGGAGGTATATTAAATTATGTTCACTAAATAGGAGTTATCACATGGGAAAACCCTATCTTTTATCCTTTTACAGAACTTTATTTTTCGTTTTCCAAGAAAAAAACCCCAAAACGTATTGATAGAAAAAGGCAGAATGTAGCTCAGGGGTAACTATGCGGACAAATGTGTGGTAATGGCTAGGATAAAAGTGTTCATTAAACATGTCAGCTGTCTTAATAATTTAATAGTGGTTCTTTATGATCATTTTGTCACAAAGTGGGGGAGTACATTTTCGACCCCCAGAGGCTCATGAATCTCAGGACAAGGTTTGAGCATTTAGAGGTTTGTATTCTTTTTGAAGCATAAAGCCTAGTACAAACGATCAGAAAATCTGAGGAAAATACCACTTTTGAAGCGATCATACGACAATTTGATCATTAGTACACAGCTTACTAGAGCCCATTCACAACAGTTTGTCCAAAATTATACAAATGGACAAACGCAAAAATGTTTCTTGTATGATTTTATTTTAAACAGTACAGTTTGCTTCTGAAAAAAATTGGTGAAGCAAGACCACGAATGCTCAAAAATGAAAGAATACTTTACAATACAATACGTTACATCACTTTTTAAATATTGCCATACGAGAATTTTTGTCATTTTCTTCATTTTCAATATGAGGCTAGCATACAAAAAAAAATCATCTGTCTCATATTCTCATCGTGTGTACGAGACTTTAGAGGGAAGGAATGGATGGAAGAGATAAGAAATAGAATAGGTAAAGGGTAAGTGCTGCCAGGGAGACAGCAGTGATGGTTCATTAAATGTATTGCCACTTATTCTCCTGTTTACCTCCTCAAAGTGTTGAGTCTTTGATCCTTATGTCTTCAGATTTGTCTGGTTATAAGAAACCTAGAGGTAATCTACTTCCTTTTTGTCCCGTAAAACCCAGAAGCTCTTCTGATTTCTATCATCCAATCATGTGCAAGACAAAATGCTGTTTTTTTTTTTTCTTGCTTGTCCCCCTCAGATCTACAGCGACTGCTCTTCCAAATGCACTTGCAGTGCACTTGTAGTGCACAGTGGATTTGCCTTTAGTAAATAAACCCCTATGTACTCAGTTGAAGTCCTTTGCTGACGAAACGCGTCAAGGCGTGGTCACGCGGTCACCAGGGTTACCTACGTCCTACGTCACACCCGGAAGTTTGACCGTCCAGGTACCGAGCGGCAAGCTAATCATCAGCGGGAAGCGACTGGACACAGGTTTTACCCTAATTTTACACACTTTCACCTACTATTTGTTTGTGAGTGCAATATTTGAAGAATCTGTTTGTTGGAATAAAAGGTGTAGTTATGCAGTATCATGCTATGTGGTGTCATTGATTTGTTTACATGCACCTTGTATATGCAGAGCGATTCCTGTGTATCAGTGTGAGGAGAGTGTCCCATCCAGTGTTTCAAGTCTCTTGAGGATCAGACATCCCCTCTTGTGTGTGATATACATTGGCCTGTATCCAGTGGCCTCTGGCAAGTGTATTACCATAGGGCATGCACAGCTGTGAGGTGGAGGCTTTCTGGGATCTGAATGCACAGTTGTGGATGAGCTGCATCCTTGGATTTTCACTCTGTTTTGTGGACTCTCTGCATGAACTTGTATCACATTGTTTTGTATTCTAACTACAGAGACTTTATTTTCATCTTGGGATTGATATTTCCTATGATAACGCTGCTAGTGTATTATTGGAAGTTGAGAGGAGCATGTTTTATCACTTTTAAAATACACCTATTTATGGCAAAACAGCCATTATTGTCTAAACTGCTGGCAACAAAAGTGTTACAAGGTCTCAGTTGTGAATGGGGAGAAGGTGTGTTTAATTTGGTGTTATCGCTCTCACTCTCTCATACTGGTCACTGGAAGTTCAGCATGGCAAAGAACTCTCTACATAAAGATGGCCTAGGCTATAAGAAGATTGCCAAGACCCTGAAACTGAGCTCCAGCACGGGTGGCCAAGCCCATACAGCGGTTTAACAGGACAGGTTCCACTCAGAACAGGCCTCGCCATTGTCGACCAAAGAAGTGGAGTGCACGTGCTCAGCATCATGTCCAGAGGATGTCTGTGGGAATTTGACGTATGAGTGCTGCCAGCATTGCTGCAGAGGTTGAAGGGGTGGGGGGTAAGCTTGTCAGTGCTCAGACCATACACCACACACTGCATCAAATTAGTCTGCATGGCTGTTGTCCCAGAAGGAAGCCACTTCTAAAGATGATGCACAGGAAAGCCCACAAACAGTTTGCTGAAGACAAGCACACCAAGGACATGGATTACTGGAACCATGTTCTGTGGTCTGATGAGACCAAGATAAACTTATTTGGTTCAGATGGTGTTAAGCATGTGTAGCGGCAAACAGGTGAGGAGTACAGAAAAGTGTCTTGCCTATAGTCAAGCATGGTGGTGGGAGTGTCATGGTCTGGGACTGCATGTGTGCTGCCAGCACTGGGGAGCTACAGTTCATTGAGGGAACTACGAATGCCAACATGACATACTGAAGCAGAGCATGATCTCCTCCCTTCGGAGAATGAGCCACAGGGTAGTATTCTAACATAACAACCCCATACACACCTCCAAGACGACCTCTGCCTTGCTAAAGAAGCTAAGGGAAAAGGTGATGGATTGGCCAAGCATTTCTCCAGACCTAAACCCTGTTGAGCATCTGTGGGGCATCCTCAAATAAAAGGTGGAGGAGCGCAAGGTCTCTAACATCCACCAGCTCCGTGATGTCGTCATGGAGGAGTGGATAAGGACTCCAGTGGCAACCTGTGAAGCTCTGGTGAACTCCATGTCCAAGAGGGTTAACGCAGCGCTGGTAAAAAAAAAAATACAGTAATGGCTGTGTGTTTAGTTATTTTGAGGGGGCAGCAAATTGACACTGTTATACAAAAAAGAGGGGAAAATATCTGCACTCAGAACCTGAAAAAAACTGACATAATGTGTGAAAATGTAGGCAGCCAGCTAATTAAGCAGATTATATTCCTAATGGTCAACACTAAAACAAAAAGAAGCAGCGCCAATAATGAATGAATACATATAAAAATGTATATGCAGATAGATAATGATCCTTGTATGATGAAAAAATAAAGTCCCAGAGTTCTTGGAAAAAAGAGAAGAACAGGTCCAAATCATCCAAACACCGGTGTGCAGAATGGGGAGAAGATAGAATCACCCAGTGGTAATAACCAAACTGCTTACCAGAAAATCTGACCCTCCTGCTACCTATATACTGTAGGCCGCAAGGACATTGAAGGAGATATACCACATTGGTAGAGGAACAACTAATAAAAGGTTTGATTGTATACTTTTTAGAAGTGGCTGTGGATCGAACCTCACAGATCCTCCTGCTGGGTAGAGCATTCACCCAGGAAACCACACACCTTCTACACGGAAAAAAACGGTAAGATTGTGGAAGAAGGAAACCCTGTTAGGTTTATCCAAAACATTTGGGGCTATATGTAAACGCAGAGGTTGAACTCCTCTAAAGACCACTGGTGGAACGTCCGGCAATTGGGGGCCCAACACTCTTATCATTCCTGAGAACTCCCCAATGTTTTTTAAAAATGCGTTTTACATCTCGATATTGTTTTGAATAGGTGGTAATGAAAGAAAAACCAAAGCGATCAGCATCAACAGGATCCCTGGGTCTTCCACTTAGAAGGGTAGATCTATCCAGGCCCCCCACTTCTCCAATTAAGGTGTCCAAAACCACACCATTGTAACCTTTATCCAGAAATCTATTTTTTTTTTTTGGAAATAAATTTTTATTTTATTTAATCCATAAAACAAGATAACAATGCAAGAGAAACAAAAAAAAGTACATAACATGAACACAGTATAGTTTCCAATTGACAGAGTGGGCATACTGAGCATACATTTGCTAATACAACTTACGCAACAGATGCATGTGGAGCTTCAGGTTGTTTTACCTCACATAGTAATGTTACCCTGTATAACCCATAACCACTTAAACGTCTAACAGAGCTGGAGTCCTCTCTCAGAAAGGGGACTGCTGATCTGCTATGGTCGTCTGGTCCCTCACCCCAACTGGGTGCAAACTTTGAGGGAGTGGACTCCACCTAAGGACATCTAGGAGTATAGGTGTCGCCACTACCTGTAATACAAACCCTGGTCTGAGATCAAGTATATAAATTGTGGGGGAAGGGGAAGTTGACGGGGAGAAGGGAGGAGGGTCTTGCCACCCAGTCACATATAATTACATAGGAGGAAAAGCTTTGTTAAGGTGAGTATATCATTAGTTCTGTCATAAAATTAAAAGAAAGTACTATACATTAGAGGGCTGATTTAGCCAAATCTGCCAGTGTTTGAGAAATGAGCCTACTTTCTTATCTTTGAAAGCAAGAATTTTTCCCATTTCACATTGGTTGGTTACTCTGTGTTTAATGGCTGATAAGTTCGGGGGCGTTGTAGAACGCCAGTTGGCTGCAATCGCTATTCTAGTAGCAAAGAGGATATGCGCCATCACTTTCCTGAACCTAGGCAGGTAAGCTTCCAAACCAAGGCTTAGTAGGGCCAGGGCCGGTGAGGACACACATCTTACCCCTAGTAGTTGAGACATCCAATCAAAAACTGCTATCCAAAGTGGCTGGATCACTGGGCATCCCCAGAAGACCTGGATTAAGTTTCCCGTGTCACTGCACTCACGCCAGCATAATTTGGAATACTTGCGATCAATAGTATGTAGTCGTGCAGGTGTCATATAGTATCTATGAAAAAGCTTTTGGAAACTGTCCCAATGATCCACACATGCTGAGGACGAGTGAATGAGCTTGAATGCCTTAAGCCACTGAAGAGCGCAGAAGGACTGTTGTAGCTTGTCTTCCCATTTAAGAATAGTCAGGGATTTGCGAAACTGCGGTTGATAATTATAGTACTTATAGCAAAGTGAAATTCCTTTAGTGTGATGATCTAATTTGTTTAGGAGGAAGTTCCAAAGTTTCTTCGGCATAGGGGAAATTGATGGCTTGTTAGCTTGCTCAAAAGCATCAATCTGGTATTTGGTTAGTAAGTCTAGGGCGGACATAGGCTGAACACACTGCCTGGAGAAGTGAAAGCCTTGTCTCCTCCACCGCAGGGTCGAGACCCCTGGGATCAGGATATCATACACCGCCAATGGAGTAGCGAGGCTCACACAATCCTCCTCTGCGAAGTTCTGTTTGAGGAGATGGGTCCAAGCTTGTAAGGTTGCTCGGATGGTGGGAAAGTCGGGGATACTTATGTTGTGAATTAAGGTAGCAGCACAAGCTAGCACATGTAGATTCTGACCTGGGACGATTTGTCGTTCAATTTGATTCCATAAGTTATCTCCTTGTGCCACAAACCAGTATCGAGCCTGGGATAATATAGCTACGTGATAATAGGCTTGTGCATTCGGGAGGCCCACACCCCCCAAATTATGGGGTTTATATAAGGTGGAGAGCACTATTCTAGGAGGCTTCCCGTCCCAAATAAATTTGCTCAACTGAGATGCCAGTCTGTTGAAAAAAATCTGTGGGATGGGAATCGGTAGAGTCCTGAAGTAGTACAAATGTTTTGGGAGAACCTGCATTCTATATGCAGCAATCCTCCCCAGCCAGGAGAGGTGAATTTTTCTTATTTGGGAGAATTCCTCCTCAATTTGGGCCAATAGAGGTACCATATTGCACTGATATAAATTAGAGACCGGAGAGGTGAGTTGGATACCCAGGTAAGTGATTGATGGGGCTTCCCAATTGCATGGAAAAATAGACTTAAGCGTGGCCACCTCTGCAGCTGGGGTAGAGATCGGAAGAGCAAAGCGTTTAGATGTGTTGACTTTATAGTATGACACTCGACCAAACAACTGAATAAGAGATTGAAGCTCACGTAGGGATGCATGAGGGTCAGTCAAAGTCAATATGATATCTTCAGCAAAGAGTCCTAGTTTGTGTTCTGTTTGTCCAATTCGTATACCTTTTAATTTTATCATTGTGTCTAACAGCCTCTGCCAACGGTTCAATAGCCAAGGAGAAAATGATTGGCGATAGGGGACAACCCTAGCGAGTTCCATTTGTAAGATCAAATGAGTCAGACAATATCCCGTCAGTTAGGACTTTCACTGAGGGATTAGAGTAAAGGGCTATAATCGCGGAGTGGATAAATCCATTGAAACCATATTTGGAGAGAGCTTTGGACAGGTATCCTCAATGAACCCTATCAAAGGCCTTTTCGGCATCTAGTGCCAAAAAGACTGATGGAGCAGTGTTTCCTTCAACAAATTTCAAAAGGTTAATCATGCGGCTAGTACCGTCTGGGGCTTGTCTACCTTTTACAAATCCGACCTGATCCAGGCCTAGTAGGAAGGAGGTGCAGTACAGAAGTCTATTTGCTAATATTTTTGCATACATTTTCAGGTCCATGTTAAGTAGGGAAATAGGTCTATAGTTTAGGGGAGAATCTGTTGCCTTGCCTGGTTTGGGCATGGTAACCACCGCTGCCTGCAGCATTTCTCGTGGGAATTTGCCAATTGCGTGAGCATCGTTAAAGAGTTGGACTAGGTGGGGTGTTAAAGTGGAGGCCATCATTTGATAGTATTCTGCGGAAAACCCATCTGTTCCTGGAGATTTATGTAGAGGAAGGGACATTATCACTTTTAGAATCTCTTCAGCGGAGATTGGTTTGTTTAATTTTTGTAGGGTGTCTGCATGTAGGGACGGTAAATTTATGGAATGAAGGAAATTATCTATATCCGACTCTGACGGGGTGTGCATATTGGGATCATTTTTTAAATTGTACAAGGAACTATAATAATCCTTGAACACGTTAGCTACATCTTTGGGATTTTTAAAAATGTCTCCTGTGCGATGGTGTTTGATTAGAGGTATATGCGATTTGGTTTGTTTCTTTTTAATTTGGGAGGCTAGGAGCTTACACGCTCTGTTGCTCTGGGAATACCAGGACACTTTTAGTCTTTTAAAGAAGGTGTCATAGTCACGTAATAAAGTAGCTTTCAGGTCATTACGTAAGTCAGTAAGTTCATTCAGTATACTGGTCGATGCAGGGCCTCCAGTTTTATGTTGTTGTTCTAGTTTCGCTATTTGAGTCTGTAGGTGGGTAATGTGTGCCGCTTTCTTCTTCTGATCTCTAGCCGTCTGCTGAATTAATAAGCCTCTAGCTACAGCTTTGTGAAGTTATATCAGGGGGGGTCGAGCCATTAGAATTTAATTCGAAATATTCCTCAATTTTAAGCTTAAGTTCGGCACTATACTCCAGATGAGCCAGGATATAGGTGTCATTACACTATATAGGTGCGTGGTGTCTTTTAGAGCCATCCACAACATCAATCGTGATAGGAGCATGGTCTGACCACGTGATGGAGTGGATGGCAGCCTTATGAACCCTTTGTAACAAGTATTTATCGGTCAAAAATAGGTTGATTCTAGAATAGCTGCCATGAACTGTCGAGAAGAAGGAATAGTCCCTTTCAGTGGTACGGAGACATCTCCATGGGTCAAATAAACCCTCTTCAACACAGAGGGGTCCTAGATTCGGTCTGCGTCTCTGTTCCACTGAGGAGCAGTCTAAGTCAGCATTCATCACCGCATTGAAATCTCCACATAGTATCAAGTTACCCTTAGCCTGACGTTTAGCCCATAAGATATATTTCCTCAGAAACTTCAGAGGGTGTCTATTGGGGGCATAGATATTCACAATAGTGTATATGTTACCATTAATTTCTGTGAGCAGCAGAAGTACCCTACCATTAGTGTCCTCTGCTAGTTTAAAAGTCACTGAGTCTTTTACCGCTATAAGAACTCCATTCTTCTTGGAAGTATGATTAGCTGTAAATACATGTGGGAACTTCAGGTGGGTGCAAGATGAAGCTTTGGTACCTGCAAAATGTGTTTCTTGGATGCAGACAACGTCACTCTTGTGTTCCAACGCAGTTTTCCAAAGGTTCCTTCTCTTTAAGGGGCTGTTGAGTCCTCTAACGTTGAGTGACATCAGCCTAATGGACATGGCAGTGGAAGTAAATGCTGAGATAGTTCTTGGTGGCAAGAAGGAAGGCGGGGAAGGTGAGTAGATAAACTATGAGGACTGGCATAACATAGCTGGGCCCAAAGCAGTGCACCAAACGGAAGGTGTGCCTGCGTGGACCCATTGATTCTTGAAAATAAAACAAAACCAGTAAGATAACATATAAAAAGAAGAAAAAATAAACATTCCAACAAGGATGCGGGACATCCCGCAAGGTATCCAAGGGGGAAACAAAGTCAAATGAGCCACACAACGGGTGTGCTGTATGCCGGACAGTGAAGGCGTACAATAAAACATAAAAACAAGAAAAGGTCTGAGACCGGTGAGATTAGCGAGATCTTATAACAACTGTAGAGGGGTAAAGAACCTCCAACTGAATTATGTCGGAGAGGACCTGTCACTTGACTGAAGCGTGAGATTTGGTGTGCCGGGCTGCAGGCCCTTGGGAGCCATAGCCCGCGGGTCTTCATCATGAGGGAGGTAGCCCCACTGCCTGAGGAGTTCCAATCCTTTAGCCAAGGAAGAAATTGAGTGGGAGATATTGTTAACTGTCACTGTGATTTTGGCCAGGAAGCCCATTTGTACAGGATTTTATGATTCCTGAGAATCTTGGTTATAGGCACCAAGTTGTAACTGGCGGCAAGGGTAGCTTGTGATAGATCTGTGAATAAAGATATGCCTGCATAGGGGTCTGGGAGAGCCGGGTGTTGCCTGGAGAAACGCATAAGTTGATCCTTGACATGGAAGAAATGTATGCGGGCGATGACATCCCTAGGCACTGCTTCAGGGATGTGAGGCGGCTTTGGCAATCTGTGGGCTCTATCAATGAGGAGATCTGTCGGCATTAGTGCAGGGAGAACCGATTGCATAAGTTGTTGCAGGAAGGAGGACAGATCTGCTGGTTTGACTGATTCTGGGATCCCCCTGAATTTAACATTATTTCTCCGGGATCTGTCCTCAAGATCTGCTACTTTCAATTTGAGTTGTTTGAGTTCCTCCTTCAATTCAAAGTGTGCATTCACCAATTCATTATGTGCCCCTGTAAATTCTCCCATTTTGTCCTCAGCATAGTCCACTCATTCTCCTAAGATGGCGATTTCCCTGTTAGTGGATCTCATGAAAGCAGACATGTCTTGCTGTAGTGCACCCCTTAAGGTTCTCATCATTTATTTCATAGCTGTATCTGTGATGGTCTGCCCTGTAGTGGGGTATGCATCTAGCTGTTGGCCATATGATACAGTTTTTTCCATTGCCTCCCCCTCCTGATTAACAATATCAGCCAGGTCACTGTCCTCCCTGTCTCCTGTCAGCCTCCATCTTTGTTTCTCTGGGCTGGTGAATGGAGATGATAGCAACTGGTGGGGCCCGCTCGGTGACTCTCCTACATCATTGCAGGCTGACACTGGATGTGCTTTGGCCTCTCCTTGCGGGGCGAGATTGCGGGGCCTGGCTCCGGTGCCATCTTTGAAAGTGCGGCCTGGTGCTGTGGAGATGAACTCCGTTAGTTTCTTCGGCCGGTCTCCCTGCTTCCGTTTCCCGGCGTGTGCCATCGTGCGGTCTGGTGCTCAGGTGATGTGTCTGGCCGGTTGAAAGAGCTGGGTGAGTGCTGGGGATAGCTTGATATGTCCCGTTGGTGCAGAGCGGCGGTATCACACGTTCATCCGCTTCGGCTGCCGGCTCCGCCCCCGAAAACTATTTTTTAACATTCCTGCGTGTTTGAAATAATCATCCTTCTCAGTGCAGTTGCGACGCAACCCCAAGAATTGACTCTTCGGTACTGAGCCTAACCAAGAAGGATGATGGCAGCTTCCCTGTTCATTAAAACCATTACGGTCTGTCGTCTTAAAATGAGTACGCGTCACAATAGTACCATCTATGACTTCTATATTGAGATCAAGGAAGTTAATGTGCACATTACTGGTCTCATGTTGTAATATTATGCCCAACGAATTATCATTAAGATCTCCAATGAAATCATCCAAAGATTCCCTGTCGCCATCCCATAGGAGGAGGACGTCATCAATATAGCGCCGCCAGATGACCAATTCTGGTCTACGCAGACCATAGATGACGTCCTCCTACTTGGCCATAAACAAGTTTGCCATGCTTGGTGCAAACTTTGCACCCACGGCGACTCCTCTATTCTTTAAATAGTAGGAGCCGCCAAACCAAAAGTAATTATGTTACATAGCAAACAATAACAGGGACAAAATGAACTGACGTTGTGCAGGTATGAGAGAAGTATCTCTATCCAAGAAAGCCTCTACTGCACAATGCCCATGTTCATGAGAGATATTTGTATATAATGATGTGACATCTGCTGTAGCCATCTTTCCATTGGATGTCACCTAGAAGGTTGAGAACCTGGGCGGAGTCCCTAAGATATGAAGGTGTCTTTGTAATCAAGGGTTGTAAGTACCCATCAATATATCTCCCAATTCTA
This sequence comes from Pelophylax lessonae, assembly GCF_965119305.1. Lineage (NCBI taxonomy): Eukaryota > Metazoa > Chordata > Amphibia > Anura > Ranidae > Pelophylax > Pelophylax lessonae. The sequence goes on along the minus strand of NC_138775.1, from coordinate 83,768,665 downwards.
CTGGTAACGGAATCAATTCCGCTAATGATGGGGCGCCCTGGCGGATTCTGAAGATCTTTATGCACCTTCAGGAGATAATATATCACGGGCACCCGCGGTGTCACAGGGGTCAGGAAAGACTTCTCCTTCTTATTTAAAATGTTTCTGATACCCCTGGTTCACCAGCAGAGATAGCTCTTTTTTATATTTGAAGGTAGGGTTCCCTGGAAGTAGACTAGATGTGTCTCTATCTGATAGTAACCTATTCATTTCAGACACATAAGCTGATTTATCAAGAACCACGATACCTCCCCCCTTATCCGCTGGTCGAACAATGATATTGTTTCTCTTTTTAAGGGACTTCAAACCTTCATTAAAGCGGTTGTAAACCCTGTAAAAAAAAAAAAAAAAAAACCTGCAAGACAAAGGCATAATGAGCTAGTATGCATCGCATACTAGCCCATTATGTTTAACTTACCTTAAAACGAAGCCCCGACACGGACCCCCGGACATCGATGCGGGCGCTGCCATGATCCCTCGTCGTCTCTTCCGGGTTCGGCGGCTCCGGCGCGCTGATTGGCCGGAAGAGACGGCTCCAGCGCGCTGATTGGCCGGAGCCGCGATGACGTCACTCCCGCGCATGCGCGCGGGAGTGATTTTTCCGGCAAGCTCCCGGCAAGTTAATTGAAGGTCCCCCCGGACCTTCAGAGCGCATGCGCCGCTCGCTCGAGCGGCTGCATGCACTGTAAATATCTCCTAAACCGTGCCGGTTTAGGAGATATTATTTGTACCTACAGGTAAGCCTTATTATAGGTTTACCTGTAGGTAAAAGTGTAAAAAAGCGGGATACAACCGCTTTAAATCTAAACTCTTTCCGATCTTTTCTGATTTGCAAGATCTCCACATCTTTTAATACTAAGTGTCTGAAAACCCCAACAGAAGGAGCTAAAAAGCCCTGAGGGTTAAATAATGATGCGTTAGACAAACCAGAATGGCTAACCCCATCAGCCACCAACCTGTGGTCCCTGACGGGATTAGACATAATGTACCATTTAATGGTAATTTTATGGATGTACTTATGGACATTCATAAATAAACTGAACCTATTGATAGGCTTAGTCGGGGCATACTTGAGGCCATGGTTAAGAACCAGTTTCTCATTCTCAGAGTAGCAGAGCTTAGATTGAAAATCCCGGCGTCTTTTATGTTCTTTTTCTTTTTTTGTCTGCTCCTCCTCCCCCCTCTGGTCCCTCTCTTTGGTCTATGTTCTGGGTGTTCACGTCCCTGGTCCTCTGAAAACCCCCTGGTCTTCCTTGTTGGTAAGACCCAGAACCAGCCCCAGACTGACCCTGCTGGTTGTAATAATCTCCTCTACGGGGAGTATTATATGGATGGTTGGTGATATATCTATTATCAGCATCCGGAGTATCATAATACTCTTCCCTATCTAGGGGCTCAAAACGGCTATGCAAAAACCCACCTTCCCTCCATGGTGAACCATAATCACCATGGCCTGCATAATGGTTCCTCTGATTATGATGATAACCTTCATAACCATGATTAGGGCGTGGAGGGTTTTGGTAAGGTCTACCTCCCCTACCATTCGGAGCAGGTTTACGCCGATTATTCTTACCCCGAGCATAACTCCCAACCCCTTTGATTAGGTTTAAGGATTGTCTCTCCGGGGGGGGGGGGGCATTAGTAGGATAAGAACCCAGAACTGCACTGGACTCCTGCTTTTTCTGCCACTTAAACACTGAGTTGGATTTATAGCCCTCCAAGTCTCTTTGGTATTTCTTTTTCTTTTTTAATTTCTGGTCAGCTTCCTCTTTCTATAGAACTTTTATGAGAGCACTAGATTTGTTATTAAATTCTGTAGTACAAGAAGGAGGTGCCATAGAGACTTTGAGGTTAGATATTTCCTCATCCAATCTAGTTAATTTGGTTTTCTAACGACTAATAAGAAACCTAAGCATGTTGAGTCCGGCATCATTGAAATATTTGAACCATACAGCTAGATCCCTCTCGTCCTCCTGCGGGCTAACTTCCCACCTGAGGCTCCGAGGGACCATGCCAAGTTCAAGATATTTCTCCAAAAGGGCAATATCCCATTTTGTATGGATTTCCGAGGTCATAATTTTTTTAAGCTGGAGAAAAGCTCCCCCCAAATCGGTGGGAGAGGGCTCATCTAAACCATCAAATGCTTCACTCACTAATGTTTATGACATGGCTAGCCCTAAAGGCAAATATATCCATATTAAAAAAGCACAATGTGATGTTCCAGCAGCAGATATAAATAATCACTAGGATAGAGTATACAAAAAGAGGTGAAAATATCTGTGCTGAGAACCTGAAAAAACTGACAGAATGTGTGAAAATGTAGGCAGCCAGCTAAATAGGCAGATTATATTCCTAATGGTCAACACTAAAACAAAAAGAAGCAGCGTTGTTATAACCTTAACCTTGTTATACAAGCTGTACACTCACTACTTTACATTGTAGCAAAGTGTCATTTCTTCAGTGTTGTCACATGAAAATATATAATAAAATATTTACAAAAATGTGAGGGGTGTACTCACATTTGTGAGATACTGTACATAGGTAGGGTCTGGGATCTTGTTAAAGGGGGTTTACAGATTCTGATAAGCTCCCCACCCGCAGACCCCCACAACCACCGGCCAGGGTTGTGGGGAAGAGGCCCCTCTCCCCACCATCATAGGGAAAAGGTGCTTTGTGGGGGGGCAGTGCTCCCCCTGCCCCAAAGCACCACCCATGTTAAGAACATGTGGCCTGGTACGGTTCGGGATGCGGGTGCTCGCTAAGGGTCTGGTAAGGATTTTGGTGTGGGACCCCATGTCATTTCTTTTTTTTAATTTTGGTGTGGGGTTCACCTCAAAATCCAAAGCAGACCTGTAGGGCCTGGTATGGCTTGGGAGGGATCCCAATGCTATTTTTTTTCACCAATTTTTTTATTCTTTTTTATTGCCTGTAATGTTTTTTTTTGTTTTGTATTTTTTTTACATTCAACCATGCGGAGGACGTGGCAGCCAGCTTGTCCGTCTGCTCCTTAGCTATCAGCTATTTTTCAAATAGAATTCGAATTGGTCGATCAATTTTTGACGGATTTCAATTGTACTCGTTCCAAAAATTAGACATTTTCTACAGAAAAAAAAAACCAAATGTACACAACAGATGTAAAAACTTAAGGCCTTAAGGCATAGCAGCTCATTTTTTTAAAACGCCCTGTGTGCATGAGGCCAGAGTCTGCATCCGATTTTCTAACAAAAAAAAAAACACGATGGAACTGATGAAGAAAACATCAGTGAAAGGGGCCATAGAGAAGGTGAATCTCCCAAAAGGTGTCACAGACAGCAATAAAAACCTGACATGTTCTAATTCCTCTCAACCCTAATCAAAGGAAAAAAAATAAAAGTTTTGCCTTTTAGTTATATTTTAACTCTCTCCCTGTTGATACTCTGTCCCAAAATATACTTAAATATTTGAGTAAGGTAAAGGATATAGCAAAATGAAGCTTGGGGGTTTGAGATATACACTGGAGATGTTAAACTGTTACCAAATCTGTAATTGTGTTGTTTTGTCTGCTATGGGGATAAACCCTGGAAGTGTGTTAAATAGGTGCAGAGAAGGGTCCAGTGGCAAATTAACCATTTGCCGACCGGGCCATAGACAAAAGACATCCCTGGTCAGAAGCAGAATATCAGTTATTGCTGCAGCAATATGCCATAAGCCTGGTATTGTTATTTTTTTAGCCGATTCTCTAACTGATAAAAGTGGTCTGAGCAGCAGCTTTGCCAGTGGATCACTTTTAGATGCCTGGTGGTTCTCAGGGTTACCTGGATGATTGGTAGCTCCGAGAACCGATCTGGTGTTAACTGTTTTTTTTTATCTTATGCTTTGCGTTGTAGAGGAGAGATGTGAGGTCTTATTGACCCCAGATCTCTCCATAAAGAAGACCTGTTACTGCCTTTTTCTATCACAAGGGAAGTTAACATTCCTTGTAAAAGCAATAAAAGTGGTAAAAAAAATTTTTTTTAAAGGGAAAATGTGAAATTATAAAAAAGTAATAAAATAAATAATAAAAAAAAAAGTATTTTTTAAAGCGGCCCTGTCCCCCCGTGCTGACGGGTAGTGGTGACATAGGTCACGCCCACATATGTAAACTTTGTTCAAACCACACATGTGAGGTATAGCAGCGAACGTCAGAGCAAGAGAAATACATCTAGCACCAGATATCCTCTGTAACTCTAAACTGGTAACCAGTAAACATTTTTAAACAGTCACCAATGGAGATTTTTTTAGTAGCCTAATTTGCCACCATTCCATGACCGTGCACAATTTTAAAGCATGACATGTTGGGTACCTGTTTACTTGACGTAACATCATGTTTCATATTTTACAACAAATTTGGTATTTATTGTGCTTTGTTTTTTAAATTCATTACAGTGTATATTTTCCAAAAAAATTGCATTTGAAAAACCACTGCACAAATACCATGTGACTGCAACGATCAAATTGCAACGATTGCCATTTTATTCTCTAGGGTCTCTGGTAAAAAAAAATTATAAAAGCACATTTTTTGTCAGGTAAAAAAAAAAAGTGAATTTCATTTTTTTTTTTCTTGGGATCCTGTAAGACATTGCACCTGCGATCATCAGATTGCTGGTGCAATGTCAGGCTCTTGCAGACTCACTACACTGTCTGCCTGTACCTCTATTATGGGCAGGCAGTTACTGGAGTCTCGAAAGCTCAATAGACTATGAAAGTGCTCACCAGCACCCTCGCAGTTCAATGAGAACTTCAAACCATCAGCTGCAATGGCTGGCAGTACTTGTAGGTGTTCATTCACAGAACTCTGCATGGGCACGCTGTTTTCAAATTGTGACAGTGGGTGCATGGAGAGGGTGAGGATGGAAAGGGGGTGAGGATGCTCAACATGTTACACCCTAATTATGGGTGTAAAATGTTGAGAAAGGTGGACTTATCCTTTGATATAGTGACAGCCATGTAATTAGAATTTTCAAAAGGTGGTCAGCAATGGTAAACAGAAGGGGGAGTTCAGGTAGCCCTGCGAGATTTTGTAATAAAGTAGTGTTGTCTCTGGTCAAACACTTTTGAGTCCATGTGCATTTTTCCACAGTTGAACCAGTTGAGGCCAGTTAATGAGAGGTTTAATAAATGTGTTTAAACGGTTTGAAAACTTGTGGCTATTATTTTTGCAATGATCTTGTAATCTTCATCTGGTACAGAATTTGAGCTATAGGATAGTATGACATCTGGTTCTATTCTGCTTTTTTTCTTTTTTCCTTGTAGAATGAACATTTATATACATTTAGGAAAATGATATCAAATGCCCCTTTATTATATCCAGAAAACACAGCCTAGTGTTTTACTATTGATCAGGGTTTTAATAGTGATGAGGATTTTCTCCGTAGTTATATTAAATAATGTTTCCTTCTGGGCTGTGAACAATAATTGTAGTGAATGGTCTGAGAGGTTACACCCCATGGTAAATACAGTATTTACTAATCAGATTACCATCATATTTCTACAATTTTTCTTTTTACAGAGCTCGTGCCTTTGTCAGAAAACAGTTGGAATTTCTTTTCCTGTGTTATTCCTATTCCTGAGCAGCATATCACAGGTGAACAGCTCCAAGACAGGAAAACGGTTCAGATGGGCGGCACAGTGGTTAGCACTTTCGCCTCGCAGCAAAAGGTTTGCTGGTTCAAATCCCAACCACGACACTACCTGCCTGGGGTTTGTGTGGGTTTCCTATGGGTACTCCAGTTTCCTCCCACACTCCAAAGACATGCTGGTAGGTTATTTGGCTCCTGTCTAAATTGGCCCTAGTATGTGTATGTATGAATGAGAGTTGGGGACCTTAGATTGTAAGCTCCTTGAGGGTAGGGACTGATGTGAATGTTCTAAGTATATGTAAAGCACTGCGCTATATAAGTACCTGAAATAAATAAATACCCAGATGCCTTCGGTGCCATGTTATGTGTGAGCTGTATTGTCAGTTAACATGGAGGATTGACGGGGTTAGGATCTGAATGTGGATTGGCAGTCAGAGAATTATTTGTTTGGTTAGTGCTACATTCATTCTTTAGCTAGAAATACTTAAAGTAAATCTAAACCCAGTTACTAAAATCCTATGCAAGCTTTAACATGTCAATGACTGTTGGAAAAAACATTGCTCCAAGATAAATGACCACATACCACAACCTAGTGATAAAATACAAAGGTAAGTCATCCGTGTGTGCCAAACATGGGTCTTATACCAACAAATACTTTATTTTGTAATTAGGAAGATAGTCTTTCTCTTACGTCCTCCGACAGTCGCCGCCATCTTCATATTCGTCACAATGGGGGTATTAGACTTTGCTCCGAAGGAGTAGCTAGGCAACAGAATATGTTAACATTAAAGCTTTTAACATATCCCACCCCCAGGGGGTGGTCCCCTCAGTCAATACCCTCCTACTTCCTGCATCCATATCTCAGTTTCAATGTCTAGCTTGTCAGGAGTAGCTGGATCTCTCTATGCTGGGGCATTTTGCCTCAGCCTTTATCTTCTTTTTTGATTTTTTGTTTGAGTTTTTTCTCTCTCTTTACTTAGCTGTTCTTTTTGTCAGCATTAGTTAGTTCTTCTGATGAAGAGGATTCGTGCGGGCTGGGTCTCGGGCTGATTCCCCTGGTCTCAGGTTGTGGGTCAGTGGCTTCCCAGCCTGCCATCGAGCGTTCAGCCAGGTAACGCTCCTGGCACAGTGAACGACCCATCCCTGTTCAGTGCAGGGATGCTTGGTGAGGTGGCTACCTCACTGGACGCTGTGCGGTTTCTTAACCCCGATTTTTCTGCGTCCTGAATGCGACTCTCCCTGCCACATGTGCAGTGGCTTGTTCACCTGTGCGGGTTCCCCACGCCATTTAGGTAAGTGTATCTGTGTGGGGACCTGTCTGTTGGGGGGTGTCAGTCTGGGACTGTGTAACCTGCCTCTGTTCACACTGTTTGGCTCCCTATCGCTCTGGCTGCATGCTGTGGGCTGCAAGGGGGGGGGCTGTGCTGCACTATCTGTGTCAGACTGTGGGATGTGTGACAGGCTGTGTGCTGTGGGGCATGTTTTGTCATGTTTGGGCACAATACAGCGATCGCTGCGGCGGTCCGGCATGTTTTTTACATGCTGTAGTGTTATACTGCGGTCCTCACAGTAGTGGGGGAGCGGCGGCTTCGGCGCCAAACGGCGCCATTTTGGCTGCGCTCGCCCCGGCCGCATGTTTGCACTGCGGGCGGCCATTTTCTTGTAGCCTTCCATAGGCTTTAATAGAGCGCCCTGATTCATCACTTCCTCTTTCCTGGGTGCACCGATCGAGGCGGCAGCAGCAGCAGTGGTCTCTTCAGGTTTAATCCTCTCTTCTTCCTATATCCATTGCCTGTATTCAGTTTTGTCCCTGTGGGGGTCTGCTTGTGCTAGTGTGTGTGTGTGCGGTGGGCTGCACTCGCCGCGCTTGTTAAAGGGGCAGTTAACCCTTTATTCTCCAGCATATTTTTTTGGGGCAATGGATTCTCAGGAAGGCAAATTTCCTGCCACCTTGGTGGGTAGCCAGGGGACTGCTGTTTCCCCCCCAGGGGGGGATTTGGCTGAGGTGGTGGCTAACCTTGCTGCTCAGGTGCAGATGCTTGTGGCTGCTCAATCCACTAAAAGACCCAGAGTTTCAATGTCCTCTGATTCAGAGGGTGATGGTGATGGGGCTGCTATGGCTGGGATCTCCTTATCGGGGTCCCGTTCCTCCCTGGATCTCGTGGGGTCCGAGGTGGAGGCTGAGGTTGAAGGGGTTGATAATTCTCCCCCCTGGCTCGCCTGAAGAGCTTGCAATCATGGATGAATAGGTTGCTTCTATTAAACAAACGCTGCGTTTGCAGGATGAACCGTGTCCTCCTGCTGCCCTGGCGGCTTATGGGACACAGAAAAGACGCAAGACATCGCAGGTCTTTCCCTGCACTGATGATTTTCAGCGCGCTGTTAAGGAACAATGGCGCAATTTACGCAAACCTTTTGCTGTGCCAAGTAGGTTCAGGCTGCGTTATCCTTTCACGCCTACCACTGATGAACTGTGGTGTGTGCCACCCCCGGTGGATCACGCGATAGCGGTTTTGAATAAATCCACTGCGATTCCTGCAGAAGATACTCCGGTGTTCCGAGATGCCGCGGATAGGAGACTGGAGTCTCTTGCCCGTCATACTTATTCTGTTATGGGTTCAAAGCTTAAAGCTCTGTTTGCCTCTCTTATGGCAGCCCAGGCTGTCGCGAGTTGGACGCAGGTGCTTAGGCGCGTCCTAGTGGCTGATTCGGCCTCACCGGCGACATTGGATATGGTGGATTAAATCCATCAAGGTGTCATGTATTTGTGTGATGCGGACTTGGATATAGTCCCGTTGGCTGCACGTGTACACAGCGTGGCGGTGTTGTCTCGCCGCCTGGTTTGGTTAAAGTGTTGGTCTGTGGACCAATCTTCGTGCAAGACCCTAGCCAATCTGCCTTATGATGGATCTCGCCTTTTTGGGGAATCCTTGGATACGTTGATAAAGGGGATCACGGGCGGTAAGAGCACGCTCTTGCCCCATTTCCCCAAGGCTAAGGGGGCTCCTGGTAAGAAGCATACTAATTTTCGGCCTTCTCAGGGGTCCTTTCGTGCCTTTCGGTCGCACTACAAGGGCAAACCGTTCAAGGGTCACGGCTCCCAAAAGAAGCCGTGGTCTGGTAAGCAGAGGTCCGGTCAGTCCGGACCCGCTGCCCATAACAATGCGGCCTGAAGGGACGCCCTCACCCAGTTCTGGGGTGGGGGGACGCTTGCTCGGTTTTCTTCAACCCTGGCTGGCCCGTGTTCGGGACCGGTGGGTTCAGGAGATCGTTCGATCTGGCTACAAGATCGAGTTTCTCTCTCGGCCGGAGAGCAGATTCTTTCCCTCAAATCTTCAACTGTCTCCAGAGCGTTTGCGGGATCTGCACCTAGCGGTGCGGGACCTGAGGGCTCAGGGAGTGGTGGTTCCGGTGCCTCATCGGGACAGATTTCGGGGGTTTTATTCAAATCTGTTCACCGTGCCCAGGAAGGAGGGCAAGGTTCGCCCAATTCTGGACTTGAAGGCTCTGAACCGCTTTGTGCGGGTTCGCAATTTACGCATTGGAATCCCTGCGGTCGGTGGTGGCTGCCCTGGTTTCCGGGGGAATTCATGGCCTCCATCGATTTGAAGGATGCGTACCTTCACATCCCGATTTTCGAGGGTCACCAGAGGTACCTGCGATTCGCCATTGTGGAGGATCATTACCAATTCGTGGCGTTACCTTTTGGTCTCGCCTCGGCTCCACGGGTTTTCACCAAGGTGCTTGCACCGGTTCTGGCTTTGTTGAGAGCCCAGGGCATCTCTGTCCTGGGGTATCTGGACGATATTCTGGTTCGGTCTGCGACCAGCCAGGGTCTGGAAAAGGACCTGTCCGTCACGATGCAAACTCTACAGGAGTTTGGTTGGACGATAAATTTTCCAAAATCGACGCTGGGTCCGTCGGTTCGTCTTCCCTACCCGGGAATGATCCTGGACTCGGTCCAGGCGAAGGTCTTCCTGCCGGACGACAAATTCAGGACTCTTCAGGTGGAAGTCAGGTCCCTCAGGGCGTTCCACACTCGTCACTGCGGACGTGCATGAGATGTCTGGGGTTGATGGTCTCGGCCTTCGAGGCGATCCCCTTTGCCCAGTTCCACACACGGGGTCTCCAAGCGGAGATCCTGTCCAGGTGGGACGGGCGACCGCAATCTCTGGATCTTCAGATCTCGTTGAGCCATCGCACCAGAAGGGATCTTCTGTGGTGGCTCCAGTCCCCGATGGTGTCAGGGGGCAAGTCCTTTCGTCCTCTCTCGTGGACAGTGATCACCACGGATGCCAGCCTGTCGGGCTGGGGTGGTGTTCTGGGCGTTCTGTCCGCCCAGGGAACTTGGTCGGAGGGGGAGTCCTCCCTTCCGATCAACATTCTGGAATTGCGTGCGATAAATCTCTGCCTTCGTCGTTGGACGGACCGGCTGCAGGGCTGTCCGGTTCGGGTGCAGACGGACAATGCCACGGCGGTGGCCTACATCAACCACCAAGGGGGCACCAGGAGTGCCCGAGCGGCTCGGGAAGTAGCTGACATTCTATCTTGGGCCGAGACTCACGTCCCGGTGATAACGGCAGTTCACATTCCGGGGGTGGAGAACTGGCAGGCGGACTATCTGAGTCGCCAGACCCTGGATCAGGGGGGATGGTCTCTCCATCCGGCTGTCTTCCAGATGTTGTGCGCGAAGTGGGGTCTTCCAGATGTGGACCTGTTCGCGTCTCGTCTGAACAACAAGGTGAAAAAGTTCGTGGCAAGGACGCGCGACCCTCGGGCAGACGCGTCGGACGCGTTGGTGGCCCCGTGGCATCAGTACCGACTGATGTATGCGTTTCCACCGATTCAATTGCTGTCCAGGTTCCTTCGCAGGTTGCACTCGGAACGCAGCACGGTGATTCTTGTGGCGCCGGACTGGCCTCGCCGGTCCTGGTACGCGGACCTCGTGAATCTGGCGGTCGACGCCCCGTGGCGTCTGCCTCTTCGAGACGATCTCCTGTCTCAAGGGCCGATATTCCATCCTGCTTTACAGTCGCTGGCTTTGACGGCCTGGCTGTTGAGACCGAGGTCCTGAAGGATAGGGGTCTCTCCCCTGAGGTCATTCACACTTTGATCAACGCGAGGAAGCCTTCCTCGGGGAAGGTCTATTACCGTACTTGGAAGGCCTATTTTGCCTGGTGTGAGTCCAGGGGGTTTTCACCTCGCACGTACTCGGTGTCTCGAGTGTTGTCCTTCCTTCAAACGGGTGTCGACCAGCGTTTGGCGCTGGCTACGGTCAAGGGTCAGGTGTCTGCGCTGGCCGTTCTTTTTCAACGTCCTGTGGCTTCTAACCCCTTGGTTGGCACTTTTGTTCAGGGGGTGCGACATCTGGTCCCTCCTAGGAGGGAACCTCTGCCTCCTTGGGATTTGAATCTCGTTCTCTCCGTGTTACAACGTGCTCCTTTTGAACAGATCAGGGAGATCTCGTTGTCTATGTTGTCCAAAAAGGTCGCCTTTTTGGTGGCGATCACTTCGGCTCGTAGAGTGTCGGAGCTGGCGGCTTTGTCCTGCAAGTCTCCGTATCTGGTTATTCACTTGGATGAGGTGGTCTTGCGACCTAACCCTTCTTTTCTTCCGAAGCGAGTTTCGGAATTTCATCTCAATGAGGATATTGTTTTGCCTTTGCTTTGCGCGAAGCCTAAGCATCCGAAGGAGGTGAGGTTGCACTCCTTGGATGTTGTTCGGGCGATAAGGGTTTACCTTAAATCGACTGAGTCTTTTCGCAAGACGGACTCTTTGTTCTTTCGGAAGGTCCTCGGAAGGGCATGGCGGCGTCAGCTTCTACCATCGCCAAATGGATCAGACAGACCATTGAACAGGCATATGCTTTGCAGGGAAAAGTTCCCCCTATGCCTGTGAAGGCGCAGTCTACTAGATCTCTGAGTACGTCTTGGGCCTGTCGTCATGGGGCTTCTGTGGCCCAGGTGTGTAAGGCGGCGACCTGGTCAACCGTGCACACTTTCACAAAATTCTATAAAGTGGATGTTCAGGCATCGGCAGATGCTTCCTTTGGCCGCAAGGTTCTTAGTGCGGCAGTTCCTTAGGTTCCCTTGTTTTGGACCCCTGGCTGTTTTGGGATACGTGTTTTATCCCTGGGTTATTTGCTTTTCCTGGGTTGTTGCTCCTGTTGAGCAAGTTTTTTTCATGTTGCCCAGCTGGTTTCCTTCCTTTGGTAAGGTTCCTTTCTTTGATGTGGAGACTGCGTTGCCTTACGGCGCGGCTGCGTTTCCCACCCCTCATGTTTGCACTGCTTTGTGACGTCCCCATTGTGACGAATATGAAGATGGCGGCGACTGTCGGAGGACGTAAGAGAAAACGGAATTTTTGTAAAATCTTACCTGTAAAATTCCTTTCTCTGAGTCCTCCGACAGTCGCCGCCCCCGCCCCTCTTTTGGGGTTTGGTTATATACTCTACTGCTATTCCACTGAAACTGAGATATGGATGCAGGAAGTAGGAGGGTATTGACTAAGGGGACCACCCCCTGGGGGTGGGATATGTTAAAAGCTTTAATGTTAACATATTCTGTTGCCTAGCTACTCCTTCGGAGCAAAGTCTAATAACCCCATTGTGACGAATATGAAGATGGCGGCGACTGTCGGAGGACTCAGAGAAAAGAATTTTACAGGTAAGATTTTACAAAAATTCCGTTTTTTAGTGTAATGAATTGATTTAAAGTGGTTTAAAGCCTAAGCTGTTTTTACCTTAAAGTTTTACCACAGCAGTAAAATCCGTCTGTACAGGTATATGCAGCAAAACATGCTTGTTATACTCGCTGTGGAACCTAAGAGGTTAATCCTCTGCATTGTATAAAAAGGCTGTTTGATCCTGTATTTCTGATCCTCCCCTTCTTCCACAGTCCCCAATCCATCTGCTGATAGCACAGAGCATTGGAGGCACTCAGCACATTTGGTGTGTATCGCTAGATAGTTGTGTTTTTTTATTTTTTTTAATTTTGGATGAGTGCATGTGATCTCCACAGGGCCAATCAGCACTGTCCAGACAGAGGGTCTGGGGTCATGCAGCCTCATAGGACAGTCAGAGGAGAATGAACACTCCTCCTACAAGACACTGATAGAAGTCACAAGACTGCTTTAACTGCTGATGAAAAAAGGTATTTCAAATGTATTAAAATAATTGCAATTCCATGTTCTGTGTACTGTGGGAGACCAGATATAGTGAATGCAGGGCCCTGGGTTTAGTAACACTTTAATGCAATCTATCCATCGGCTCCTGCTACTTTCAGTCAAATCCTGTTAGGAAGGAGCAGGAGGAGTGGCCGTGCTGTGAATGGATTACAAACACCTCCCCCCTCTCCTCATTATTGGTATGTAGAGAGGTGTTGCTTTGTAGTTCACAGAAAGTAACTGACAGAGCTAATAACGTTGTTTGAGATTTCAGGTCAGTCAACAAGAAGTTGCAAGGATGCTGTATTTCTGGGCAAATAAGCAGGTATTTTTCTGTACTTGTAGAAAAATGTAGTCCTCAATAGAACTAAAGCTGATGCAGCCACCACATCTAAGGCCTCAAAACACAGATGGTGAAAAATACACAAACTTAAAACTCCCAGCTTTTTTCCTCACCCAGGGACCTGCAGGTAGTGAATACAGCAGTTTACATACCTGTACTTATGTAAATTCAGATGCTTCTGTACATTAACAATTACATGAATATGGGTGAATACAGCCATTCAATTGTAAGGCAAGGTGTACAAGCTAGTTCTACTCTGGTGCATTTGTCAGCCTCTCGCCATCAGTGTGCATGAGGCCCAAAGATTATTAAGCTGCAACATATTACATTTTTGTTAGCTTTATATTTTTTTCAGTGATCCTAAAGGTGTTTTTTTTTTCACAGAGCAGCTCTTTACCTCATCTTCTGGAGTCCACCCCCCTCCCCCCAAACCCCAGTGATCTCCTCTCCTCTTTCCTCTAGATCCCTCCCCTTACTAAGCCATGTGCTCTGGGGGCATCTGTGTGGGCGTACTCCCAAGCAGGGCTGTGTCCTTCCATAGACACACATCAGGGCTCAGTCATACATACACGGGTCGCTCTGTACAGGATTTGGCTGACAGTTCCATTTATACTGATCGACTTCTGTACAACCACCCTGTTGAAAAACCCTGCTCAATCAGCACTGCCGGCTATAGCCGGCAGCGTTTATTGCTGTATTCTGATGGCGAGGTAGTCTTTCAGCTGTCAGAATACAAAGGCTTAGTGGGGAGCATGTCCCGATCCACATAAAATGGAAATTTAGTAATTTTTTTTTTTTTTTGCTTAACCAGAATTAATTCTATATAAGAGGCTTAATGCAGAAAATCAGTATAGAACCACTTTGAGTGTAACCCTGTTAGTTTGCTATAATAAAATCTCACTGTGTAGCCAGTGAAACTGTTGGAGTTGAGAAGATAAGATATACATGCACTACATTTATTTGTGTATTAATTGTTAACATCATGCTTCAGATGTATATTTTTTGCCTGAATGGCTGTACTCCTCTAATTAATTTACCAGCTGAGTGTTCTTATTCAGGCATTGTATGTTCCAAATTTTAGATCAGTATGATAACTTTAACTCCAAATGTTTTTATAAAATTAAACATGCAGATATGGTGGATGCACATCTTTTGTACTGAAACACTGCATACAGACTGAGATAACTTGGAATAAACACAATCATTTTGATAAGTGATCTGTACCTTTCTAAATTCACAGTTTGTTTGAAAAATCCTGAAGCAGAAGTTGTTCATTCCTACTACATTCTGTATATTTTCTTTGGATAATAACTACTTGACCTCCGGAATATTTACCCCCCCTTCATAACCAGGCCATTTTTTGTAATACGGCCCTGCATTATTTTAACTGACAATTGCATGGTCTTTCAGCGATTTACCTAAATGAAATGTATGTATCCCCCCCCCCACAAATAGAGCTTTCTTTTGGTAGTATTTGATCACCTCAGTTTTTCTTCTTTGGGCTATAAACAAAATAAGACCGACAAAAAAATAAAGAAATAAAAAAAAACAATATTTTCTGTTTCGTTCATTGACGGACACAGCTCCTAAACTTCTTAACCATTGGGTTATACTTCCCCCTACAGTAGTTGGACACTACGCAGAAAAAAACTCTTACTATGCCTATGGGCAGTCCCAGGGGGTATACTCCCTCTTCCTGCTATAGGTACTATAGGTTTTTTTTTTTCTGCCTCGTGAAGAGTAAGTTCCTTGCTGGGATCTCTGGTCCTGGTATTTTTTTCTTTTTAGATATTTTTCTCCTGATGTTTTTTTCCTGAGAGATTTACAATCAACTTCCAGATTAGGCGACGGGCTGGATAATCTAGATCCAGTGGTCACCCCAATCAGGCCAGCCAGCGCGCGCAGACCTCAGCTCTGCGCTAAATCGACCGCGACATAACCCCACCGGACGGGGGCTGGCCTGCGAGATAAACGCCTTGCAAGGTTGCATGCGACAGAGTCTCGGCCCAAGTCGCAGCGTTCCTCCTGCCCGACAGCGCCCCATTTAGACGGCGAATGGTTCTGATTGAAAGGGTGCCCACCTGGTTCCTGGTATGGTGAGTAGCTGTCCCCCCCTCTCCCCCTGGAGGGTTTTGGGGTGGACCCAGGCCCCTCCTTGAGACGGCCAGCCCCCGGGTTTCCCTCCTTACCATCAGGCACCCCCCTTTAATCTGTCCCCCCATCCTACCCCACCTCCGCTTATGCTGGGGATTTGTGGGTGTTCTCGTCCACCTCCTGAGGTAGGGGCATGGTGCTATGCTGGGAAAGGGGGCCGGGGGGGGGTGCGCTGCCAGTGACCAGACAATCACCTGTGCGGGGGGGGGATTTGTACCTAGTGGGGGCTCCTGCCAGGGCCCCCCATCCTGTCTGAGCCTGTCCTTAAGGCCCGGGATCACTCCTCGTGCTGCGCGTGGGCCGCCATTTTGTTGTACCCTGTGTGCTCAATGCACGATGGCCATGTCTATGAGGTTTGGTGCCCATTTTGCGGTGGTTTGCCATTGAAAATAGTGGTGGCCATGACTGTGGAGCCCTGTGGGCGGCGTGTTTGGTGGTGGGAAGACCTCCTCATCCTCTGGTGCTTTCGCTCTTGTCCACCGGGAAGGTTCTTTCCTTTTAACTCGCGCCTGTCCCCAGACTGCTTACAGGATATGGTGGCTTCATTCTCCGGCGCTTTGGCTGGGCAAATCCTTCCTCCCCTTGTATTGGACAGTGGTCCCCACGGATGCCAGCCTGTCCAGCTGGGGAGGCTTCCTCGGCAAAAATTCTGCTCAGGGGCTCTGGACACTAGAAGAGTCCAGATTATGGATCCATGTCTTGGAACTCTGAGTAATCAGACTGTGCCTGGACCATTGGATAGGTCATCTTCATGGATGTCCAGTGCGCATTCAATCGGACAATGCCAAGGCCGTGGCTTATATCAATCACCAGAGGGGCACAAGTAGTGTTCTGGGGGCTCTGGAGGTAGCCGGCATTCTAAGGTGGGCAGAACGGTTCGCTCCAGCCCTCTCCGGCGCACATATTCCTGGTGTGGTAAACTGGCAGGCGGATTACCTCAGTCGGCAGGCGTTGGACCAAGGACAGTGGTGAGTCTGGTGGGGTCCTTTTCCACTTTCATCCGGCGTTGTTTTTATCAGTTGTGTTTCCAGTGGGGCGTCCCCGAGGTGGATCTGTTGGTGTCTCGGCTCAACAGAAAGTTGAAGAGGTTTGTGGCTCGGACACGGGATCCTCTGGCAGATGCCACATATGTTCTGGTGGCCCTGTGGGGTCAGTATCGTCTGATTTACGCCTTCTGTCCTCTCAAGCTTCTGCCAAAACTTCTACGCAGGATTGAGGCAGAAGGTATTCCGGTCATCTTAGTGGCTCCGGACTGGCTTCGCCGGGCTTGGTGCGCCGATCTGGTGCGGCTGGTTGCCGACATTTCCTGGAGGCTTCCTCTCAGGAAGGATCTACTGTCTCAAGGACCAATCTTCCATCCTGCTTTAGAGTTGCTGGCTTTGACGGCTTGGCCTTCTTTGTGGCTATCCCTTCTGCGCTCAGGGTGTCCGAATTTGCGGCATTATCCTGTTGTTTACCTTACTTGGTGGTTCACAGAGATAAGGTGGTTCTTCGTCACTGTCTGTCTTTCCTTCCAAAGGTTGTCTCTGATTTTCATTTGAATGAAGATATTCTGTTGCTTTCCCTGCACCCCAGTGCTTTCTGGGCCTTTCATCAGGCGTCAGTGACGCAGGTTTGCAAGGCGGCCACATGGTCACAAAGTTCTATAAAGTGGATGTGTCTTCTTTTGGCCACAAGATTTTGCAGGCTACTGTTTAGAGGCCCTGGTCCTCTTTGAGGGTGTATTGTTTTTTTCAGGTGGGCTCCAGTTTTGGTTGACTCCTGTTTACCTGGTTGGCTATAGTTTAGCCTTGGGAATTAATTTTTTGCTGTTCCCACCCCTCATGTTTAACACTGCTTTAGGACGTCCCAATGGTTAAGAAGATCAGGAGCTGTGTCTGTCAATGAACGAAAGAGAAAATTAGATCTTTGACTTAACGTAAAATCCATTTCTGTGATGTTCATTGACGGACACCGCACCCACCCCTCTGTGGAGTTGTAATTCTTCTGACACTGCTTGTAACAAAACTGAGTACCTATAAAAAGAGAGAGGGAGTATACTCCCCTTGGACTGCCCATAGATGTAGCCAAACTTTTTTCCACCTAGTGTCCTACTCCTGTAGGGGGCAGTATAACCCAATGGTTAAGAAGATGAAGAGCTGTGTCCATCAATGCACATCAGAGAAATGGAGACCTGCCCCTCTACTTTTTAAGTTATGGGGTCTTTTTCTGTCACTGCTTCCAACACAACTGTTTGAGTATAGCAGAGCCTGTGGGTTATGCCTGCTGGGACAGCACCTATAGGCGTGGACAAGTTTTTTTCTGCCTAGTGCCTATCCCACTGGGAGGAGCATAACCCTATAGTCTATGATTAAGCAGAGCTGCGTCTGTCAATGAAATTCAGAGAAAAGGATTTTACGGTAAGTTCTTACAAAAATCCAGTTTTTTTACTTTCTGCTATAAAACATATTACATAAAAAATATAAAAAATCTAATTTATTTATACATTTAGGCCAATATGTATTCTGCTACATATTTTTGATAAAAATATTCCAGTAAGTATATATTGTTTGTAGACTCTATAACGTTTGCACAAAACCAAACTATGGAAAATATACTAGAATTTATTAAAAACAATTTTACTAGTAATGTCGGTGATTAGGGACTTTAAGCAGGACTGCGATATTGCGGCAGACAGTCTGAAACTGAAACTTTGTGGGAACCAGTGAAACTAATACAGTGTTCAGTGCTAAAAATATGCACTGTCACTGTACTAATGATACTGGCTGGGAAGGGGTTAAACTTCTAGAGCGATCAAAGGGCAATTAAATGTGTGCCTAACCAGTGTTTGTGTTTACTATGTGTCCTGCTTTTACTAAGGCAAGTAATGGATCTTATTCCCTGCTTTGCAGGGACACACAGTCTATGTATTATATATGACAGGGGTGTAGGGCAAGGGTTTTTATTCTTCAGGATACCAATTACGTATACAGTACTTATACATATTATAATGTGAATGTTGAGAAACTGTTTTCCAGACTTTATTATAATCAGTCTAATTCAGAAGACGTCAGTTTACTTTACAGTGACCCACAGTAATTGAATCAGCCTTTTATTGAATTGTTACTTTGATATTTGTGTTATAGACTGATTCTTATTCAAAATGCGTGCAATTCAAACATTACTATGATGTATTTTATTGACTATTTAACATGTATCTGACATTTACAGACCATGCGGGGTGGCACTTACTCCTCAATTATAGGTAAATTTTGCATTTTAATATTGACTCCCACATCCCCACAGGAAGACTTTCAGATCACAGAATGGAAACGCTGTGCAATGCATAATAGCAACATTCTGTGAGGACAAAGCATATTATAATTTATTTCTCTGATGAATATATACAGTATGTTCAAGCTACCAGCGCAACTGTAAGTGCTTTAGTCACGCTGTGAGTTGCATCTTGAATATGAACATATTGTTTACCTTTGCTGTGTTGTTTGTCTGTGTTCTCTTTTAGTTTGTACAGATATTTCCATAATCTTCAAATTGTATTTATTATACATTCTTTTTGTCTTGGTTAGAAGTTGAGGATATGCACAGTGCAGTCTGCACAACACAACTGAGTGTATGCATATCCTGGCTCATTAAATTTTAACCATGAAGCAAACTTAGATTACTACTGTAAGTTTTCAACTTCCTGGTTAGTGTTATTTTGAGTTCTACTGGGCCATTGGCAAGAGTATCAATATAGTGGAAATTGTGAATGTTTAAAGCTGAGGGTTTTTGCCGGGTAGGGTGGGTCAGGGAAATATTTCAGGCCCATTCTGGTCTTTTACCTTTCTCGTTCTAGATAACAGACCTAACCCCCTAGAACCTTTATTCTTTTTTTTTTTTTTAACTGACAAAACATGGAAAATTTACTGATGGAGCCATTTTTTTTTATGACACCCTAAAATAATGACAAACACCTATTAGAAATTAAGACAATTGATATTTAAACAACATGAACAATATGTAAACATTGACACTACAAGTATTTTTCGTGGCTTTACAATTTAAAAAGTCAAACAGTGGAGGTGTGGCCAGGCAATGGTGCTGTGAGGAAGCACATCAACTGATCTCTACACTGCCAGTTTTAAAGGACTTTTGCTGGCTCAACAATGTGTCCAAATATGGGAAAAACTTCAAATCAGACTTGAGAGGTGTGGCTCTGATATAATACTTTGGCTTCCAAATCACTTCAGTCCTCGGTGGCCACCCATGGAGATTTTTTACCTGTCGGTGGGAAAAAGAACTAGCCTCCTTTATTCTGGCAGACAACATGGGACACTCGGAGGGCACCTCTTACAATCTGGAGCGGAGTAATACCAGAGACCTTCCTCATTCCCCATCACCGTCGGAATGGGAAGACACCTCAGACCCTAGCTCATTAAACCCTTTATTGGCAACAGAGATGTCTCTGATACTGCATTCTCTCCTGACCAGAGAGAACCTTTTCTCATTTTGCAGCCAAAATTCAAAACTGCACTCAGGAGTGACCTCGCGGAATTCTAACAGAAGCTATAAACTCTTTCAGACAATGTTTCCATTCAGGACTCCAGCATCTCTTCCCTGGAGCAGAGGTTAGCCATGCTTGAGAAGTCTTAAGCAGGCAAGTAAAGGAGGGATACTCAAATCCAACTTCACCTAGTTGATCTGGAAAACTGTCGACACAACAATAGCAAGCAACATGGCATCCCCAAAAGGCTACAGCTGGAGCAGAGTTGATATGCAGTGTGATCAGCATCCTAAACATCTTGAAAAGCTCCCAACCTCTGCTTTGGAGGTTGACCAGACTATGCAGGACCCAGGAGTGTCCTAGGGAGGATACATTTCTGTGTGAAGGAAGAAGTCATGCACAAGACCTGATGCAAAGACTTTGAAATCCTTCCGCCCAACCTGTCCCAGCAATCTCTTCGATTGCCTAGATTGCTAAAACGCTTGCTAGAGTGGCCTCGGACAAAATGGAACAACGTACATACAGTATCTCACAAAAGTGAGTGCACCCCTCACATTTTTGTAAATATTTTATTTTATCTTGTCATGTGACAACACTGAAGATATTACACTTTGCTACAATGTAAAGTAGTGAGTGTACAGCTTGTAAAAACAGTGTAAATTTTCGGTCCCCTCAAAATAACGCACACAGCCATTAATGTCTAAACCACTGGCAACAATAGTGAGTTCACCCCTAAGTGAAAATGTCCAAATTGGGCCCAATTAGCCATTTTCCTTCCCTGGTGTCATGTGACTTGTTAGTGTTACAAGGTCTCAGGTGTGAATGGGGAGCAGGTGTGTTAAATTAAGTGTTATCGCTCTCACTCTCTCATACTGATAACTGGAAGTTCAACATGGCACCTCATGGCAAAGAACTCTCTGAGGATCTGGAAAAAAGTTTTGCTGCTCTACATAAAGATGGCCTAGGCAAAAGAAGATTGCCAGGACCCTAAAACAGGACAGGTTCCACTCAGAACAGGCCTTGCCATGGTCGACCAAAGAAGTTGAATGCACGTGCTCAGCGTCATATCCAGAGGTTTTCTTTGGGAAATAGACGTATGAGTGCTGCCAGCATTACTGCAGAGGTTGAAGGGATGGGGGGTCAGCCTGTCAGTGCTCAGACCATACGACGCACACTGCATCAAATTAGTCTGCATGGCTGTCGTCCCAGAAGGAAGCCTCTTCTAAAGATGATGCACAAGAAAGCCCGCAAACAGTTTGCTGAAGACAAGCAGACTTGGGACATGGATTACTGGAACCATGTTCTGTGGTCTGATGAGACTAAGATAAACTTATTTGGTTCAGACGGTGTCAAGTGTGTGTGGCGGCAACCAGGTGAGGAGTACAAAGACAAGTGTGGCTTGCCTACAGTCAAGCATGGTGGTGGGAGTGCCATGGTCTAGGTCTGCATGGGTGTTACTGACATTAGGGAGCTACAGTATATTGAGGGAACCATGAATGCCAACATGTACTGTGACATACTGAAGCAGAGCGTGATGCCCTCCCTTCCAAGACTGGGCCGCAGGACAGTATTCCAACATAATGACCCCAAACACACCTCCAAGATGACCACTGCTTTGTTATAGAAGCTGAGGGAAAAGGTGATGGACTGGCCAAGCATGTCTTCAGACCTAAACCCTATTGAGCATCTGTGGGGCATCCTCAAACGGAAGGTGGAGGAGGGCAAGGTCCCTAACATCTAATAGCTCTGTGATGTTGTCATGGAGGAGTGGAAGAAGACATCAGTGGCAACCTGTAAAGCCATAGTGAACTCCATGCCCAAGAGGGTTAAGGCGGTGCTGGAAAATAATGGTGGCCAAAAAAAAATATTGACACTTTGGACCCAATTTTTACATTTTCACGTGTACTAACTTTTGTTGCCAGCCGTTTATACATTAATCGCTGTGTGTTGAGTTATTTTGATGGAACAGCAAATGTATACTGTTATACAAGCTGTACACTCACTACAGTACTTTACATTGTAGCAAAGTGTCATGTGTTGTCACATGAAAAGATATAATAAAATATTTACACAAATGTGAGGGGTTTACTCACTTTTGTGAGATACTGTATATCTGGGGATACCTGCTACATATAATGATACACAATAGCAAATCCTTGACCTTGCCCTCCTATGCTCAAATACCAGACCTCGTCAGGATACTAGATATCACTCATGTTGAGGTGTCTAACTGGCAGGAGACCAAGCTATTCTCTTCATGTCTACCAAGGAGATTCCTCGCCCCAGATTCAGGAAACCAAAGAATGGCCAACCTAAGCCTCTGGGAAATGTTCAGCAGCCATAAGCAGCAGACCCCCTCAGGGGTAAAGCTGTCCACGCTGTCTCTCTATACTGAACTATGTGTAACCTCTGACTCCGCACAGAATGCACTGTCTTGGAGGAGACAGACATCCTTCTCTCTTCACACTCATTCACACCAAGACTCTTAGGTAAGACTTTATTTGCCTTCAATGCTTCAGACCTTAGCTCCCTGGTCACCAGCTGAGTATATGGAAAAGTAAAGGAAGAGAGGTGCCTCTCTCTGTCCAGGGCCATTGACGTCCTCGAGTTCCACGCTGCACTCCACGAGCCCTCCAAGCCTAACTTATGGATCGCTTCACTGCAGAGTGGACTTCCTGGTTATGGCTGAAGGCTGATAGCGGCTGGCACCGGCAGTGAGAAGGACGGTCACTGTAGACAGCTTTACTCTGGATGCCTGCATCCCTTGATGTGCCTCTTTTAAACATTTACCATGTGAGTTGTTATAAACTGGACGACTTATCGTTTTCCTGTCTGTCTTAGCATGTATTACATCCCTATTTTTTGTTAACTGTCACAGAGGTATTCCAATCAAGATTATCAGTTTTGCGCTTTCCCCTATCTGTATACCAGCGTTCAGACAGGACGCTGAATTTTTCAGAGACACTCTAAAAGTTTGGTGCCCACAAGCCGAATCGTTGTGGCAACAAAACTAACAACACACCACTCCTTTAAATTTCAATCAATATGTCAAGAACATTACAGGAATATCGTGTCCTTACCTCAGTCTTGTAATACCAAACGAGACTAGCCAAAATGCAGAAAGGAGGGTAGGAGTTTACTCCTGCTCCTAGCTAGCGGAGTATTAGCTCAATTATACCCCCAAATTACAGTAGCGAGAGATTGTTCCAGATCAGTTGTTGGGAACTGGCTAATGGTATACTCAGACATAATCACTTCTAAATGGTCCAAGGAATCTTGTTTGACATGTTGTTGTGTCCAGATGCCCCATTGTGGGCTAATTTTAGAAGTGTTTGTTTATCTCCCATCGCATTGTTTACTGTATGCTTTAGTGTTTGTCACTTGCCCTACAATTAGATGGATCTGTTGCCTTGCCAAGGTGGACTACTCTCTGAGTGGGGGGCAGCAACAAGAGAGCGATACTTGTTGTCTTTTCCCATCCCTCCCTCTGTTTTGCCACATCACCTCCTAGTGGGTGCATGGCCTCCTAAACCAGAGGGAATGTTAGTCAGTTAAAGTTTGCATTGTTATTTAGCTGTTATTACTGAAGTTGCTGTTGTGCACCTAGATTTCAGATCCTCTGTGGTGCATAGGTTGTGTGCACTGATGATCTGCTAATGGCTATCTTGCCTTATTAGTTTGTGTACCCCATTCCCCTACCCCGTTTTTGTAGACGTCTTCCAATAACCACCCACCCTTCCCTTTTTTTCCCCTTCTGCTCCCTCTTTCTCAGATTCATAATTCTTCCCTTTAAATGATCCAGTGAATAAACTAAAGATGGTCTCCCTAAACACTATAGGACTAAATTCCCCTAAAATAAGGAGAAACCTACTAAATTATTTTAGGAGAATGAAAGCACACATTGCATATTCATCTCCCACTCCCAGAAATACATGCTTCCAATAGCTGCAATAGAGAGACCAAATCAAAAAGAGTATCTGTCACTATGTTCAGATATGTCCGTGGACATTTCTGGACTTGCGTAGTTCAGATGATAGTACAAATCTTTTTGTAAAAGACTCCTTAGGGGGAACAGCAGCAACTCTATTTTATTGGTTGAACTAGAAGGACTTGTTTCTTTTTTCAACCAGACTAACTATGTAACTCTAGTGGTGATATACAGTACCAATAATAATCAAGACCTATTTCTCAAATCTATCCTTTTGCAGGAGTAATCCTTCTTTTAGGAGGGGACCTGAATTTCACCCCAGATTCCATAATGTAACGTTCATGCGTTTTTGTTAGTGGATGGATTTACAGCTGCAGAATTATTACACTCAGTAGCCTTGTAGAGATTCTGTTGAACAAACATATCCAACTCTCAGGACTTCATCACAGTGCACAGCCTGTTATGCAATATACATATACTCAATCAGATGTTTAATGGAGGGATAGAATATATGAGAATGTATAGATGAGAGACAGGCTATTGTATGGTGAGCACTAGGAGTAGTATTAGGAGAGTTGCAGGTGATGGTAAAGCAGATAGGTTCTGATGTCAAGTATAGTGCAGATGGTAAGAGGACACAGATGGAGTATACTTAGGCAGAGTAACCTAGTGCAGGGATAGTTGAAGGTAGTCCCAAGAGCTAACAGTCTATGCAGATGATAGGGAATAGATAGATACAGATAGTCCTGGTAATTGCAGTAGATGACAGTAGGAGATTGGTTAGTAAGGAATCCCCTGTGGGGTACTTATCACTTAGATAGGTTAGTAGTAACAGTGTCCATTAGAGAGAGGTGATCCCGTAGCGAGATACGGATCAGCAGCGAGGTTCCGGCTTCAGTTCAGCAAAGAAAATGTCAGCAGCTCCGACTTCACAGGAGAAGGTGCGGTGAACATGTGGTTTGAATGAGCAATGAGTGAGAGAAAGCCAGCGATTGAAATAGCCGCTCATAGCGGCGCTCAGCAATGATGTCATCCGGTCTTAAAGGTGTATGCGTCTCTTGGATAACAAGATGGGACGCAATTTAGTAAGAGAGAAATAGGGAACAAGGGTACCAGAGGTACCAGAACATTACACATAATTGACTCATCAGTAGAGTCCTCTTCTGCTACTTGCCCCACTTGCAAACTTATTACCCATGTGCTTCATAAAGCACAGTTGATTGACATTTGGAGATTGCAACATCCAGACAACATCCACAGATATATCCTCCTCATTGCCAATGCTGAAATAGGCAAACTTATGTGATTTGACCATGCCCCAATTCTCATGACAATCACACTCACCCCAGACAAATTTCCAAAAGCATGACATTGGCAAGCAATTGAAAGCCTCTTCCTAGATCCCCAAATCCTAACTACTTTGAAGGAGGAACTAGACCTTTACTTCCAGGTCAGTGCAACTGAAGACAGTGACCCCGTGCTGTTTTGGGAAGCTATATTAGAGGTATCCTTGTTAAACTTGCACTAAGGTCAAACACGCAAGAGAAGCGAAAGTATGTCACGTTCTTTAAGAAATCCATTGTTTAGAACTCAAGCAGAAATTTAAATTCGATGCCTCTATGAAAATGGAGCTGTTAGCCCTCCAACGCCAATTAAACTCTCTCTACTCCTCTATACATAGCTAGTTGCTTCTACCAGTGTTTGGAAAACATACTATTAACACAGAAATGAAAGTGGACATCTTCTATCATCTATTAAACAAATTGAAGCAATATCAGCGCACGTAAAAAACAATCTTAACAGTTTTAGCAGCTGAACACTCAGGTCAAAATCCAACACCCGTATGAACAAATAATCAGAAACAATAGTGCAGCGCTTATAATTACATCAAAATAACATCGAAATAAAACATGGTAGAATAGAAAATGGGGTAAAAGGAACAGTCCATGCAATGCCTGTGAGATGAAGGTGAATCAAAATAATCCTGAATGGGGATGCAGGTGCTCTTAGTGCACAATCGACCACCACCTTTTAGATTAGCCTCTCACCTTAAATCTACTTGAAATGTGCTTAACACTCCCAATAGGCAATCCTGGATCAGACCTCCACGTAATAGACACAATGGATCATCCTCAGTGTATCACTCCAAAAGCAAGCAAGCTCTCCTGAATCAGCTTAAAACTCGACAGCTCGGCTCATTTACATGTTATAGGGAACATAAAGAATGGGCAAGCCCATAGTGTAATACTGATAACCTTTATTAGTTGAATGCATAAAAGTCAGCCTCTTACTTTTAGGTGGTAAAGATTGGGCACAGCGATATTGTACCGGCGAGTCCTGCACGGACCTCGCCAGACTCCAGATGGCAGCGGGTGACGTCAACGGCTCCGCCTTCCCCCCGATCTTCTATCATCTGCCATACATAAACAACTCCTCTTTTTTGTCCCATTTGTCACCAATTCCAATGGCTTTAAAGTTGACTATCCCTCCCTCAGAAATTAGGAGGACATTTTCCTTCTTGTTGTTCTTCATATAAACTCCAGACCTGAACCTTACCCTCTTCTCAATCTCATATGGATAAAATCAATGAAAACGTCACCTCTTACAATCTACCCAAAATCAACTCTGCTGTACAATTAGACCTAGATGCACCCATCACACCAGAAGAAATTTAGAAAGCAATTAAATCTACAAAACCAGGTAAATTAATAAAAAGCCCTCCTCCCTTAATCGTCCACCCATTCCATTTAAGCCCTGAATTTTCTGACACAACAATCCTGATTTTCCCTACATTCCTTGAGGGCCCATAATACTGTTCTCCCAAAGGAAAGAAAAGGTCCTTCTTTGTGCGCAAGCCACCAGCCTAGATTGCTTCCAAACTTTGACTTAAAACTCCTTACAAAAATATTGACCAACCTTCCACTTCCACGTGCCATAAACGTCATTGAACTTTGACCAAGTTGAATTCTTCCCCACTCGAGAAGCCCGGCATAATGTAATCAAAGTACCTAACCTTATCCACACAACCACCATATCTAATACTGCATACCTTTTCCTGTCAACAAGTGCTGACCGAATTACCTAGCCTTTTATGAAAACTGTCCTACAACATATTGGCATAGGAGACAATTTAATGCGGTGGATTAGCGCAATAAACTCCATCCCCTCTGCCTTGGTCAAGGTCAGTGGTGTCTCTTTGAATCCCGTTAAAACCACAAATGGCCCCCCAGCAAGGATGCCCTCTCTCCTCCCTTCTTTTTATGCTATCCCTCAAACCCTTCCTGCACAAGGTACACTCAATCCCAAACATAATAGGGCTACAGGTATGCAAATATCATTGTAATAATTCTGCTTTTGCAGACAACCTCCTTTTTTCTCTTACACGTCTGCACATCTACCTTCCTAGCCTTTCAAAAGAATCTAAGATGTATGGGGAACTTTTTTTTTTCTCAGAATCAACTTCCAAAATTCTGAGGCAATGAGTGTGGCTACGCCCCTGTCTTTGTTAAACTTGGTCAAAATTAACTTCAATCCCAAATGGACAGCTTTAGTGATCAAATATCTGAACAGTCTTATATCATCCACTTTGAGAGGTACCTTCAAATTTGAAGTTACCCCTTCTTTTGCAAAAAGAAAAATAAAGTTCTCTACTTCAGGAATTGAATAATGGCTGTTTTCTTAGTTTGGCCGGTGTAATACTTTTAAAATGTCTATTCTACCAAAATGTATATACAGTATTTGTTCTCAACCTTGCCTATACAAATCCCAACCCTATACCTCAGGTCTGAACTAAATTTGTATGGACACACAAAAGGTCTCATTTTTCCCAACCCACAGAAAGCATTAGGGCCTAGCTTTACTATATTTTTTGAGATAATGTCACCTAGCCGGACTAATTGATTTGTGCAAACATAGGCACACCAAACAATGAGTTATATTGCAACAGACCTGTTTACATTTCCCCCTATTTAAGCTTCCATGGCGTTGAACACACATCCCTGCCTTCTTGAAATTTCATCCAACAATTGGTCCCACCATCTGGACCTATTCTCAGACCTTTTAAAAACCAAATTTATCTCTGACCTACTGACCGCTTCATCCAATAATAGGTAACCCAGTGTTCCCTTTAGGAACTGCGGATGGCACAATCTCGACTTTACTGGTAAACAAATTCTACCAAGCATCGTATCTTTTCAATTTTAGACAATGGCCCTCTCTAACAGTATTGATGGTTGATACAGGTGTCTCCTTCTTTAGATGGGTGAAAAGCCATACAATTGAAACATTTCTCCTGTGGCTTTCCTAAGACATTTAAAACTCTGTGCAATGACCCAGGCCTATTATGCCATTCATTATCTATTCTCTATTAGCTACGTTTTCAGCCAGACTTTTTCAGATCAATGGGAACATGATTTACAAATATCTCTGTCCCTGGGACAAGGTAAAAAATACTCTACTCCTCTCTGAAATCCTCCATCAGCACCAGATTACAGGAAACAAACTATAAAATCCTATCCCCACAATCCTTCACAAATTTTACCCACAATTCTCGGACATATGATGACCTTGTAATACAGATAAGTTAACCTTTTTTAATATATTTTGGTCTGGCCCAAAGCTGAAATACTGTTGGAACAAGTTGAGTGAAATATCTCAGAATTTCACAGATTTCGTCCACTCAGGCCATGACCTGGCCCGTTTTTTGTTAAACCATTCCACTGTCTCCACAAAAGCGTGTAAAAATCTATTCTCTGTCATCTTCTAAATGCAGCTAAATCTTGCATTCCCTGGAAATAAAAAGACACTTACCCCACCCTCCCCCCGTTTCTATATTCTTATGGCTTCGTAGTGTGGGGGAAATAAGGAAAATGGAGGACCTGATTCTCTCTTCTCAAAAACTACAAAATATATAAAAATCTGATTTTATTGGAATGTCTTAACATTTTCAGAGGAAGGTAAAAACCTCATGTTTGGAGACACCTAAACCGATAATCAATATCCTAACATTACCGTCCAGTTCCTCCAGTCTGCATCTTCCCCTTACTTTTAGCTATTTTTTTTGAGGATCTTTTTCTTTACTACATCGCATGAACAAATGTCTTCAGATTTCCCTCCACCAGAGGTTTCTAAAACCTCCCCATGCCCCAAAAGAGCCTGCTTTTTTGTTTAAATGACTTCAGCGATTATTTATAACGTAAACATGCACTGATCTGATTAACAGCCGGACAAGATGTATTCTCTGTACATTTTACACGCTTCTCAATGCAGTTACTATTTTATAGAAGATGTGTGTTTTGAAACATGCTCTATGTAATATTTAAAGTATTATAATACGAATAAAGGAATTAAAGTCAAACAGCATAAGAAATGTGAGCCAGTTGAAAAACAAGTGTTGTTTCGTCTGCCGAGGCAAGCAATGGGCATGGCCAAATTGTCAGATGAGTGGGAGTGGCTTAAAGGAGGATGAATTAACTAAATCTGTATATAGTCGGTGTCTTAACTGAAAACATATGCCTCCAGTCCTTTGTACCCACAAAATAAAGAAATTACTTTTCTACAAGTGACAAACTCACAGACACCTTAAGAACAAGTCTCCGAACAAAGGAGAATTAAAAAAAAAAATCAATTACATATGCTTTTATGCACACACAAGCTATCACTTTTTTTCCTCCTTCTACAGTACCTTAAAGAAGAACCTCTTTAAAACCAACAACTGTTTAAGACCCCTTTTACACGGGCTTTCCGATCAGGTCCGCCTGTCAGGTTTTTCAGGTGGACCTGACCAGATGCTCCATTCACCCCTATGGGGCAGTGAATGTCAGCGGTGATATGTCCGCTGACACCTGCTACTATCCGATCCAATCCTGTATGTGAAATCCAGACAGATGGTAAGCCTATTTTCCATCCGTCTAGTGGATCGGATGAAAACGAACAGGCGGTCTGTTTTCATCTGATCTTCCCATAGAGGAGAGTGGGGTTTTGACAGGTCCGTCTCTGCACAGTGAGCAGAGACGGACCTGTCATCTGCCTGCTCAGCGGGGATC
Source organism: Pelophylax lessonae (assembly GCF_965119305.1). Taxonomy (NCBI): domain Eukaryota; kingdom Metazoa; phylum Chordata; class Amphibia; order Anura; family Ranidae; genus Pelophylax; species Pelophylax lessonae. Next base: position 83,738,913 of record NC_138775.1, on the reverse strand, counting down.
AGCGGACGGAGCAAAGCAAAATGGAGTCCGACGGGCGGAACGCCCGTGTGAATGGACCCAAACACTTCAAACAATGAACACCATGTAATTGTACTATAAGGCCTCATACACACAGGGCGTTTTTTACAGCTGCTTTTAGGATGGTCAGACTTTTTTTTTTGTAGCTTAAAAACGCCCCTCTGTTATTCTATGGCCTTATGCACACACAGACATTTTGAAGCTGTAGGTGGCATAGTGTAACGCTCCTGCGTTTCTTATATGGTGTGGATTTTCAGCTGCAGAAATAGTTCCACGTCAGTTGTCATGTAAGAGATATGCTGAGATACCATTCCCAACCTCAATGACTCATCATGTGTGGAAGGTCTTATTTCAGCCAGTAAATACACACAATTAGCAAGCTGGTTCCTAGAGTGACTTTATATATGTGGTAACACAATGATGAAGGTTTGAGGGATAGGTTGAGTGGAGGTGGTAGGTGATAGACACTTGAAGGTGAGACAGTAGCAGATGGATGCAGGAAGGTTTAACAATGTTGTATGATAGCAGATGATAGAATAGCAGGTGGACATACAAAAGAGATCAACCCAGTGCAGAAAAGTAGCAGTAGTCTCAAGAGCTAGCAATCTAGTTTATGCAGATGTGATAAACAGTCTCTACTATGCAGAGATAGATAGTGTAAGCTTAGTATAAGTTTATAGAGAATTCCCCTGCGGGGTACTTAGCACTATTAGCGATACAGCCGAAGGGTGGTTCAGGAGAGGCGGATGATCCAGTAGCGGGATACAGGGATCAGCGCAGCGAGGTTCCGTCAGCGAAGTAAGCTTGCAAGCATGGAAGCTTCAAGCAAGGTTAGCATCCAGATAAGGGTGTTTGAAAGAACACATGTGAGTGAGAGCCGACGCCTTAAATAGCCATCTAGTCCGGCGCTGAGTGATGACAGCTCCAGTCTTAAAGGTGTATGCGCACCTTTCCAAAAGTAAATGGTAGGGCGCATACACTTGTGGAAAGTGTAATTTAGGGTACCAAAGGTACCGGAACATTACACATAGGCAGCAAAAACCCAGGTCCAGCGTGTTCTGAGGACCAGCGTTACAGCTGTAAAAACGTCTGACGCTGCTAAAGGCTGCTAAATGTTGCTTAACGTCACATACAGTTTTTTTTTTTTTTACATGTCAAAATCAATGGTTTCCTATGGTAACCCATTGATATGAATGGAAGTCGCATCCAAGTCGGATTATAATGACCTGACATGTGGTCCGACTTGTGCTCTGAGGATCTTGAAGGGAAACTCCACGCCAAAATGAAAAAAAAAAAATAATAAAACAGCGTGGGGGTCCCCTCCAAGTTCCATAACAGGTCCTTTGAGTCTGGTATGGATCTTGAAATAAAGCCTCACTTCAAAATGAAAAAAAAAAAAAATGGCGTTGGGCCCCCCTGAAGGACGTTCTGGTATGGATTTTGAGGGGAAAAAAAACGGCGTGCGTTCCCCCTTAAAATCCATACCAGACCCTTACCTGAGCATGCAGCCTGGCAGGTCAGGAAAGGGGAGGGGACAAGAGAGCGCCCCCTCTCGACCATACCAGGCCACACACCCTGGGGGGGGTGGGTGCTTTGGGGCAGGGGGGTTCTGCACCCCCCACCCCAAAGCCCCTTGTTGATGGGGACAAGGGCATCTTCCTGACAACCCTGGCAGGAGAGGACCTGAGGCAGAAGATTGGAGGATGATTTTTAACCACTTTAAGACCGGAGGATTTTCCTGCTTAGCGTCCAGGCCACTTTTTTCAACTTGGCACGATTTTAACTGACAATTGCGCAGTCATGCAATGCTGTACCCAAATTAAATTTGCATCTTTTTTTTCCCCCACAAACAGAGCTTTCGTTTGGTGGTATTTGTTCACCTCTGCGCTTTTTATTTTTTGCGATATTAATAAAAAAAAGCGAATATTTTCCGAAAAATTTACATTTTCTACTTTGACAGTTAAAAAATATCCAATATATTCAATTTTTGTCATATATTTAGGCCAAAATGTATTTAGCTACATGTCTTTGAGAAAAACATTCTCAATGAGCGTATTTTTATTGGTTTGCGCAAAAGTTATAGCGTCTACAAACTATGGTGTAAATACTGGAATTTACGCAGCTCTAATTTCTGACTGCCTATCTCAATTCTTGAAGTGCTAAAATGGCAGGGCAGTGCAAAACCCCCCAAATTACCACTTTTTGGAAAGTAGACATCCTAAGGAATGTAGTGAGAGGCATGTTGAGATCATTAAATATTTAATTTTTTTGTCACAGGTGTTTGAAAAATGACTAAAAAAAAACAAAACTTTTTTTTTTTACAAAAAGTTGTCATTGAAATGATATATTGCTCATGCATGCCATGGGCATATGTGTAATTACACCCCAAAATATATTCTGCTGCTTCTCCTGAGTACAGGGATACCACATGTGTGAGACTTTTTGGGAGCCTAGCTGTGTACGGGACCCCGAAAACCAATCCCCACCTTCAGAGTTTCAAAGGGCGTGCATTTCTCATTGCACGTTCTCACTGCCTATTACGGTTGCTGAGGCCCTGAAATGTCAAGATTGCACAAAATCCCCCAAATTACCCCATTTTGGAAAGTAGACACCCAAGCTATTTGTTGAGAGGCATGGTGAGTCCATGGAATATTTTATATTTTGCCACAAGTTTTGGGAAAATTACATTTTTTTTTACATTTTTTTAACACAAAGTTGTCACTAAAAGATAAATAGCTCACACATGACATGGGTATATGTGGAATGACACCCCAAAATACATTCTACTGCTTCTCCTGAGTACTGGGATAACACATCTGTCAGACTTTTTGGGAGCCTAGCTGTGTACGGTACCCGGAAAACCAGTCACAACCTTCAGGTTTTCTAATGGCGTAAATTGTGCATTTCACCTCCGCACAACCTTTCAGTTTCAGAGGCCCTGAAATTTCAAGATAGCACAAAGTAGACACTCCGAGCTATTTGCTGAGAGGCATGGTGAGTCCATGGAATATTTTATATTTTGCCACAAGTTCCGGGAAAATTATTATTATTATTATTTTGTTTTTTGTTTTTTTACACAAAGTTGTCACTAAATGATATATTGCTCACACATGCCATGGGTATATGTGAAATGACACCCCCAAATACATTCTTCTGCTTCTCCTGAGTATGGGGATACCCCATATGTGATACTTTTTTTTCAGTCTAGCCACTCTGGACCCCGAAATCCAATCACCACTTTCAGGCTTTCCAAGTGCGTAAATTGTTGATTTCACTCCTTACTACCTATCATAGTTTTGAAGGCCATGAAATGCCAAGATAGCACAAACCCCCCCCCCCCTAATTACCCCGTTTTGCAAAGAAGACACTCCAAGCTATTTGCTGAGAGGCATGTTGAGTGTTTTGCAGATGTCTCTTTTCGTCACAAAGTTTTGCGAATTGAAAAAAGAGGAAAAAGAATGCATTTTCCTTTTTTTTTCTTCATTTTCCAAAATAAATAAGAATTGCAAAATACTCCCCATGCCTCTCAGCAAATAGCTTGGAGTGTCTACTTTGCAAAATGGGGTAATTTGGGGGGGGTTTTGTGCTATCAAGGCCTTCAAAACTGTGATAGGTAGTAAGGAGTGAAATCAACAATTTACGCCCTTTGAAAGCCCGAAGGTGGTGATTGGATTTTGGGGTCCTGTACGCGGCTAGACCGCCAAAAAGTCTCACACATGGGGTATCCCTGTACTCAGGAGAAGCAGCAGAATGTATTTTGGGGTGTCTTTCCACATATACCCCATGGCATGTGTGAGCAATATATCATTTACTGACAACTTTGTGTAAAAAAAGCAAAGAAAAAAAAAATATAATAAATTTCCCGAAACTTGTGGCAAAATATAAAATATTTCATGGACTCACCATGCCTCTCAGCAAATGGCTTGGAGTGTCTACTTTGCAAAATTGGGTAATTTGGGGGGGGGTTTGTGCTATCTTGAAATTTCAGGGCCTCTGAAACTGTGACCGATAGTGAGGAAGTAAAATACAGTGGGTACGGAAAGTATTCAGACCCCCTTAAATTTTTCACTCTTTGTTATATTGCAGCCATTTGCTAAAATCATTTAAGTTCATTCTTCTTCCTCATGAATGTACACATAGTACCCCATACTGACAGAAAAACACAGAATTGTTGACATTGTTGCAGATTTATTAAAAAAGAAAAACTGAAATATCACATGGTCCTAAGTATTCAGACCCTTTGCTCAGTATTTAGTAGAAGCCCCCTTTTGATCTAATACAGCCAGGAGTCTTTTTGGGAAAGATGCAACAAGTCTTTCACACCTGGATTTGGGGATCCTCTGCCATTTCTCCTTGCAGATCCTCTCCAGTTCTGTCAGGTTGGATGGTAAACGTTGGTGGACAGCCATTTTTAGGTCTCTCCAGAGATGCTCAATTAGGTTTAAGTCAGGGCTCTGGCTGGGCCATTCAAGAACAGTCACGGAGTTGTTGTGAAGCCACTCCTTTGTTATTTTAGCTGTGTGCTTAGGGTCATTGTCTTGTTGGAAGGTAAACCTTCGGCCCAGTCTGAGGTCCAGAGCACTCTGGAGAAGGTTTTTGTCCAGGATATCCCTGTACTTGGCTGCATTCATCTTTCCCTCGATTGCAACCAGTCGTCCTGTCCCTGCAGCTGAAAAACACCCCCACAGCATGATGCTGCCACCACCATGCTTCACTGTTGGGACTGTATTGGACAGGTGATGAGCAGTGCCTGGTTTTCTCCACACATACCGCTTAGAATTAAGGCCAAAAAGTTCTATTTTGGTCTCATCAGACCAGAGAATCTTATTTCTCACCATCTTGGAGTCCTTCAGGTGTTTTTTAGCAAACTCCATGCGGGCTTTCATGTGTCTTACACTGAGGAGAGGCTTCCGTCGGACCACTCTGCCATAAAGCCCCGACTGGTGGAGGGCTGCAGTGAAGGTTGACTTTCTACAACTTTCTCCCATCTCCTGACTGCATCTCTGGAGCTCAGCCACAGTGATCTTTGGGTTCTTCTTTACCTCTCTCACCAAGGCTCTTCTCCCCCAATAGCCCAGTTTGGCCGGACGGCCAGCTCTAGGAAGGGTTCTGGTCGTCCCAAACGTCTTCCATTTGAGGATTATGGAGGCCACTGTGCTCTTAGGAACCTTAAGTGCAGCAGAAATCTTTTTGTAACCATGGCCAGATCTGTGCCTTGCCACAATTCTGTCTCTGAGCTCTTCAGGCAGTTCCTTTGACCTCATGATTCTCATTTGCTCTGACATGCATTGTGATCTGGAAGGTCTTATATAGACAGGTGTGTGGCTTTCCTAATCAAGTCCAATCAGTATAATCAAACACAGCTGGACTCAAATGAAGGTGTAGAACCATCTCAAGGATGATCAGAAGAAATGGAAAGCACCTGAGTTAAATATATGAGTGTCACAGCAAAGGGTCTGAATACTTAGGACCATGTGATATTTCAGTTTTTCTTTTTTAATAAATCTGCAACAATGTCAACAATTCTGTGTTTTTCTGTCAGTGTGGGGTGCTATGTGTACATTCATGAGGAAGAAGAATGAACTTAAATGATTTTAGAAAATGGCTGCAATATAACAAAGAGTGAAAAATTTAAGGGGGTCTGAATACTTTCCGTACCCACTGTATATATTTTTTCATGTAAACAAAAAGTCACAGAAAAGGCTTGGTCTTCAAGTGGTTAGAAGAGTGGGTGATGTGTGGCTAAGATTGAGCATAAAATGCCAGGACAGTTCAAACACCCAAAGCTATTTGCTGAGAGACATATTGAGTCCATGGAGTATTTTATATTTTGCCCTAAGTTTCAGGAAAATTACAATTTGTTTGTTTTTTGGGGGTTTTTTTTTACACAAAGTTGTCACTAAATGATACATTGCTCACGCATGCCATGGGTATATGTGAAATGACACCCCAAAATACATTTGGCTGTTTCTCCTGAGTACATGCTCTGAGGATCTTGAAGGGAAACTCCACGCCAAAATGAAAAAAAAAAATTAATAAAACAGCGTGGGGGTCCCCTCCAAGTTCCATAACAGGTCCTTTGAGTCTGGTATGGATCTTGAAATAAAGCCTCACTTCAAAATGAAAAAAAAAAAAAAATGGCGTTGGGCCCCCCTGAAGGACGGTCTGGTATGGATTTTGAGGGAAAAAAAAAACGGTGTGCGTTCCCCCTTAAAATCCATACCAGACCCTTACCTGAGCATGCAGCCTGGCAGGTCAGGAAAGGGGAGGGGACAAGAGAGCGCCCCCTCTCGACCATACCAGGCCACACACCCTGGGGGGTGGGTGCTTTGGGGCAGGGGGGCTCTGCACCCCCCACCCCAAAGCCCCTTGTTGATGGGGACAAGGGCATCTTCCTGACAACCCTGGCAGGAGAGGACCTGAGGCAGAAGATTGGAGGATGATTTTTAACCACTTTAAGACCGGAGGATTTTCCTGCTTAGCGTCCAGGCCACTTTTTTCAACTTGGCACGATTTTAACTGACAATTGCGCAGTCATGCAATGCTGTACCCAAATTAAATTTGCATCTTTTTTTTCCCCCACAAACAGAGCTTTCGTTTGGTGGTATTTGATCACCTCTGCGCTTTTTATTTTTTGCGATATTAATAAAAAAAAGCAAACATTTTGCGAAAAATTTACATTTTCTACTTTGACAGTTAAAAAATATCCAATATATTCAATTTTTGTCATATATTTAGGCCAAAATGTATTTAGCTACATGTCTTTGACAAAAACATTCTCAATGAGCGCATTTTTATTGGTTTGCGCAAAAGTTATAGCGTCTACAAACTATGGTGTAAATACTGGAATTTACGCAGCTCTAATTTCTGACTGCCTATCTCAATTCTTGAAGTGCTAAAATGGCAGGGCAGTGCAAAACCCCCCAAATTACCACTTTTTGGAAAGTAGACATCCTAAGGAATGTAGTGAGAGGCATGTTGAGCTCATTAAATATTTAATTTTTTTGTCACAGGTGTTTGAAAAATGACTAAAAAAAAACAAAACTTTTTTTTTTTTACAAAAAGTTGTCATTGAAATGATATATTGCTCACGCATGCCATGGGCATATGTGTAATTACACCCCAAAATATATTCTGCTGCTTCTCCTAAGTACAGAGATACCACATGTGTGAGACTTTTTGGGAGCCTAGCTGTGTACGGAAACCCCGTAAAGCAATCACCACCTTCAGGTTTTCTAATGGCATAAATTGCTTTTTTTTACTAGTAAATTACTTTGAACCCCAAACATTATATATTTTTTTAAAGCAGAGGCCCTACGGAACAAAATGGTGAATGTTGCAATTTTTTTCGTCACACAGTATTTGCGCACAGATTTATCCAAACGCAATTTTTGCGGAAAAAAAACACTTTTTTTATATTTAATGCAGAAATACACTATATAATTCCTAATTGTTTTGTAAAATTTAAAAGATGATCTTATGCCAAGTACATAGACACCAAACATGACATGCTTTAAAAATTGCGCACGCCCGTGCAGCGGCAAAAACGTACGTACATTTTTAAAAGCCTTTAAAAGTCTTTACAGGTTACCACTTTAGACTTACAGAGGAGGTCTACTGCAAGAATTACTGCCCGCGACCTGGCGTTCACGGCGATACCTCACATGCATGCTGCAATTGTGGTTTACATATGACAGTAGGCCAACGCTTGCGTGCGCCTTTGCGCTCAAGCACGGGGGTACAGGGGGGCTTGATTTTTTTTATTTTTTTTTTTATTTTACTTTTTTATGTTATTTTGACACCTTTCCTTTCATTTTTTTTAAATAATTTTTATTGTTATCTCAGTGAACTTAAATATCCCCTATGATAGCAATCTGTAGTGAGAGGTACTCTTTTCTTTTAGACTCTAGATCTCTCCTCTGACCTTAACGCATCTGACCACACCAAAAGTGGTGTGATAAAATGCTTTCCCAATTTCGCAATGGCGCTGTTTATTTCTGGCGAAACAGAAGTCATGAAATGCTCGTAGCTTCTGGTATCTTAGCCATAGAGTTTATTGGAGCCATTCTCGTCTCCAATCAGCTCTATGGTTATATAATTGAACCACCGGCTGCACTCTCAGGTTAACCTGTGGGACAGGAGAGCCCGAGAAAAACCACGGAAGGCGGCGGGAGGGGGGGGGTGGTCCCCTCCCACTGCTTGACAGTCTAGCAGCCAATTATCCATTAGGGTTGCTTTTACATGTAAGCCAACCGCTGGCTGTAAAAAACGATATCAAGGTGATGCCTAAGTCTGCAGGCATCATCCTGGTTTAACTACTCAAAGTCCAGTAACGTACCAGTACATTGCTGGTCCTTGTTTGGCATATAGTGTAGTTTTTTTTTTTTTTTTTTGCAGCCTGTGGTCTTAAATATCTGAAGTAAAATTGTGTAGTATAAGCACCATTAACCGCCCAAACATCCAAACCCACTTCTTAATGGCAGGTATACAGTACATGACAAAATTCCACGTATACCTAAAGGTATTTTAACTGCAGGGGTGAAATCAACCTACCACAGTGCTGCCATCAGAGGTATCCATATATGCTGAGCACAAACGCTGTTTGTGTCAGAATATATAAAATCAGTGTGGCAGCCGATGAGTACCTGCAAGGCAAAGTGAACTGTAAACATAAAACATTACATTGGTTCCCCCGAAAAGTACCAATGAAAAACAGTAAAAGTAGGAAGAGTATAAGTAGAAGATCAGAGAAAGAACAGAAAAATAACTCAGACGATAACTATTTTTGGCTTTTTTATTTTGGTTTTTTTTGTAATTTTATTTTATGTTTTTATGGTTTTTTTGTATTTTCTTTTTTTTTTACACTTTTTTTTCCTTCAACGTAAAAGTTCCAGGTTAGGGTCTCTCAAAATGACGATAGCCATAGAACATCTTTTGAGACCCTGTGTAAGTAGTGTGCCCTAAACTGTGCCGTTCTGTACCCTACGCTAATAATCCACTAGTGTGTGGTAGCGACGGAAACAGTCACCGTGGCAAAGACCCGGGCCCGGGTGTCATGCCTAAATCCGCTCTTGCTGCAGACACGGCTTCTTTTTTGGGGGTATCTTTGGGTAGGGGTACTCGGGAGGAATTCCGGAAAATGCCTCTCATGCAGCCGGCTCACTGCATCTGGTTGGGGAAGTTGGGCAGGAGCACCTGCTGGAAACAGAAGGGCTCTGATTATCTCTTCTTGGTAGTGTAGGAAGGATAATGTTCCGGCAGACGCTTTGTATAAGACAAAGGTGAAAGTAGAGAAACCTATGCGCTTAACCATATACCAGATGTAATAAATAAGTAAAAATGAGTAGTAGATGTAGGGTAAAGATAGGGACCAGGGATTAGCAGCCAATTCTTAGTAGTGTCACCACATACTTAAAAGCAAATGTAAAATATCAATAACATTGGCGCTCAATCAATCCCAATAAAAGTAATAAATAACAATAGAAGTCGAATCTGACAACATCTTTTTGGCCACAGCTGACGTATCCAGTCTATATACCATCATAGACCACCAGGAAGCTTTATCATCAGTAAGATGGTCCCTAAGAGAGAAGAGTAATTTAAAATGCCAACAAAGGAAATTTCTATTAAAATGTTTAAAGTACAGCTTAGAACACAATTACTTCTGGTACCAGAATGACTACTACCAACAAATGAAGGGAATTGCCATGGGAGCTAAGTTTGCTCCCAGTGTAGCAAATATCTTCATGTCTCTATGGGAGGAGACTGCTGTATATCAAAACAAACCCGACCAATTAGTTCTCTATAAGAGATTTATAGATGACATCATCATTATATGGTCTGGGGATGAAAAAGACCTAATTGAGTTTGGGCAATCACTCAATATGAATACCAAAAATATCTCTCTATCTTGGGAGATTAATACAACTACTGTCAATTTTCTCGATCTGGTTATTTGGCATGAAAATGGAAAAATTAAGACAAAAAACTACTTCAAACCAGTTGACAGAAATAGTTATCTCCCACTTACAAGCTGCCATCACAAACCCTGGTTGACCAACATTCCAAAGGGTTAATTCATAAGATTACGCAGAAACTGTACAGAGTTTTACAAACTTACAAGCCAAAGTTTTAAAGACAAGATTTTTAGAAAAAGGTTATAAACATTCTTTATTGAAGAAAAAATAAATGAAGTGGGTAATTTGGAAAGAAATACTCTATTGAAGCAGACAACACGAGAACCACAATCACAACATTCTATTAATCTTATCCTGGACTACAATATCCAACACAAAAGGGTTGAGAAAATCATCAAGAAACATTGGAAGGTCTTACTCGCTGATAAAACTTTAAATCAAATACTTCCAAGTTTTCCAAGTTTCACATACAGAAGGGCACCTACCCTAAGAGACCAGCTGGCCAAAAACGTGGATCCACCTCCCAAGATTTCAGTTAGTTTCTTTGAAGGGAAAGGCTTCTACCCATGCAAAAACTGCTTTGCCTGCAAACGCACTAAATTCCCAAAGAAGAAAACTATTGAATTTCAGTCTACAGTTACGGGAAAGAAATACATAATCAAGGATTTTGTATCATGTAAAACAGAAGGTGCTGTCTATCTGCTACAATGTTCATGCAAATTACAGTATGTAGGCCGAACCAAAAGACCGCTTTGGAAACGCCTCAGAGAGCATGTTCAAAACATTCAAAATGGCTATCCAAAACATAGCGTGTCTAAACATTTTCTGGAACATCATCACAAAGACCCTTCTTCTCTCCTTTTTTGGGGTATAGAGAAATACAAACCCCACTGGAGGGGTAGTAATAAAATTAATACCCTTAGTAAAGCCGAATCAAGATGGATTTTTGAAATACAATCTTTATTACTATCTGGCTTAAACATTGAGTTTGATCTCAATCGTTTTATCTCTGATTTTTAAATCTCCTCCTTTTATTCCTTTTCTCTATATGTGAGGTTCACCTTTATATCATTATTATTGTGATATTAACCCTATTTTATTGGTTATGTATTATTGATTAGCTAATATATTTATATATATACCTCACCCCTGATATCATTTATATGTGATTTTACTACCTCCTCTGTTTTACCATTGGAGTTTTTTCACATATTATCCAGGAATTCTTTTTCCATATTTTTAGCCATCACGTCTATACTGTGATGTTTGATATATGGTATTATTATTGGCATTTTAAGTGGGGCTTTTGTGGTTTTTAAAGGCTTTATTATTGGGTTCTCCCCCTTTTTTTAAAATGGTACATTGTACCCATTTTAATTCATCATTAGTCTATTTTTATTATCAGCCTTCCCCCTCTTTAGTACTTATTATTGCCTTGTAGTCACCATGTAGCCCTTTTATCTTATTATTAATATTTTATTTTCATTTTTATCTATGGTATTCTTGTCTGTTAATATCGTGATTCCATGCAGATCATTTGTATGTAAAATTGCCATTGTGAATTGAGCTGCTACCTAGCTCCATCTAGTGGCATTGTGGATGTACTGTATGTTTGTTTATAGGTTGCCATGGTGACTGCTTGCTATAAGAGTCTGAATGTCAGTTCGCTTCTCATCCCTTGATAGTCACGCTGCACTGTGACGCAACGCGTCGGGAGAAGCCGTCTGACGTCACTTCCGGTCCACGGCCGAGACCGGAAGTCTCTGGATTATACTGCCATACCGCTTGCCACACTACCTATGCTATTTTATGCTGTTTAATGCTGAACAAAATGTGAGTTGATTACCTTATGCTTTTACAATAAATGTCATTTTAAAACTTACTACACTACTACACTAGTCCTCCCCTTTATCTGCGGTTTGAGCTTCAAACCCCACCTAGGATATTTTCTCCCTTGATGTCTGATGTTGGCTACCTAAAGGACCCTAAGAGCCTGCCTTAAAGGGACCACCACTGGACCAGTCATTTCCATATTGGAGACCCTGCTACCTATTGGTACAAACACTCATTAAGAGTGTCTTGGAGGTCACTCATTTAAGGATACACGCTCACCACTGTATTGAAAGCAGTTTCCCGCACCTATTGAATGTCTGCAGTTTCCCGCACATCCGGCATTTTTTCACATCAGCACTTTCTTTATGAACTTTTTTGAATCTCCATGAACTCATGAACTGTTTATGATTATTTGCTTCCTATAAAGTGTTTTTCATCTTTATAGGGTTTTATAGACCCCTGTCTTTTTGTCTTTTGGGGTACCCTTCTTTTTATCATTTATTATCATTTCCAGTCACAGTTCACTTTTTTATACAGTTTTATCTGTTTTTTACTGTGTATTATCATCACTTATTCTTGATCGGACCGCATTGTTTCTCCTTTTTTTGGATCTGATCAGTTACTATCACTTTGCACCTATAGTTCACTGTCTCTTTCTTCCTTATAGTGACTTTGCTACTACTGCTCATTTATTGTTGCAATTATTGTGGTTTATTTATCTGCACTTTTGCACTTTACCACATCACTATTTTTATATATCTATTTGATGTCATTTATTACCTTGCATTTATGTGTTTATCTATTCTTGTTATTTATTATTTTTATTGGGATCGATTGAGCGCCTATTTTATTGATATTTTACATTTGTATAAGACAAAAGCGTTGTAAATAGCCAATTGAAATAAGTATACAGACACTTTCTTGTACCAGCGTCTGCCCTTACGGGCAGTTAAGTACGGTCCCATTATCTGGTCGTTGAAGTCCACACCTCCCATTTTACGTTTATAGTCATGGACACAGAGGGGCTTCTCAACAACAACACCGGTGACCGTAGTAATTTCGACTGCTGTGTCTGGGTGAATGGAGGACAGAACAAAAAACGTTCCGTTTGTTCCTACACTTTACTGCAAGCAATTCATCGCACCTCAAGCAGGCTCTCTCCCCCGGACTCAGTGGGGCATTTACTAGCCGTTGGGGGAAGCCCCGGCGATTAGATCGCACGGTGCCACATACGCCAATTTGTAATTGAAAGAGGTGTCTAAAAAGTGGCACGCTCAAATAAAAATTGTCCACATACAATTGGTACCTCTTTCCGAATAAGGGTGACACCAAGTCCCAAACTACCTTACCGCTGCTCCCTATGTACTCTGGGCAGTCGGGGGGCTCCACAGTGCTATCTTTTCCCTCGTAGACATAGAAACTTACTGTATAGTCTGTGGCCCTGTCACAGAGCTTACACAGCTTGACCCTGTATCTGGCACGCTTGCTGGGGAGATACTGTTTCATAGCAAGGCGGCCAGTAAACTTAATCAGGGACAATGCAGACATCTTGTTCGGGGGTAAACAAGGCTGCAAACCGCTGATTGAAGTGGTCTACAAGGGGCCGAATTTTGTGGAGCCGGTCATTTTCAGGGTCTCCCTGAGGATGACAGAGTTCATTGTCGTTGAAATGCATGAACCAAAATATTTGTTCGTATCGAACCCTGGACATAGCAGCAGAGAACACGTGCATTTGGTGAATTGGGTCAGTGGACCAATATAACCGCAATTCACTCTTTTTTTTAATGCCCATGTTGAAGGATAGGCCCAGAAAGATCTTAAATTCGGAAACCGTTATAGGTTTCCAGCCGAATTCTCTGGCAAGGGGCGAATTTGGATTGGCAGTAATAAATTGATTGGCATACAAAATACTTTGATCCACAATAGATCTGTAAAGATCTTTAGAGAAATACAGCTCAAAAAAATTAAGGGGATTAAAACCAGCTGTTTCCACTCAAATTCCGGGTTGGGCAGGGAATGGGGAAAGTATGGGCGCTGTAGAATCTGTGGGCTGCCAATTAGGATATGCCAGCGCTTCAGGGAGGGCACTATGGGCTCTACGGGCCTGTCTTCGAACACGCAGTGGCTGCGGGCCACTATTCGTGCTAGCTACTGCACCAGCTTCAACTGCACTTATGGGACTCGCCAAGTCACCAAGTCTTACTGCAGTGCTGGTATGTCTAGGTGCAGGGTGTACTAAGCCGCTCGTGCTTGCCAGATCACTAGAAGTGTGAGCGCACTAGTACTGGCACTCTGCTGCATACGAGAAACATCTGGTTCTTTCATCTCAGCAACTCCAGAATGGGGTCGGGTACGCCTGACCTTAGCAGGGACCCATCCGTCGTCGGAGCTATCTGTCAGGGAGTTGCTGTTCTCTAAAGGTTCGTATACTGACCCTGATTCTGCCAGTGAGGCTTCCCCATCGCTCTCATCTGACATGGTCAGTATACTGTAGGCCTCTGCACTACTGTACCACCATTTGGACATTTTAGCAACTAAATTTAAAGGTACAGTAGTGTGACTAACAGGTAAAAAAGCACCTGGTTGTCAAGGACTATTTGGTCGCTACAAAAAAAACTGCTAGTGCTAGCAGAGATCAGGCCTGACTCCGCTAACGCAGCGGTTTTGTGTGATTTGTGTTTTTTGGAAGTGACAGTGATCTACTGATTACTGCACTTGCCTGGGTAGGGTGGGCTGGGCAGAAGGGCTAAAAGCAGGTGCTGGCAGGAATCAGTGCTGATTGTGCAAACACCGCGTTTTGGGAACACTAAACTATGGGGATACTAGTATAGTTCTGATCAGATCAGATATTGATCTGTTCAAACACTATACTAGTAATGGCGGTGTATGTATGTGTGTGTGTGTGTGTGTGTATGTGTGTTAGTGTAATTGACTCTAACTGACGCTAAATAACGGTGGTGTGTTGGGACCCTGACGCTAACTAGCCTAACTAGCGTCACCCGTGATACTAATACAGTGATCAGTAATCACTGTATATAGTGAACACTGTGACAGGGCAGTGAAGGGGTTAACTGGGGGAGATCAAGGGGTTAAACCTTTTTAGGGGGATGTATGGAGGGTGGCCTTAACCCTTTTTGGGCCTAGCGCAAGCGCAAACTGGGGTCACAAGTGACACTAATACAGTGATCAGTAGTTAGCTGATATACTGTATATATTAGTGCACTGTGTGATTGGGAGTGAAGGGGTTAACTGGGGGAGATCAAGGGGTTAAAATTTAATTAGGGGATAGATTGCCGGTGGCCCTAACCCTATTTGGGCCTAGCGCAAGCGCAAATTAGGGTCACAAGTGACACTAAATACAGTGATCAGTAGTTACCTATATACTGTATTTAATGCGCAGTGTCATAGGGAGTGAAGGGGTTAACTGGGGGCGATCAAGGGGTTTAAACTTTATTACGGGATAGATGGCAGGTGCCCTAAACCTATTTGGGCCTAGTGTAAGCGAGATTTAGGGTCACAAGTGACACTAAATACAGTGATCAGTAAAAGATCTGTATGCCACTGTATATCCTTTACACTGTAAGGGGTTTGGGGTGTGATCAAGGGGTCAAAGTGTGCCTATGTGAGGTGGTGTTAGTGTGCTGTTGGTGGAACTCACGTTTTAGATGTCTATCTTTCTTCTCCTGGCTCCAGGAGGGAAAATTACATCACTTCCCCTGCCTGTGTTTACATTACACAGGCAGGGGACATGATGCCATTGGCCAGAAACGATCACCAGATCCAGACCAAAAATCATTGGTCTGCATCTGGTGACTGATTGGTTCTGAGCCCAATCACACCAGGATCCCGCGCGCCCTGTGAGCCGTGAATTGGCGCGACATAGGTCTATGTCGCCAGACCCAGCCAAGCCGCTCTGCTGCAGTAGCAGCAATGTGAGCAGTCGGCAAGTGGTTAATAAAGGACTTCTCAAAGCCGTCTCTTGTCATTATTTACACTACACTGCCTTTTTTGCCTTGAATGGGTAGGGTTACAATGTACCCCATAGTCATTTACATGGGGGGGCAGCCAAGATCTGTGGGCCCCCTTGTTACAGGGGGCGTCCAGATTCTGATAGACCCCCTGCCTGAAGACCCCCACAACTACCACCCAGGGTTGTCGGGAAGAGGCTCTTGTCCCAATCAACATGTGATTAATGGTGATTTGGGGTGGGGGGCACAGAGACCCCCTGCCCCAAAGCACCCACCCCCCTATGTTGAGGGTGCGTGGCCTGGTATGGTCCAGGAGGAGGGGGCGATCGCTCATCCCCTCCCCTTTCCTGACCTGCTGCACTTCATGCTCAGATAAGGGTCTGGTATGGATTATGGGCGGACCCCAAGCCATTTTTTTTTGGCGTGTTGTTTCTCCAAAATCCATACCAGACCTAAGGGTCTGGCATGGTCCTTGGGGGGACCCCACGCCGTTTTTTTTCTTCTTCATTTTGGTGTGGTCTCAAACAGCCTGGTATGGAACTTGGGGGGGACCCCACGCCAGTTTTTTCCATTTTGGCATGGAGTTCCCCTTCAAGATCCATGCAGGGGTCAGGAGTAAGTAACCTACAGGGGTTGATTTAAAACTAAAACTGGAGCGTGCAAAATCTGGTACAGCTCTGCAGATAAATCAACTCCTAGGTTGTATTGTCAAATCCTAATTGAACATGCTGAAGTTAGAATCTGATTGGCTACCAGACACAGCTGCACCAGATTTTGCACTCTCCAGTTTTAGTAAATCGGCTCCACAGTGTAGAAATCAGCATGAGGGGGACTGAGAAAAGGGGGGGGGGTGAGGAACAATTAATAAATTAGCTTTACAATCATAAATTAACTTACACTCAAATGGGGTTGCGGCTGCTACTAATTACCCCACCAGAACAAGTAATCATGGACAGGCACAACAACCCCCCACCCAGATGTCTGTACCTATTGCACCAGACCACCCCTCCAAGGTACACCACTATCACAATCGCCTCACTGAGGGCTGTTTGGATATTAAATGAATCATTACATTTTAAATGCACTTAGAACAGTGACCCTTCTAGTATTTTACTACTTGCCAACCAGCCGCTGTATACCTGCAGGTCGGCATGTTCCCTGCCGGCGGTTCGCGGGACTGATCCACTCACCAGTGGGGAAACCGAGGCAAGGGGTCGGCGGCCACAATTGCCGCCGGGCACCTGCGATCGCTCCCTGTGAAGAGAGAACGATGGTCTGCTGTTGTAAAAACAGCAGATCGTTGTTCTCTTTGCTATCAACACAGAGCCCCTGTGTTCCTGCTATTTAGGAACACAGGTCTCTGTGTTGATATTACAAGCTCACCCCCCCACAGTTATAAAACACCCCCTAGGCTCACACTTAACCCTGTGATCGCCCCTGGGTTAACCCCCTTCCCCGCAAGTGCCATTATTACAGTAACAGTGCATATTTTTAGCACTGATTACTGTAGTAATGTCACTGGTCCCCCCAAAAGTGTCGATCTCCGTCATCACTAGTAAAAAAATAAATAAAAATGACATAAATCTTTTACCTAGTTTGTAGACGCGATAACTTTTGCGCAAACCAATCAAAATATGCCTTTTGGGGATTTTTTTTTACCAAAAATATATGGAGCATGTTTGGAAAGCTGAAAAGCCCCCCTAAAAATGCTCCTCTCCATTAAAATGAATAGGATGCACCTCAAAAATGCCCAAAATAATTTTCACGTGTCCTTTAAAAACCACACTAAAATCGCTGCAAAAGTGCAGAGTTTTACTGGCAGTTTTGAAGGGAACCAGTGTGAAAGGGGCCTAAGAAAAGTGAAATATGGTAAAACTTAGTCCATGCTGGTGTTAATTTGTATGGACTTGTTTTTTCAAGATTTTACAGCTGCTACGTGCAACAGTTCTGTCAAAGTTGCCAAAGATACAAATACATAGGTACAGATTGGGAGCTACCCCTTAGGTGCCATAATCCTAATAATTGCGAAGAAAGAGGGAAAAATGGATGGTACAACCTAGGTTGCCCAAACATGTGTTAGCGGACTTTCAAGGCACAAGCTGAGTAAGCACACTCATTAATTTAAAATTGTTACATTTATTAAGAAAATTTAAAAGAGCAAAAAAAGATACAGACAATAACATAGATAATGTTTCCATATACATTCAAAATTGGTATGCAAGCATTGTTTATAATTAGTGAGGGTTACAGCTGTTATACGAATCTGGTAAGGTCAACGCGTTTCGCATTACGCTTCCTCAGGACCCCAGATGGTTGGGTAACCTCTTGATAAAACAAAAACACATACCATACGTTACTTTTTTATATATACATGCATACATTTGTAATAGTGTTTACATAGATATACATTTATTATACATATATATATGTTATTACATAGCCGTGGGGGCAATAAAAGAGTGGATAAACCCACCTCCTCACAATGCAGTGCACCGTACTGTTCACCGGGGGCTATGCTCGATGGGGGGGGGGGCCACAGACCATAACCACCTAGGTTAATAAATTATCAAATAACATTGTGTGAATTTTTTAGATTGGCTCTAGCATCTAATATATATGATACTATGTAGCAAGATCATAGTTACCTAAGAAGTTATTGGATGGATATAGAAAGAAAGAGGACGGCTGGGTGGAGGATGATGTATAGATCAGTTGAGCGTTTTACACCTGAATATAAACAGTATATTTGTGATACTTTTATTCTTACAAATTCTTAGATTTACTTGCGATATAATATATTTATTTTATTTACCTGTAGGTACATGGATAGGGATTTGGGTGCTGTTATTCTGTGAAACAGATATGCCACACCAAAAGGAAAGAGGAAGAAAAGGAAAAGGGGGAAAAAATGTGGGAAGGGAAGAATGGGGAAGGAAGGGAGGTAGGAAATCGGGAAAGAGGGGGAGGAAAAAGTAAGGGGAAGGAAAGGGGGAGAGGGGGAGGGGGAACGGAGGAAAATAGGTGGTGTGTATATATGTAATCACAGGTAAACGATGTTATTTAGGTATTCTTTAAAATATTTATCTCCATAAGCTCTATAGTGGGGAGAAAAAATATAAAAGAGGATGTAAGAATATAATTTGCATTTAAGTGCATATTCCCCTTAAGCCCTCTTTTTTAGGGGGATTGTTGTTTCTTAAATACTTACAATTAACTTGTATTCTTCCACTCGAATAGTGAAAGTGTCCTTGTTGTGGACTATCTCAGGTGGCTTGTTAATAAGAAAGAATAGGCAGACCCGTATCTGACTGATGATGGTAAGTTAGTCACCTCATGCTGAAGGTTAGAAGTAGAGACGTAGTATATTGGTATTAGGTATACTACGAGGTAGTACAGGCTATGCTCAATCGTGCTATATGTTCGGACTATCTTTCATATAGAAAGGCGATGTACTCACGTATAGCTCTGTCCTCTATCGTATCCCAGCCGCCATATCTTTCTCCCTGGTGGTATCGTGGCCTAAATAGGCCCCACACACCGGCTGCTAATCAGCACAGGTGTTAGACGTCGGCCGCGGCGCACCGGAAGTGCGTCACTGGTCTCCGCCGGAAATGACGTTCATCAGAACGCATCTCATACCGGAAGCGGGAGGGGTCTGAGGGAAGTGCTGAGTGCTCACCAACAACCCGGAAGGGGTGGGTCATCGCCGCCCTGTCACCTCCAAATAGGCCCTCCCCGATCTCGGTATGGTGCTGGAGTGTACCCAGTGGAGGTACCGTACACTGCTGGAGACATGGGTGTCCACGCAATCAGAGCTACCACGGCTGTACAGTGCTGTATTTTTACATATAATAAACATAAGATAAAGTTATCACATCAATTCTGTCATTTTCATTTCTACTTATTTCGTCTATGTTATAGATATTCTTTTATTAAAAATTATACAACCATTTATATTTTCCAATGATTGAAATGGTAATAAAGAAACGCTCATACTGTGAGCATTTAGGCGGACATATGATAGGTCCTGGTTGGGGTATTATGCCTATTTTGTATGGTGGACTAGATTTATAACCCACTCAGAAAGGAGCATTTGACTACAAAGGGTATTTTAGAAAAATTGCCCAAATATCGCATCCTGCATCTGATA
Organism: Pelophylax lessonae; assembly: GCF_965119305.1. Classification (NCBI taxonomy): domain Eukaryota; kingdom Metazoa; phylum Chordata; class Amphibia; order Anura; family Ranidae; genus Pelophylax; species Pelophylax lessonae. The sequence goes on along the minus strand of NC_138775.1, from coordinate 83,719,027 downwards.
TTGCAACCCTAACTCAACAGCGAGATAGGTTGCCTGAGGACATTTTTAGAGGTCAAGACAGCCATTTAGGGGAAAAAAGGAAGGATTTGTATATGCACTATCATGACATAGTGCCATCTAATTGGGGAGCCGGCTGGATAGATTTTTTTGGGGGATTTGAATTTGAATTAATCCTCTAAATTGTCACCGAACATCATAACAGCTGCCAAATTTTTGTGGTTTTCAGAGGAAAGGTTTAAAACTGAGGGCCTCATTTAGGCCTGGGCTCGATGTTGCCCTAAGGATATAGATCCATCTGGCCTCTCGTTGAAGTATAATTTTGTCAAATTCACCACCTCTCGGATCTTCTAGGATCCGTTCGAGGGCGGCGAATTTGACCACTTTGGTATTATTTTTGTGGTAGACACCCAGATGTCTTCCAATGGGCGTTGAGAGGAGATTGTTTTTCCCATAGCCTATATGTTCTTTTATGCGGCGCCAAAACTGTCTGTTGGTCTTCCCTATATAATAGGCACCGCATTCGCAAAACATGATGTATACGATGCCTATAGTTTGGCAATCCACATAATGTTTTATCGCGTGTAATTGGTTATTGGGCAAATATAAAGATTGATTTTCATATATCCATTCACAAAAATCACAACTGCCACATCGCCAGGTGCCTGTTATATTTTCTTCCTCTGTAACCCCTTTGTCCACAAAATGGCTTTTAGTTATTTGGTCCCTAATTGATTTTGCCTTTTTGTATGTTATTTCTGGGTAATCTTTTAGATATTTACTTAAGATGTTATCATTTTTTAATAAGTACCAATGTTGTTGCAAAATATTTCGGACTGTTTGATGCTGTTTATGATATGGGGTGATAATACGGACATTTTCCTCTGTACTTTTGGTTTTTTTGTTAAAAAGAATTTCCTCCCTGGTTTTTTGGCATGCCCTATTGAAAGCCTTACGTAGTGTGGTAGTTGTATAGCCTCTTGCTAACAATCTAGTGCGTAGGTTGTTGGCCTCCGAACTAAATTGTTCCTCATTTGAGCAGATGCGTCGCAATCGTAAATATTGGGAATATGGTATACTTCTCACCAATTGTTTTGGGTGGAAGCTCTGTGCATGTAACACAGTATTGCCTGCCGTTGGCTTACGATATAAAGTTGTCTCTATTTTGCCAGTGTTTGTGATAGATATTGTTATATCTAGAAAGAGTATAGATGTATAGTTCCTTTGATGAGTGAATTTGAGATTGTATTGATTTGTATTTAAAGTGCTTAGGAATTTCCGCAGGTCCTCCTCTGGCCCCGACCACAACATAAACACATCGTCTATGTAGCGGAGCCAGAGGAGGACGTGCGGAAAATGACAGGAAAGGCCGTCGTCAGAAAATAGAGTCCGCTCCCACCCCCCCAGGTACAGGTTGGCGTACGATGGGGCACATGAGGTCCCCATCGCCACCCCCTGCACCTGGAGGTAATGGGAGCAGTCAAAGACAAAGGCATTTCCAGTCAATATGAAAAATAGACCCTCCAAGACAAACTTTATTTGTCCCCTGTGCTTGAGGGGGCATTCTAACAAGAACTCCCTTACCGTTTGTAGACCCTTTGTGTGGGGGATACTGCTATAGAGGGCTTCAATATCTATAGCCACAAGTATGGTATTTGGTGGGACAGATAGTCCATCCAATCTCTTTAATAGGTCTGGTGTATCTTGGATATAAGATGGAAGTGATGTAACATGTTCTCTCAAAATTATGTCAATGTATTGACTAAGGGGTTCTGTATAGGACCCTATCCCAGATATTATGGGTCTGCCTGGAGGGGCTGTGAGACTTTTATGTGTCTTGGGTGTGGCATAGAACGTTGGGGTTTTTGGGATCTTTACCAAAACCGCATGATATGTGTCCTTGTCAATCACTCCTTTATGATATGCTTTTAAGGGTAATTGTGCAAATTCTTTTTGAAGTGTGTTAACCTGATCTTGTGTTATTGGTTTATACCATTCTCTGTTGTTTAAAATGGTAAGGCACATATCCCTGTATTGCTCTATGTCCATCACCACCACATTCCCCCCCTTATCGGCGGGTTTGACTATGATTTTATAATTATTGCTTAGTGAAACTAAGGCTTTTTTCTGTTGTGGACTCAGATTGTCCATATTATTTTTGGATAATGTCTGTATTGACTCAATTTGTTTCGTTACTTGGGTGATGAACGCAGCAATATTTGGATTTGTATGTAAAGATGGGAATTTGTCAGATTTCTTTTTAACTGTATGTACCGAAAATTCTTGTATTGTTGGGGCAGGCAGGGCTGATGTTGAAGAGGGTCCAGCTCTTGTCTGTGTATCTATAGCTTGTGGAACTGGGTGGGGGGGCTGCAAGGTCCCCGAGACCTGAGAGCTATCGAAGGCCTCATTTTCCTCAAGGAGGTCCATGAGATCCTTCAATGCCCTGAAGTCACGCACCTTGAAGTCCCTCCACTGTTCCTTGAGTATATGATCCTGTTTTTTCCTTTTCCTTTCTTCATCGAAAAGGTATTTGTATGTTAGTCTCCTCCCGAATAGGTTTAAATCTTTTATAAGTTCAAAATGGTTTATCTCTTGTGTTGGACAGAATGTGAGGCCGAGAGAGAGAACTTCTCTCTCAGCTTGTGTAAGAGTGTAGGATGATACATTTATCACATCTAGGTGGGTGGTGGTTGGGTTAATTTGATTACAAATGTCTCCAATGTGCCTTTGTTTGGTGCGTTGTCTCCTGGTGTTTTGGCCAGATCTAACTGGCTGTTCATTAGGTCTAAAAAACCATCCTCTTGGATTGTGAGTTGGTCTCCTTGTGCGGGAGTGTTAATAACAGGTGTGGTGGATGAGGTTTTGGGACGTACCGAACCGTCACCGTGACGCAAGTGCGCTGGGGTTACGATCGTTTGTGATTTAAGTGTTTGATTTGACATATTTTTGTGTCCGTGCTCAAGTGCGCGTTTCTTACCACCACCTTGTGTACCGTCACCAGATTTTTGACTCTTTCTTGTCTGTCGGTGTCTCCAATGATTGGCATGTGCGTGCTGTGAAAAATAAGAGATATTAGATGCATTTGAAGAATCCGATTCCTAGCTATCATTTTCATAGTTGCTATTGTTTGCATTTTGTCTGGGAAATCGAGGTCGCCCTGATCCACTATTGGGCCATTTGTAGGCTGTGTTGTTACTAAATGCTAGCTTGTCGCGCGCAAATTTCTGTTCTTTTTTAGACACTATATCACCATTGTATTTTACCAAAAATTCCTGGAGTGCATTGTTTTTTGCAGTGAACTCCGGGAGTAAGCGAATGCTTTCATTTTTTGTGTGTAAGGCTTTAATTTCATCATTCAGTGTTAGCATCTCATTGCGATATTGTTCCAGCAATATAGCTATCATTTGTTTAGAACATAGTTTGAGAGTTTTTTCCCATATTTCCTTAAGCTCCAAGGAAACAAATCTCAAACTAGGAAAAATTTGCACTCTTAGGCCCATAGGGTTCAGGTTTTCCTCGTTATATTTTTCAAAATACTTAATGTGCCAGTGAAGATTTGATTTTCGATTAGGCATTTTCTTAGTTTAACAAAGAAATTGTCTATATCCAAGCATCCAACTGTGTCATCTTTGACATCTTTTTGAATTTTCAGCATTAACCCTTCCCAGGATGTGCCTAGATAGTCCGCCATCTTTTTTTAGGGAATTAAGTATCGTTGTCTATTATACGTTTTAAATGTTTTATCTGTCTACATGCTTTGTAGATCAGAGAAAAAGGGATATATTAATATCCAAAGATGTGGGGAGCTCAGGGAAAAGTGGGTGGGCAACACCCTATTTGATACTAGGTACGGATTGGGAGCTACCCCTTAGGTGCCATAATCCTAATAATTGCGAAGAAAGAGGGTAAAATGGATGGTACAACCTAGGTTGCCCAAACATGTGTTAGCGGACTTTCAAGGCACAAGCTGAGTAAGCACACTCATTAATTTAAAATTGTTACATTTATTAAGAAAATTTAAAAGAGCAAAAAAAGATACAGACAATAACATAGATAATGTTTCCATATACATTCAAAATTGGTATGCAAGCATTGTTTATAATTAGTGAGGGTTACAGCTGTTATACGAATCTGGTAAGGTCAACGCGTTTCGCATTACGCTTCCTCAGGACCCCAGATGGTTGGGTAACCTCTTGATAAAACAAAAACACATACCATACGTTACTTTTTTATATATACATGCATACATTTGTAATAGTGTTTACATAGATATACATTTATTATACATATATATATGTTATTACATAGCCGTGGGGGCAATAAAAGAGTGGATAAACCCACCTCCTCACAATGCAGTGCACCGTACTGTTCACCGGGGGCTATGCTCGATGGGGGGGGGGGGGGGCCACAGACCATAACCACCTAGGTTAATAAATTATCAAATAACATTGTGTGAATTTTTTAGATTGGCTCTAGCATCTAATATATATGATACTATGTAGCAAGATCATAGTTACCTAAAAAGTTATTGGATGGATATAGAAAGAAAGAGGACGGCTGGGTGGAGGATGATGTATAGATCAGTTGAGCGTTTTACACCTGAATATAAACAGTATATTTGTGATACTTTTATTCTTACAAATTCTTAGATTTACTTGCGATATAATATATTTATTTTATTTACCTGTAGGTACATGGATAGGGATTTGGGTGCTGTTATTCTGTGAAACAGATATGCCACACCAAAAGGAAAGAGGGAGAAAAGGAAAAGGGGGAAAAAATGTGGGAAGGGAAGAACGGGGAAGGAAGGGAGGTAGGGAATCCGGAAAGAGGGGGAGGAAAAAGTAAGGGGAAGGAAAGGGGGAGAGGGGGAGGCGGAACGGAGGAAAATAGGTGGTGTGTATATATGTAATCACAGGTACACGATGTTATTTAGGTATTCTTTAAAATATTTATCTCCATAAGCTCTATAGTGGGGAGAAAAAATATAAAAGAGGATGTAAGAATATAATTCGCATTTAAGTGCATATTCCCCTTAAGCCCTCTTTTTTAGGGGGATTGTTGTTTCTTAAATACTTACAATTAACTTGTATTCTTCCACTCGAATAGTGAAAGTGTCCTTGTTGTGGACTATCTCAGGTGGCTGTACAAATACATAATACATAATTTCAACATGTACAGGAATATTTCCCATGCTCCGCCATTAGTTGTAGTACTAGTTGGAGCCAGATGCTTACAGAGTGTCTGTGACACTCTTCATGAGATCCCCTAAATATGTCTCTGTCGAACTAAAGCCTGCACTTTTCACACGCATGGCAAAGCACAATTATCAGTTAAAATATTTATTGTTTAATAATGCAAGCAGCAGAAGCTGTATACCCTATTTATGCACATTTTCACTTTATTCAAAACCCTGCTGTGACTAGAATGGGCACACTTTTTGTTTAGAGTTGCAAAGATCATTTAGGTATATAAGCACTGGACACTTTTAAGATATAGAGTATTTATTTATGCAATGTATGATTAATTTACACTATTTATATGTTTATATGTATTTATTAATTTGATAAGCACGGTGAAGCACATTATTTTGATAGCACTTTATATATATTTATTATTGCGTTAAATATTCTGCACTATATATTGTATTTATTGAGCAGCGCTGATACATACTATTTAAAAGATCATTTAGGCTATGTTCACATCTAGGCGCCGCTATTTTTACAGGCCTTTTTTTCGGGCGTTTTACAGGGGTCTTTGTGTAGGCCTGTAATCTGCCAAAAAAAAGAAGCTAATTTGTAAGCGATGGGCCTTTTGCTTAAGGTGACAGAACGCTCAGATGTGGAAAGGGGCCATTGAAAGCCTAGATGTGAACAGAGCCTTAGGGCTCTTTCAGACGGCCGCTCCGCTGCGGGACTTTTTTTTTTTCACGGAGCGGATGACATTTGTGTCATCCGCTCCGTGTGCCCGCATATCATCCCATCCGTTTGCGGATGATATGCGGACATAATGTAAGTCTATGGCATTGCGGATGTCAGCGGATGACACCGCTGACATCCGATTTTCCTTCCTTTCCGTTTTTTACACGGATGAAAAAATAGGGTTCTGTTCCGTTCCAAAAAACGGAACAGAACTGAAAGGAGGAAAATCGGATGTCAGCGGATGCTATTCCGCTGACATCCACAATGCCATAGACTTACATTATGTCCGCAAATCATCCGCAAAAAAATAGGATGATTTGCGGACAAGCGGAGCGGCCGTGTGAAAGAGCCCTTATACTGTTAAATATACACAAAACATCAAAACATAATGTGATCTTGTTATGACTGCTGCTTAGAAAGGGGTAATAAATCTGAAGAAAGGTTCTGTGTTTTCTTCTATGTTGTTTTTATGAATGCACTGAGCTATATGCCACTAAGCTGTTTTGGGTTAAAGAGCAGGTAAAACTGCAGCTTGACATTAATATTTACCAAAGGCTTTGTGCTACTGAGCTGCATTTCAAAGATGAAATTACTCCTGGGTTTACACTTGGAATATTTCCACCATACACTCTTTCAGCTCTCTGCAGAAGGTTCTCATGCTAGAAGTGATTGGCTTCATAACAAAACACAGTAATACCTGGCATTTTGTAGGATTTGTCTACAGAAATGATCTGTTTAGATGCATACATTGTACTAGAACAGGGGATCATGCATTTTCAGCTTTTGGACGCTGATCACATCTTATCAAATGTCCTAAAGATGTAGGAATACTTTGATACATCCTGGATAGAGTGGAAGGTGTTACTATATTTTAAAGCAGTTCTAGGCAACAAATAAAATCTATTTAAAAATTGACAATGCTTTTTTAGGAATCATTTTACAGTGGTAGTATTAAAATATACACAACTGAGAGTGCTTATGGGCAGGACTGCTGAGCACCTAGTCTATGGGAGACATAAACTAAATCTATGAGAATTTCTATAATGGAGCTGTCATTGCTGAGATAATTTTAAAGTAAACATTTACCCTCTCTTACTAAATTCACAATCTTATGCAGCTCTGACAATAATTTCTTTAAAAAATGATTTTCTCTTTTTGCTTACCTTTAAAACGTTTCCTAATAAGTGCCTTCCATGGAGACCTAATTTTTTAACAGTGATATCTTGGGGAAATTAAACTGCTTTTTCTTTTTACATATGTTGTATTGCACATGTTCAAAATGAGGTACATGGTGTCATGGTGGCTTGGCAGAGAAGAAGAAAGAAGCCAGCGGTTGAGGGTGATTTTATTTTTTTTTTTTAAATGGTGGCGCTGGTTTCTTATTGGCAGGGGCTCACAGAGCACTAAAACTAGAGAAACCATTGTGGGAGCTTTATTACTGTTGGAATCAGGCAGCCTTCAACATACAGTAAATGTCCATACTTTCTATATAACTAGAATAAAACTGTCTGTTTTTATTCCTAAAAAAAATTGCTTTTAATTTTCTAGAGACTTTTTATGGAAAATTTTAAAATATATGTGGATTACATTTAAAGAGTTTACTAAAAGGGGAAGAAGGACTTCCTCTAACGCATCAAGACAAAAAATGTTTTGTTAAAAAAATTATTTTTGCAGATTACCAATTCTTAGATGTGTTGGTGACATTATTCTTGTTTTTTTGGGTTCTTCTTTTGTTTTCACCTGGTGATTTTGGCAGCTGTGAATCCCTGACCTGAAACAAGTACGCAGATCAAGAAATTCAGGGTAACGTCTCAACCTCATACCTGTAGATTAGTGTCCTAAGGTATTAAACCTAAAGGTTAAATGTAAGTATTTTTAGAAGGAAAGTTCAGCAGTGGCAACTTTCCTGTTTCTTTTATGAAACATTGATTTAAAGAGCACAGTGCTCAGAATTTGGAAACACTGTGCCTGCATTTTTGACAGATTGAGCACTATTTAAGCAGTGGGGATTCCAGAAACGGATTTAGTGAGTGGAGCAGTCAGCTGCACCGATGTCTGCAAAGTAAATTAAATGTAGAAACGTCACATCCTGACTGGTATATACCCTTAAAGATTATGCATTAGAATGATACTTTAGAACTAAAGATATTGTTTTGAGTCATCAATGAAAATGTCTCCTTTAGTAATTATTGGCCATGTATTCTCTGAAGGGAGTTAAAATATCAAAGATTATAGATTTTGTTATATAGTCGGTTTAATATCATGTTTTATAGACCTCATCAGGGTTAATTTTTATGGCCTAATGTTTCAATTTGCATTTCAAGCTTCGCCTTTTCCCTGTATACAGAATGCTGGTAAAAGTGCTCTGGGGCATCAGGTGACTGAGCCTGCAGCAGTATTATCAGCTAATGTGCATAGGTAAACACACCAGCATCTATATTAAGCCCAACTACGGGAAACCTAAGAATTTCTCCTTGCAATGGGGCTGCGCCTGCACTGCAAGGGTTGACTGCTCGTTTAGATGTAGGGCAAGGATCAGCAACCTTCGGCAAGTGGCTTCATTTATGCTGGCAAGCAAAGGTTGGGACACCTGACATATCAACACAGCCAGCCTCCTGATGCTTGTGACTGGCTACACAGAAAGGAGCCCTGCAGGCACTTTCCCACCTCTGTTTCCAGCCACCTCCATTCACGGAGAAACAATATTACACAGCCAGCCACCCGATGCTTGCTGCTGGCTACACAGAGAAGAGCCCCGTTACGTCTCTCCTGGCACTGGTCCTGCCCACCACCGTTCCCAGAGACACCTGATAAATCATAAAAGCCAGCCCCCTGATCCTTGTGGCTGGCTACAAAAGGAAGAGCCCAGATGTCTCTCCCTCCCCTCCAGTCCTGGCCACCTTATTGGTTTGCCTCCTTTTAGCAAAGATCCTGAATTTTTGAGTATAAAAAAGTTTAAAAAACTCAAACCTGTAAAAAAAATTGAACCATTGTGCACCAATAATATAATGCTAAGGGTTGTATTTATATTTTATAAAAGAAAATGCTGTGCTAATGTAGCATTTGTGTGAAAGTCACAAATAATTCCTGCATTATTTGTAATATATGTATAATTTCAGTTTCTATTTGTGCTTTTCATGGAGCAAAGGTTAAGTTTCCTCAAAATTCATTCCTAAGGCCCTGTTCGCACCTGAGCATTTTTCAGCTCGTAAGTCTCAAAACGCCCAACAAGCAAAATCACATTAATTTCTGTTCACATATGAGCGTTTTTGTCACCTGATGCAAAACGCCTGAAGCTCAAAAAAAGTACATGAGCTTATTTTTCTGCAGATTACAAGCATTTTTGTTATATTTCAATGCCTGCCTCCAAACACCTGCAAAAAAATGCCTGTAAAACGCCCCCCAAAAATGCCTGAAAAAAGCCCAAAGAAACGCCTGAAAATGATACGCTCAGGTGTGAATGGAGCCTAAGAGATAATAGCCTTAATCACTCAAGGACCAAAAGGTTTTACCCCCTTAATGACCAGGCCATTTTTTGCAATACGGCACTGCGCTACTTTAACTGACAATTGCATGGTCGTGCTGTACCAAAATAAAATTGATATCCTTTTTTTCCCTCAAATAGAGCTTTCTTTTGGTGGTATTTGATCACCTCTGATTTTTTCATCAATTTGTATTTTACCACATATATTTGGTAAAAGAAATCCCAATAAGTGTATAATGATTGGTTTGCGCAAAAGTTACCACTTCTACAAAACTAGTGGATTTATGTCATTTTTATTTATTTATTTTTTACTAGTAATGGTGGCGATCAGCAATTTTTGGCGGCACTGCGACATTGCGGTGGATAAATCGGACACCTGACACTTTTGACACTTTTGAGGGGACCAGTGACACAAATACAGTAATCAGTGCTAAAAATATGCACTGTTACTGTACTAATGACACTGGCAGGGAAGGGGTTAACACCAGGGTCGATCAAAGGGTTAAGTGTGCTCCTAGGGAGTGCTTTCTAACTGTATGGGGGTTGTACTCACAAGATGAACACAAAGACCTGTGTTCCTAAATAGGAGGAACCCAAGATCTCTGTGTTCATCTCTGACAGAACAGCAGTCTGCCTTATTTACATCGGCAGACCACCGTTCTGTCTCCATAGGGTAACGATCGCGGGTGGCCGACGGACATCATGTCCGCCAGACCCGCTGCTTGGCTTCCCCTCTGGCCAATCGCTGCACATTCGTCCCCATCATCTGTTACAGGAAGCAATGTACAGGTACGTCGTTTTGCGTAATAGAGCCAACCTGTCGCAGTAAAACTATGGCGGCTGGTCAGCAAGTGGTTAAAGCTGAACTCCAGATTGTGCTATACTTTACACGCTGGCCCAAATGAACTATGTCCCTCACTAACATGTGGATGTGTGATATAAACTGTAGCTGAGGCTACATACAGCATACCACATTGTGTTCCAGGTTTGAGCTAAAACTTCCTGTCTCGTACCCGGAACACACTAGACTAGAGTCTATCTGATCGTTGCTCAGCCAATCAGACAAAGTAATGTATTTAGCAATGAATACAAAGCTTCCTCTAAATAGGCTGAGTCAGAGAGGTAGACTGATGATGACACAACCTCTGACTCTGCCAATCAGAGGAAGCTTTGTATTTATTGGTAGAATACATCACTTTCTGTGATTGGCTAGATAGACTCCAGTGTGTTCCAAGTATGAGACAGGACGTATCGGCTCGAACCCGAAACACAGTTCTGTATATAGCTTCAGCTACATACAGTTTATATTGCACATCCAGCGGCCTCACATGGGACATACAGGTGTATTTAAAAAAATTTGAATATAATTTCCGTAATTTAATTCAATTAGTGAAACTCCTATATTATATAGATTCATTACACACAGAGTGATATATTTCAAGTGTTTCTTTTAATTTTGATGATTATAGCCTACAGTTTGTGAAAACCCAACATTCAGTATCAAAGAATATTAGAATATTACATGAGACCAATAAAAAAAGGATTTTTAATACAGAAATGTTGGCTTACTGAAAAGTATGTCCATGTACAGTATAGTATGCACTCAATACTTTGTCGGGTCTCCTTTTGCATGAATTACTGCATCATCAATGCAGCATGGCATGGAGACGATCAGCCTGTTGCACTGCTGAGGTGTTATGGAAGTCTGGGTTGTTTTATAGCAGCCTTCAACTCAACTGCATTATTGGGTCTGGTGTCTCATCCTCCTTTTGACAATACCCCACAGATTCTCTATGGTGTTCAGGTAAGGGGAGTTTGCTGGCCAATCAAGCACATACCATGATACATACTGTGATACCATGATCATAAAACCAGGTATTGGTACTTTTGGCAGTGTGGGCAGGTGCCAAGTCCTGCTGAAAAATGAAATCTGCATCTCCATAAAGCTGGTCAGCAGAGGGAAGCATGAAGTGCTCTAGAATTTCCTGGTAGAGGGCTGCACTGACTTTGGACTTGATAAAACACAGTGGACCAACACCAGCAGATGACTTTACTCCCCAAATCATCACTGACTGTGGAAACTTCACTCTGAACCTCATGTAACTTGGATTCTGGGCCTCTCCACTCTTCCTCCATACTCTGGGACCTTGATTTCCAAATTAAATTTAAAATTTACTTTCATCCGAAAATAAGACTTTGAACCACTGAGCAACAGTCCAGTCCTTTTTCTCCTTAGCCCTGGTAAGACACTTCCGACGTCGTCTCTGGCTCAGGAGTGACTTAACACAAGGAATGCGACAGTTGAAGCCCATGTCCTGGATAGGTCTGTGTTTGGTGGCTCTTGAAGCACTGATACCAGCCATAGTCCACTCCTTGTGAATCTCCCCCAAATTTGTGAATGACCTTTGCTTCACAATCCTCTCAAGGCTGCGGTTATCCCTGCTGCTTGTGCACTTTTTTCGACCACCATTTAAAGGCTCAGGACACCTTTACAGGTGTTTTGAGTTAATAAATTGATTTGAGTGTGACACCATGAGTCTACAATATTGAACTTTTTCATAATATTCTATTTTTTTGAAATAATGAATTTTGGGTTTTCACTAGCTGTAAGCCATAAACGTCAAAATGAAAAGAAAGAATTGCTTGAAATTTCACTTTGTGTGTAATAAATGTATATAATATAAGTTTCACTTTTTGAATTGAATAGCATAAATAAATTAACTTTTTGATGATATTCTAATTTTTTGAGATGCACCTGTAGTTAGTTTGGGCCAGCTTGGACCAAACATCTATATAAGAGAATGGCAAAATATTACTGCGCTAGAGTACAGAAGAGCTGCTGGCACTAAGTGCAAATATACACACTCTAAACAATATAAAGACAAAAAAGTGCAGCGCTAAAAATTAAATCAACATTCATATAAAAATAGTGCTAAAAAAAGTCCAAAAAGATGAGTATTAGATGCCAGATCCACAAAGGTAGTTTCAGCCAAGAAAGAATCACCGTTGAAAATAAGTATGTATTGTAAGGTAAAGGGCGACTAGAAATTGAATGCTTCGCACCCAAAGTGAGCATATAAATCAGCTTACCAGACCATAAGACTACTAGATTATAGGTGGTCTATTAAGGCATAACCAGGTGGATCTCTCACGGATCGTATTGGATAAAGAGCCACTCAGACGATTAAGAAATGAAATCCCCAAAAATAAAAAAAAAAGCGCTCCCGTAGTGTATTAACCACTTGCCAACCGCCGCCGCATATATACTGCGGCAGACTGGCTCAGCTGCACGAACCACCGGAAGCGAGTGCCCGCCCCCATTAAAAGATGACACTTTTAATGAAGAATAAAAGTAATGCACTTACAAACTCCAAAGTATAAATCGGTATATAGGATAAACAAGTTACGGCGCTCCTGTAGGTTTGTCCTCGTGCTGACGGCTCTGACAAGGGAACAGGTATCATTAGTATAATGACATCGGGTATCATTAGTATAATGGTGACACCGTTGTGGACCCCGCTCTACAGGTTTCTTCATGGATAACGTCCTCTGGGGTTGGTTGGTCCACCTGGTTATGCCTTAATAGACCACCTATTATCTAATGGTTTTATGGTCTGGTAAGCAGATTTATATGCTCAATTTGGGTGTGAAGCATTCAATTTCTAGTCACCCTTTAATTTACGATACATACTTATTTTCACCTGTGATTCATTCTTGGCTGAGTCTACCTTTGTGGATCTGGTGTCTAATACTCATCTTTATGGACATTTTTAGCACTTTAGTCTTATTCTTTTATTAAATGTTAGTAAAAGAAACTGCGTTACTTTTACTGACAATTGCGCGGTCATGTGACGCTGTACCCATCCTCTGCAGTTTTTATTTTTTGTATTATAAAGAAAAAAGAGCGACAATTTTGAAAAAAAAAAAACAATATTTTTTACTTTCTGCAATAAAAAAATTAATTGTTTTTATTTGAATGCTTTCATCAATTTAAGCTAATATGTACTGGTAACGAAAATCCCAATAAGTGGTGATTGGTTTGCACAAAAGTTATCACGACTACCAGCTAGGGGATAGGTTTATTGCAATCTTATTTATTTTATTTTTTTCACTAGTAATGGCGGCGATCAGCGATTTTTAGCGGGACTGCGACATTGTGGCGGACAGATCGGACCCCTAACTGACTCTTTTGATCCATTTTGGGCAGCAGTGACATGATTACAGTGATCAGTGCTAAGGGGCACGCTAATAGGTTGGTGACGCTGACGGTCCATTTTATACACATTGAAAGTCAGGCAATGTGCAGGACTCCCCCCAGCAACTCATCCAAACTGGTAATACATCGGCAATATTTACAAGCAAAAAGGCATCAAATAGTATGCTATATCCCTCAAAAATTTAATGTGAAAGGGCTTTTTTATTTTAGGATCAAATGTTAGAGAATGTTATGTTTTGCCCTTTGTAAGGCAACAATTACAAATGGACATTTCACGCAAATAACATTATGAGAATTATTCAGGACTTTTGCACAAATGCTGAGACATTCACAATGCAAAATTGTTTTATAAACAGAACCAGTTTTTTCTTTCTTTATTTTTTCTGTGTGGATCACAGTGTAACATCAAAACCTCAAATTGCACTTTCACTTTGTTTTACAATTTTACTTCATTATGTAAGAATCACATTTATTTGAGTAGGGGATTTTCTTGATGATATTTTAAGATAAACATCTGGTGCTGGGTGAGTTATGTAAAAGTTGCATTGGGAAAGTGACATGAAATATAAAAAAAAAAAATCACTTTAATTAAAACCTAGGAAATAAAATACTTATGTATATTTGCTACCAAATAATAAAGTAACTAGATGGGGTAAAGATAAAAGTTAAAATTTGCGATAGTGAGGGGATTTAAGGGGTGAAAGGGCTCTGGCATTGAAATGATTAAACCCCTTGTTAGAGAAAACGTTTCCTCAGATGTTAAAATGTGTATATAATCCCATTGCATTGTAACATCTATGGACATGTCTTTATAAAACAAGAATAGGTAAGAATCATGGTAAAAAAATTATTGGACAATGATTTTTAGATATTTGTTTCATTCTTAAATTATTTTTGAGTTTCCCTGGAAAACTATTTGTCTCAAGTTATTATAAATGTAACCCTAGAACAATTCAGTTGTTTTGTTGTATAGCTTGAAACCTGAGGCTGCACAAGGCAAGTCTGTAAAATCCTCTAAGTGGATTTGGTCTTGGGATGATAATTAATCTGGGATATTTATGGAAGGGGAACTCGGCTTTTCAGGGTATACCATTTAAGATATTACACTTCGGTTTCCTCCTAAATCGTTTCATTTGAACAGTGCAAGAGAGACAGCTACGAAACTATAATGGGAAATTTTCGATATTTTAAATTTTTTAATTGTTGCCTGCTTTTCTTTTATGTATAGGTTTATGATGCTGAGTTTGGTTAGACATGTAAATAATGTGTTTTTTGTATACTGTGGTAAATTCTTTGTTTTGAAAATAACATTTTATAGGAAATGTATAGAGTTTTTATTCTGCTACATTCTATTCTTCTACATTTTTCTTTATATATTATAGTCAGGAATAAAAATAAAATTTTGTTTGTATAAATATTTTTTTATTTTATTTGGATTGTTTGAAATAGGTGTTAGGAATATTATGTAATGTATCTTCTCATTGTAATAGCAACTAAAAGATGTTCTGCTTTGTGCTTTTTAAAAGTAATATATATAATATATAGGTGCTATGGACAAATTTAGCTTATAAAATGGCATCGTATTTAATATATATTATTTAGAGAGGTAAATATTACATATAAATATTTTGCATTCTTATATCCAGCCAGCAGGTGGAACTTTAGTGTCCTTTTTTCACATTTTCCATTTTTTTCTTAACTTCAGTTGTAAAATGCCTGTTAACTGAACACAATAGCTTTGGCTTAAATTCACATATGCAAATTAATGAATTAAAGTAGTGACCTACCCTCCCTCTTTTCGGTCATTTCATATATTTATGGGTCCTTTGATACCAGAGGCTTTGTAGAACTTTCATGCTTACGGCTCTATTTCTGCTATGAGAGCCAACTCCTGAGTGAAATGGCTGGCTGAGTGGTGTCAGAACACTAAAAAGAAGTTCAAGTGCCACAAGCTTATTTTGGGGAACACATCAGGGAGCAACCTGCTATTGAGGAACTGGCCTGAGTTAATTGCTTGCACAAGTAGATATTTTTCTTCTTTTTGGTTTATGCTATAGTCTTGCTGTAAAAAGCATTCCTGCATTGAGATTGCATTTGTTTGCTTCCCTGCTAATAAAAATTGCAGGACAAACCTGCTTGTTCCTGAATGTACCTGTCTCGTGCATAGCTTATGATATTTTAAAGGCAGTATGGGCCAGGTTTCCACGTATGCACATGGTTATCCACAAACATGTCAAGAAGCGCCACCCAGTGTGGAGTACACTTGACCATCAGGCGGGCAGTCAAATGTAGTCAGCTCGAGAGTTAAGGTCACAGTGCAATGGAGCAACGAGTGAACATCAAGTTCTGCAACAAATTGGGGAAACCAGCGATGAGGACGTATGAAATGTTGGTGCAAGTATACAGACAGGAGCTGAGAGCAGAAAATGTGTTTACGACTGGTTCAAACGCTTTCACAAGGGGAAGGAAAGGACTGAGGATGATCCACGTTCGGGTCGGCTGACGATGAGCAGAACCTCAGACATGATCGAGCGAGTGCGAGAAATGCTGGCACTAGATTGGCAACCGACTCTTCAATTAATGATGGAGGAATTGGGCATTAGCAAGGACACGGTGCACACCATCAGCCGCAAAGATTTAAAGTTTAAGATCTGTTCCAGGTTTGTGCCGCACAAGCTGACAGATGAACGGGAAGAAAAGTGGATGGAAACCTCTGGAGATTTAATTACCATGTGTGACCCGGATCCATCCGTTCTGTGAACAATCGTCACTAGGGGCATGCTTCTAATGAGACAACGGATGTGTCCTGGGGTATTTCCTCACAGATCTGGACCAGGGCATTGCTGAGCTCCTCAACAGACTGAGGTGCAACCTGGCGGCCTCGGGTGGACTGAAACATAATTTCCCAGAGATGTTCTATTGGATTTAGGTCAGGGGAGTGTGAGGGCCATTCAATGGTATCTATTCCTTCATCCTCCAGGTACTGGCTGCATACTCTTGCCTCATGAGGCCGGGCATTATCATGCACCAGGAGGAACCCAATGTTGCAGAGTGCGATTACTGGGTGCAGCGGAGTCCATTCAGATCAGACATTGTGGAGTAACAGGAACTGGCTTCTTTATTGGAACATAACACATTGTAATAAGAACAACAGACAGGGAGAGATAACCAACAAGTTCAGTACAGTGTACAGGAAATTACAACACATCATAGAAATGCATAACATAACACTGTGCATTAGCGACATCTAGTGTCCTATTTGTGAACTGCAGTTAATCTGTAATAGGCTAAGCTTTAAGGTTGTTGTATCTCCAACACCCAGGACCCACTGCACCAGCATAGGTCTGACCATGGCTCCAAGGATTTGATCCCGATACCTAAAGGCAG
This sequence comes from Pelophylax lessonae, assembly GCF_965119305.1. NCBI lineage: Eukaryota > Metazoa > Chordata > Amphibia > Anura > Ranidae > Pelophylax > Pelophylax lessonae. The sequence goes on along the minus strand of NC_138775.1, from coordinate 83,702,019 downwards.
TCAGGGTGCCATTGTCTAGCCTGTAGAGGTCTGTGCGTCCCTCCATGGATATGCCTTCCCAGACCATCACTGACCCAGCCCCAAACCAGTCATGCTGAACAATGTTACAGGCAGCATAAGGTTCTCCATGGCTTCTCCAGACCCTTTCATGTCTGACGCATGTGCTCTGGGTGAACCTGCTCTTATCTGTGAAAAGCACAGGATGCCAGTGGCAGACCTGCCAATTTTGGTGTTCAATGGCAAATGCCAATTGAGCTCCACGGTGCCTTGCAGTGAGGACAGGGCCCACTAGAGGACGTTGGGCCCTCAAGCCACACTTATGAAGTCTGTTTCTGATTGTTTGGTCAGTGACATTCACTCCAGTGGCCGACTGGAGGTAATTTTGTAGGGCTCTGGCAGTGCTCATTCTCTTCCTCCTTGCAAAAAACAGATACCGGTCCTACTGATGGGTTAAAGACCTTCTACGGCCCTGTCCAGCTCTCCTAGAGTAACTGCCTGTCTCTTGGAATCACCTCTATGCCCTTTAGACTGTGCTGGGAGACGACACAAACCTTCTGACAATGGCACATATTGATGTTCCATCCTGGAGGAGTTGGGGACTGCCTGTGCAACCTCTATAGGGTCCAAGTTATGCCTAAAGCTACCAGTGACATTGACCCTAGCCAAATGCAAAACTCGTGAAAAACAGTCAGAAAAGATGAGTAGGGATAAAAAATGTCAGTGGCCCCCACCTGTAAAACCATTCCTTTTTTGGAGCCTGTCTCATTGTTGCCCATCTAGTGCACCTGTTGTTAATTAGATTCAGCTTTGATGTTAATGAAATTAAAAACCACCTCTGCTACTTAACTGGCCAGATCAATATCACAGAATTTTAATTGACTTGATGCAATAATCTGGTTAAAAAGTGTTACTTTAATATTTTACTTAGTATAATACATTTTTACTTTATTTTTTTTTTTTTTTTTTTGGATAGGATTTTATATATATATATATATATATATATATATATATATATATATATACACACACAGTATCTCACAAAAGTGAGTACACCCCTCACATTTTTGTAAATATTTTATTATATAATTTGTTGTGACAACACTGAAGAAATTACACTTTGCTACAATGTAAAGTAGTGAGTGTACTGCTTGTTATACCCCTAATTGAAAATGCCCAAATTGGGTCCAATTTGCTTTTTTCCCTCCCCGGTTTCATGTGACTCATTAGTGTTACAAGGTCTCAAGTGTGAATGGGGAGCAGGTGTGTTAAATTTGGTGTTATCACTCTCACTCTCATGCTGGTAACTGCAAGTTCAACATGGCACCTCATGGCAAAGACATCTCTGAGGATCTGAAAAAAAAGAATTGTCGCTCTACATAAAGATGGCCTAGGCTATAAGCGGATTGCCAAGACCCTAAAGCTGAGCTGCAGCACGGTGGCCAAGACCATATAGCGGTTTAACAGGACAGGTTCCACTCCGAACATGTCTCGCCATGGTCGACCAAAGAAGTTGAGTGCACTTGCTCAGCGTCATATCCAGAGGTTGTCTTTAGGTAATAGAGGTATGAGTGCTGCCAGCATTGCTGCAGAGGTTGAAGGGGTGGGGGGGTCAGCCTATCAGTGCTCAGACCATACGCCGCACACTGCATCAAATTAGTCTGCATGGCTGTCGAAGGAAGGAAGCTTCTTTTAAAGATGATGCACAAGAAATCCTGCATCAGTTTACTGAAAACTAAGGACATGTATTACTGGGACCATGTCCTGTGGTCTGATGAAACCAAGATAAACCTATTTGGTTCAGATGGTGTCAAGCGTGTGTGGTGGTACCCAGGTGGGGAGTACAAAGACAATTGTGTCTTGCCTACAACCAAGCATGGTGGGGGGAGTGTCATGGTCTGGGGCTGCATGAGTGCTGCCGCCACTGGGGAGCTACAGTTCATTGAGGGAACCATGAATGCCAACATGTAATGTGACATACTGAAGCAGAGCATGATCCCCTCCCTTGGGGACTGGGCCGAAGGGCAGTATTCCAACATGATACTGACCTGAAACACACCTCCAAGAGGACCACTGCCTTGCTAAAGAAGCTGAGGGACAGCAAATTTACAGTTATACAAGCTGTACACTCACTACTTTACATGGTAGCAAAGTGTTGTTTCTTCATTGTTATCACATGAAAAGATATGCATCTATATAAAATGAGTTTCACTTTTTGAAAATAAAATACTGAAATAAATGTAACTTTTTGATGCTATTCTAATTTTATAAGATGCACCTGTATATTTGTAGCGTTACTTATCTCTCTCCAAAGCCCTAAATCCCATGTCTTTCTGCTGCTTTGCTCCTCTGTTATCAGCATAGAAACTTCTGACAAGTTCTCCAACACATGAGATGAAAGCAGCAGGAAATTTGTGACGGGAAGGTAACTTGGAGACAAATAAGCATAGAGAGCTGGTCTATTCACAGCACATCTTTGCAAGTTTCTTTGCTCCTATGCCTATGTGTAGGGGGGGATGTTTGTGCCTTTCCTCCAATCAGCTCACACACAGTGTATGCCCAGACTCCCCTCCCACTGCTGAAACAGGAAGTACAATTTCTAACACAATGTGCACTTTCTAAAGAGTCTAGAAAGCAGAAGACATCAGATATACATGTAAAATGTATGTAGGGAGATTTATTTAATCACTGTGTATCATCTGAGGCTGTTCACTTCACTGGGCATATGTGAGGCTTTATATCCACTTTAAATAAAGGATTCTCTGACAGCCCAGCATGATGCTATTTGAAAAACTCTGCTGCTGGTAAACTGTTACTTTCTCTGGCACCATACAAAGAAAGCTTACAGACAGAGCCTTAGGATGGTTTAAGGACACAGGGATAGGGGAAGAGAAGTATGGGGGTATATTTTAAAGAGACTGTCAATTTGGCCATGGAAAGGTGAAGTGACAGAGTCTCTTAAAGAAGGAAAAAAGTCCATGAGTGAACGCCCTTGAATATTTTGTGTTGCATTTGGCATGGATAGCTCCCAAATTTAGGATAAAAGTATATTTGGTAAGACCTCTAGCAATCCAAGAGAAGATTGAAGCTTTCATTAATAGTACTCTGCTTTCTGTTAGCAGGATCTCTGTTGATAAGCTAATAGACTAGCACTTTCCTAATACCACTTTCCTAATACTAGCACTTTCCTAATAGCACTGTAGATTTGTTTTTAATTACTAATTTGTATCAGAGAGTGAGGCAACAGCTTGACTGGTTTACAGAAGGTAAAAAGGAAGAAGGCATTTATAATCCTCCTTGAATAGTCTGACTACATATTCACTCTCAATGTGTAATACATCAGGTTCTTGGAGATCAGTGCCTTTTTGCTACAGAATCTACTACCTGGAGAATTTGCATGAATGCCTTACTAAGTAAATTGTTTGTCTTTGAGAGTTAAGATCAATAGCCCTGGAAGATTGTTTGTATTGATGTACTTTAGTATGGATGACTAAACAGCTGTTTGGGAGTAGACTGTTGTTAAATGATCAGCAGGAAAAAATTGGCTTTTTTCTTTGAGCATTTAAATTCCATTTTATTGAAAAAGGTATTACAAAGTGCCTGCCTAACCGTGTTCCCTTCCATTGGAACGTTTCCTTTTATTGACAGTTTAAGGCTCCATGCACACTGGCTTAAAAAAATGCTGCTTCTACAGGAGTTTTGTGTTCTGCCTGTAGAAACAGCTCAATGTTATCCTATGTGTCCATGCACATTAGGATGAATACAGGCCATTCTCTTTCGTTCATTGACGGACACAGCTCCTGATTCTTCTTAACCATTGCTTTATACTGCCCCCTACAGTAGTAGGACACTAGGCAGGAAAAAGCTTGACTACATCTATGGGCAGTCCCAGGGGTTATACACCCACTCTCCGCTATAGGCACAGGTTTTTTTCTGCCTTGTCAGGAGTAAGGACCTAGTTCCTTGCTGGGATCTCTGGTCCTGACGATTTTTTTCATTTTAAATGGAATTTTTTTCCTATCTTTATTTTGTTCGTGTGAGAATCAAAATCAATTGCCGGACTGGCTAAACTATTACGATGGGACCTGGAGGGGAAACAGCTTCCCCCTGTCTTGTGGAGCTGGTGGATCAGCAGTTGTTCTTTCGGCGTATTATCTGGCTGAAATACTGGTCTGCGGACCAGACTTCTAAAAAGGCCTTATCTGATCTCCCCCTTGTAGGGCATTGCCTGTTTGGAGCTTCCTTGTATGACATCATTAAGGGTCTCACAGGGGGGAAGAGTACTCTTCTTCCGCAGACTACCAAGGGCAAGGAGCCCCGTTGTAGATGTGGGCCATTCTCCTCGGCTCATAAGAGGTTTTTTTTCATCTCTCGAGACAAGGGATAAAAAGTTTAGGCCTCCTCCGGAGGTTCCAAGAGGACTTGGTCTGGCAAGCCAAGAGCGGGCTCTTTCAGACCTGTGGACAACGCTCCTTTTGCATGAAGGGGTGCCCTCACCCGTATCTGGAGTGGGGGGACATCTTTGCTGGTTTCCAGATCCATGGATTTCCCTGGTATAGGACATGTGGGTCCATGAAATTATTCGGTCAGGCTACGAGATCGAGTTAGGTCTTATCCTCCGGAAAGTTTTTTTCCTTGCAACCTGCACTTGTCCCCAGATCACTTACGGGTCTCTTTGGGTTAGTACAAGACTTGTACCTTCAAGGGGTGGTTGTTCCAGTTTTTCTATTTTGGAACGTTTTCAGGGGTTTTTACTAAAACCTCTTTACAGTTCCCAGGAAGGAAGGCAATGTACGTCCAATTCTGTAACTCAAGGCGCTTAACTGCTTGTGCGAGTACAGAAGTTCCGCATGGAGTCCATTCACACAGTAGTGGCATCCCTACGTCAGGGGGATTTGTTTCTCGCTTCTATTGACATCAAGGATACCTACCTGCACATTCTAATATTTGCCGGTCACCAACGCTTCCTCTGTTTTGTCGTGGGCAAGGAGCATTATCGGTTTGTGGCGTGCACCTTTGATCTCGCCTCCGCTCCTCGGGTCTTCACAAAAGTGTTGGCCTCGGTGCTGGCATTGTTTGAGTCAGCAGGGGATTGCAGTACCGGGGTACCTGGACAATCTTCTTCTGTGAGCAGAGTCTCAACTGCTCACATGCACAACTGGAGATTGCTCTGCGAACTCTGAGGGAGTTCGGTATGATTCTGAACCTTCGGGAGCCTGCTTTGGTTCTGTCCACCAAAACTAGACTATCTGGGTCTAACTCTGGTCTTGGCCTCAGCCAGCATGTTTCTTCCTCTGGAAAAAATCCAGACATGGCAGGAGGCAAATCCAGCTAAAGCAAAAGAGACAGCAAAGAAGCAGAGCCTTCAGCTACCTGTGTCATAATATCTTGCCGCAAACACAGGTAGCTGAAGGCTCTGCTTCTTTGCTGTCTCTTTTGCTTTAGCTGGATTTCTATGAGCAGGATTGCTTTCTTCTGGGTTCCAGCTGCCCCCACCCAGCCTTTATTGAGGCTGGTCAGCACGCAATACCGAGACCATATATCCAAGACTCTGTTTAATTTCAGAACATACCTTGTCATCCTTAAACGGCACTCCTGATGTTTGACTTAAGCACGTTGATTACTTGTTTTTAACATTCAGGCAGGCTATCTATTCTAGTCACTACAGTGGATTATACCACTTTCCAAGGGCACCTCTGAAGAAGGAGTATTCATTGACACTCCGAAACGCGTCGGATATTTACCCTGGGGTCATGTGGTTATTTTCCATCTGTTGCATGTGATGTATTATACAGCTTGCCAAATCTTTTAATCAATTTTTTGTATTGAATTTTCTAATAAACATTATAAAACGTTATTTCTGTGCATGTTACAATTTAGTGCCTAAAAAGTCCCACCATAAGGGGAATTTCTCTTTTCACCATTTTTTTGGGATGTGGCACATGTGGGATTATCCAACATGAACATATCTTTGTACAGTTGGTTATGGTTGAGCTCCATGTTACCTGGTTGGCTATGGTTAGCCTTGGGAATTTTTTTCTGCATTTTTCCAACCCCTCATGTTTAATTAACACTGCTTTGGGACATTCCAATGGTTCAGAAGAATCAGGAGCTGTGTCTGTCAGTGAACGAAAGAGAAGATGGGATTTTTGACTTACCGTAAAATCCATTTCTCTGATGTTCATTGGCGGACACAGCCCCCACCCCTCTGTGGAGTTGGCTTTCTTCTGACACTGAGTGCCTATAGCTGAGAGTGGGTGCATACCCCCTGGGACTGCCCATAGCGTGGATCTGCAGTCTGCACGCTCTCACTCGCCAGACTGGGGAGACCCTCTGGATCTAGATTATCCAGTCTATCGCCCAGTCCGGCAGTTGATTGTTATTTTGTTCCAAGCTTTTTGTTGCCTAGTGTCCTACTCCTGTAGGGGGCAGTATAACCTAATGGTTAAGAAGAATCAGGAGTGTGTCCGTCAATGAGCCAATCCTGTTTAATTTATTCATAAATGATCTAGAGGAGGGGATATCTAGTACAATTTCAGTATTTGCGGATGATACTAAACTAAGCATGCCAATATCTTCTATGCAGGATGTGGAAACCTTACAAGCGGACCTGAACAAAATAACGGGGTGGGCAACTACATGGCAGATGAGGTTTAATGTTGAAAAATGTAAAGTAATGCACTTGGGGGCCAGAAACCAGAAAGCAAGCTACTCACTAGGGGGGAACCTCTGGGTGAGTCTAGGATGGAAAAGGACCTGGGGGTACTGGTAGACAACAGGCTTGGCAGTGGCATGCAATGCCAAGCCCCTGCAAGCAAAGCCAACAGAATACTGGGATGTATAAAAAAGGGGATTCACTCCAGAAATAAAGAGATTATTCTCCCGCTCTACAAGACTCTGGTCCGGCCACATTTGTAGTATGCTGTCCAGTTCTGGGCACCGGTCCTCAGGAAGGATGTGCTGGAATTGGAAAGAGTCCAGAGAAGGGCAACAAAAATAATTAGGGGAATGGAGGACATCAGCTATGAGGAAAGACTACAAGCACTGAACTTATTCTCTCTGGAGAAGAGACGATTGAGGGGGGATATGATATCAATGTACAAATACTGTACTGGCGACCCTAGCATAAGGAACAAACTATTCAGAGAGAGGAGATACAATAAGACACGTGGCCATTCACTAAAACTAGAGGAAAGGCGGTTTAACCTTAAAATGCGTAAGGGGTTCTTCACTGTAAGAGCAGTAAGGATGTGGAATTCTCTTCCACAAGCAGTCGTATCAGCTGGGAGCATTGATAGTTTCAAAAAACTATTAGATGGGCTTCTTGGAGACCACAACATACAGGGGTACACAATGTACGGTTAAAAGCAAACACACACACATCATAGGTTGAACTGGATGGACTGATGTCTTTTTTCAACCTCACTAACTATGTAACTATGAACATCAGAGAAATGGATTTTATGGTAAGTCAAAATTCCCATAATTTCAATCTCAACTTTTAGAGGCAGGAAAAACAACCCTTCTGGTTTGCGTTCGGATTGGAGCTTTCTGGCATAAAAAAAACGCTAAACTCTCCTAAACTCATCTAAAATTTGTACAAAAAAGGCTGTATATTAGTTGTAGTCTGCTAAGAGAACTGGTATTTTATTATTTTTTTCAAATATAAACTTTATTGAGTTTCAGAGTGAGGCGGTCCTCTAAAATGCATAGCCGCAACACATCAAGAAAAAGAAAACCATCAGATCACATATTACAAATCCAAAGGTACAGTGAAACTTGCAGTATAAGACAAATTGAAACATATCAGTGAAGGGTAACACAGTCCACTCTCTCTCTCTCTCAATGTAACCGCAGCAGAACTTGTAAAATATAACCATGGAAATGTGGCGCTACCCACTCCTTCCATTTTCTAAGGGAGAAAAAGGAACAGTAAGAGCAGCTAGTAAAGCCAGGAAATAGAGTGAAGAGAGAGGGGAAAAAAACAAAGGGGGGAGTAATTTCCCCGCACCCAATGGCAATGAATTTGAATAATTAATCGATCTAACCAGGGGAAACATACAGGGGAGACTTTGGTCCTAGAAGAGCCACACCCTTACCCGAGAGGACAAACAGGTTCCATATATCCCATGTCTTGGAATAGCTTTCACTGTTGTGTTGAGCTGTAAATATCAAGTCTTCCATTTTGTTTTATTTTGTTTATATTTTTCCAATAAAGGGGAATACAGGACTTGGCAGTGTTCAACAGGTGGCGCACTATAGATTTTTTTATATTTTTTTGCCGGAATATTGGTTACGTGTAAGAGAAAAAAGGCTGGCACCTCATATTCCGTAAATTTTTGGGTGATCCTTCTGACCTCCTTCCAGAAATGCATCAGTTTGGGGCAGGACCAGAAAATATGGAGCATTGTACCGATCTCCTTATGACATCTCCAGCAACTGTCCGAGGTGATAGGAAAGAATTTATGCAACCTGTAAGGAGTGAGGTACCACCTAGTCAGGATTTTAAAATTAGTTTCTTTGAACTTGGTACAGATTTAGGATTTGAAGACGAATCTGTTCATGTGAGAACTGGTATTTTTTTAAGCTCAGTGTCAATGGAGCCTAACCATTTTTATACATTTATTCCAAGGTACCACAAATACCATCAAACTGATAAAATCCCCAAACCCTTTAAGCGTATTTAAACCCAGGAGAAAAAATTCAATATATTGAAATATACCAATAATTTGGCTAGGTCTACACTAGTGCAGCTGCGAACAGATCCAATTTTCAGTGCAATTTCGTAATGCATCTTTGACAAGTTTTTCATGCTTCATGCATTTTTTTGAGGAGTTGACTGGATTTTATACACGTTTTCCCAGACATTCGCTAAAATGCATGTACAGTATATGGGTTTTACATGCGTTTTACACTAGTTTATGGTGTGTTTTCATTGAAGTCTATGGAGCCAAAATAGTGCTGCAGCCGCACTAAAGGAACGTTCCCGAAAATGTGCTGCAATGTATTGATGTGAATGGCCACCATTGAAAATTGTGATTTCCATTTGTCTTGCAATTCTATGCAATGAAGTCACACCTGAAATCGCAACGGTGTGAACCAGGTATTAGATGTGATGGGGTGGCTGTATTCATTTTCATTTTTAGACCTTTTTCCTTTATTTTTCAAGCTACTTGCTATTGGAGCACTTGTGTGGGCTCGCTCCCGAGCCTCGCTGTCTGCGTCTATTGACACAGACAGTGGGACTCTGCCCTTCTCCCTCGTCACCAGCTGTCATCGATGCTGCTTTGTCCAAGCCAATGAGGAGGGAGAGAGCAGAGAACGCCTCTGCACTTGTGCACATTACTGGATCAGGCTCAGGTAAGTATTTAGGGGGGGGGGTATGCATGCAGAAGGTGTTTTATCTTAATGCATAGAATGAAATAATGTAAAAAACTTCTGCCTTTATATATCTCTCTTTAAGTCTCTCATTTTTCAACTTTTTATCAGAGCAAGCTGTCCAGCAAAAGTGGCAGTTAGAGGGTTAAAACTGACATGGGTGCTTATAATGATCATCTTTTATCCATTTATGTAAAACATTTTTCCCAAAAAAAACAAACTGTTGCAATAACTGCCTAAAAAGTGTTACATGGAGTTTGGCTTCAATTTGTTTGTGTTTCTAAACCTGCTAGTCCATCTAACTTAAAGAAACAGAAAAGATTACAGAGGTTTATTATTTCATTACTCTATACAAAACTAAAAAAAAGTTATGTACCTAATAGCTCAAGTTTGCCCTACTTATATTTAACTTTGCTACACAATATAACCAAGGCTGTAATTAGGCATCATGCTGCCCTAGGCACACTGGATTGATGTATCCTTCTCATGTGAATTTTTTAAAAGAACTAATTCTAGAATGTGCTGGTGTAAACAGCAGATGACATGCTTTATATGCAGGCCTACTTTTCAACTGTACAGTCCACCAAAAAGAGAAAGGAAATATTGCTTCATGTTTCCTAAGCTATTAAGGTCTCTTCCACATCTAATGCCTTCCCTTCCCCTTTATTTTTCTTGACAAATTTATCTACAGATGTCCAGAAATGGTCATAAATGGAAATTTAAAAAATTCAATACTAACGAAATACTGACTCCTAAATAAAACCCCATTTTTATTTAAAACCATTTGGTTGTCTTTTTCCTAAGCCCTTTTCAGAGAGGAAATGCTGCGGCTCCCTGTTGACCCATTTACCAAACACTACCAGGGTCGGTATACTGGCTTAGTATGGGTTCACATATGTGCAGTCCAAATTACAGGTCTGTTTTCACTGCAAATTTCCAAAGTAGTTGTTCAAGCAGGTTCAGGTGCAATTTAGATATGGTTCTGATGCACTTCCAGCATTTTTAACAATAGCTGATTGTTAAGGAGCAGACCGAAAAGCCGGCCACCATGTCCTTCACAACCAGTGACTCATTAGCTGTTAGCGTGGTTCCCCTCTGATAGCTACAGTAAATGTAAACAAAAGAATTTCTGGCAATAAAACTTGAGAAAAAAACAGCATGGGGTCCCCCTATAATCCATACCAGACCCTTTTCAGGGCATGCAGCCTGGCAGGCCAGGAAAGGGGGGAGGACAAGTGAGTGCCCCCTCCCTCCTGAACGGTGGGGGGGGGTGTGCTTTGTTGGGTACAAGGGCCTCTCCTCCACAACCCTGGCTGGTGGTCGTGAGGGATCCGCAGGCGGGGGGCTTATCAAAATCTGGAAGCCCCCTTTAACATGGGGGCCCCCTACTCAAAAAAAAAAAAAAGCATGCTTTCGTCAATAACATCACAAGGAGATGGGGCCACACGTTGACCTCACGGGGTGCCCCAATCCCTTTGTTTATTTAGTAGCAGAACTGTCAGAGAGTGGGGGCCAGTATCGGGTACAGACCTGTTATATTTTTTTTTTGTGTCAGCGGTGACGTTCATCGTGATTGACGCTGGATTTACCTTGGGGGAAATTGTTTTTGTTTTTAATATAGTATATGTCAAAAACTGTCTGTTCCCCATACTCATTCATATGGGGGGTGGGATCTAGGGGGGCCCCTTGTTAAAGGGGGATTCCAGATTTCGATAAGCCCCCTGCCTGAAGACCCTCACAACCACCGGCCAGGGTTGTGGGGAAGAGGCTCTTGTCACCATCAACATGGGAAAAAGGTGCTTTAGGGGGAGCCCCCCTACCCCAAAGCACACCCCCCATGTTGACTGCACTTGGCCTGGTATGGTACAGGGGCAGGGGTTTTTCGTGCTGCATGCTTCTCTAAGGGTCCAGTCTGGTATGGATTGGGGGGGGGGTTCTCAATCTTAAATTGTGTTCAAAACTGATGACATGTGCGATTCAGAAGCATTCCCATAGGAGTCGATGAGCCTGGAATTCGCACCTGAACCGCACTGCAGTGCTCAGAAGACGCACAGGACTTTTTTTTTAATTCGCACTGCGTATGCAGCGCATATTTGTGAACGGCTTCAGTGGAAACCAATGTTATTTTACATGTCATGCGAATTGAATGCAGTTCAAAACGCATCCAATTCACATATATGTGAACCAGGACTTAAAGTGGTTTTAACCACTTTAGGAACGGAGGATTTTCCTGCTTTACGTCCAGGCCACTTTTTGCGATTCGGCACTGTGCGAATTTAACTGACAATTGCGCGGTCATGCAATGCCGTACCCAAACTAAATTTGCATCCTTTTTTTCCCACAAACAGAGCTATTGGTATTTGATCACCTCTGCGCTGTTCATTTTTTGCGATAATGATAAAAAAAAACGACAATTTTGAAAAAATAACAAAATTTTTCTATTTTGACAGTTAAAAAATATCCAATATATTTAATTTTTGTCATATATTTAGGCCAAAATGGATTTAGCTACATGTCTTTGACAAAAAAATTCTCAATGAGCGTATTTTTAACCGCTTTAAGACCGGGCGATTTTAACCCATTCCTGACCAGGCCATATTTTGCGATTCGGCACTGCGTTATTTTAACGGACAATTGCGTGGTCGTGCAACGCTGTACCCAAATTAATTTTATGTCCTTTTTTTCCCCACAAATAGAGCTTTCTTTTGGTGGTATTTGATCACCTGTGCAATTTTTACTTTTTGCGCTATAAACAAAAAAATTGCGACAATTTTGAAAAAATAACAATATTTTTCAAATTTTTTTATATGAAATTCCCCTCCAAAAAAATGTAAAAATCTAGATTTTTTAAAATTTTAGGCCAATTTGTTTTCTGCTACATATGTTTGGTAAAAAAAAATCGCAATGAGCGTATTTTGATAGGTTTGCGCAAAATTTATCGCAGCTACTAACTCCGGGAAATTTATGTCATTTTTATTGTTTTTTTTTTAACTAGTAATGGCGGCGATCTGCGATTTTCTTTTTTGCGGGACTGCGACATTGTGGCGGACAGATTGGACCCCTAACTGACATTTTTGACACTTTTGGGGGTACCAGTGACATTACTACAGTAATCAGTGCTATACATATGCACTGTTACTGTAAAAATGACACTGGCAGGGAAGGGGTTAACTTTTATTGGTGATCAAGGGGTTAATATATGACTGGTGCTTACTGACGTGTGTGGGGGGAGGGGACTGTGTGACACGCTATGCTGAATCCTGTAATCTGTCCCTGCCTGTCACTTAGGAGATCCGCCCGCTTTGTTTACACAAGCAGGCGGATCTCCTCACTCAATCCCTGACGATTGGGGAAGAGCGGCGGTGATCACCACCTCTCCTCCCCTGGCTGACTCCCGCTGTGTCTGAATACAGCGGGAGCGAGCCTCGGGAGGCGCGCGCGCGGCGCCCACAAGCGGAGGAGTCCAGCGACGTAGACCTACGTCACTGGACGATAACGAGCCACTTTGCCGCAGTACGCTCCATGTGAGCGGTCGGCAAGTGGTTAAACTCTTACATATACCCATACATAAGTTTTACATGCATATCTGCTGTCTTCAGCTTTCTACACTACACAAGTGCTGTACGTGTTAGAAATCCTTTTTCCTCTTCCAGCAGTGAGTGTTGAGTCTGGACTAACACTGTTCGTGAGCTGATTGGAGGAAAAGCACACATATCCCCCCTCCACATAGGCATAGGAATGAAGAACCTTGCAGAGCTGCAGTCTGAATAGACATTTCTCTCTCTCATTATCTATATCTAAGCACCCTCCCTGACACAAATTTCCGGGTGCGTTTATCTTGTGTGTGTCGGAGAGCTTGTCAGAAGTTATCATGCTGATAACAGAGGAACGGAGCAGCAGAAAACCACAGCAATTAGGGCTTTGGAGAGAGATAAGTAAACACTATATATATATATATATATATATATATATATATATGTGTCTAGGTCAAATTTCATGAATGGAGCTTACAACCACTTTAAAGTATAACTAAAGGCAACATTTTTTTTCTAGTTTTGGATAAAGTGCAGAGGGAGTGGAATACTTGTCAGTTTTTTTGTGCAGAGTAACGTGCTGACATCACCGCGATCCTCAAGTCCTGGAACTACGGGTTGCTGCTAATCTGCCGGCCGGCTTGTTTGTTTTTAAGGAGAATATACATTTTATTTGATGTAAGTGCAATACTGTGATTACGCTGAATAAAGTTTTAGGGATTTTATGCTATGGTGAGCGTTTTATATTTTGGGGATCTCATGTGATAACGTCTTATGGGTGGTTGGTCTGCATGTCCAAAGAGGTTCCTCGGATGGTGTAAAGGCTCGGACCCTTGCGCTGTTATGGCAGCAGGGGATATCGGTCCTGGGTTCCCTGGACGATCTGCTTCTCCATGCGTTGTCTCCTACGGTGCTGGAAACAAATTTGAAAATCACCATGAGAACTCTGGAGGGGTTTGGGTGGATTCTGAACCTTCAGAAGTCGTCCCTGGTTCCTTCCATGAGACTGGACTACCTGGGCCTGGACTCCAAAAACTTCAGACTACAGTTCAGCTGTTGCTGTCCAGCAAATGGTCGTCCTTTCTGACCTGTATGAGAGTTCTGGGACTGATGGTATCATCCTTCGTGGTGGTCCCCTTCATTCAATTTCACACGAGGATCCTCCAGATGGAAATCCTTCCCAAATGGTCCCCGATTCTCAAGCAAAGAAAACCCTTCCTCTCATTATATTGGAGGCAAGTCTGTCCGGGGGGGGGGGGGGAGAGTTCTTGGCAGGTTATCTGCTGAGGAATCCAGGTTACCGTTCAATGTTCTGAAGCTGAGAGCGATCCGGCTTTGCCTAGTCCACTGGACCGGGTGCCTGCAGGGTTGCCTAGTGCCCATTCAATTATTCAATTGGACCATGGCTTATGTCTCAATCACCAAGGGGGCACCAAAAGTGTCCTTGCGCCCTTGGAAGTGGCAGGCATCCTTCGTTGGGCGGCATGCTTTTGTTTCAGCTCTCTCTGCTGTTCACATTCAAGGAGTGAAAAATTGGCAGGCGGATTACCTCAGTCGACAGGCCTTGGATGCAGGGGAATGGTCCCTCCATCCGGAGGTGTTCCAGCAGTTGTGCCTTCCTTGGGGCACTCTAGATGTAGATCTGTTGGCGTCACGGGTCAACAGAAAAGTAGGAGGTTTGTGGCCCGCTCCCGGGACCCTCTGGCAGACGTCGCAGGCGTGCTGGTGGCCCCGTGGGGTCTGTATCAGCTGATGTATGCCTTTCCTCCTCTCAAGTTGCTGCCAAGACTTCTTTGCAGGATCGAGACGGAACGTATTCTTGTCATTCTTATGGTTCTGGACTGGCCTCGTCGAGCTTGGTACACCAACCTAGTCAAGCTAGTCGCAGACGCTCCTTGGAGACTTCCTCTCAGGGATAAATTACTGTCTCAAGGGCCAATCTTCCATCATGCTTTATGGTCGCTGGCTTTGACGGCTTGGCTGTTGAAAGCCAGGTGCTGAAGGACCGGGCTTTGTCTGCTTCAGTGATTCCTACTCTGCCTAAAGCGAGGAAAGCAACTTCTAGGAAGATTTATCACCGTACGTGGAAGTCGCCTATTGTGTGGTGTGAGTCTCTTGGGGCTCCCCCTCGCTCTTACTCGGTGGCTCGGATATTAGCTTTTCTTCAACGGGGAGTTGATCAAAAGTTGGCCTTGAGTTCTATCAAGAGTCAAGTTTCGGCCTTGGTGATTGTTTTCCAAAGGCCATTGGCCACCCATTCCCTGGTGTGTAACTTCATCCAGGGGGTGGGACAATTGGTACCTCCAGTGGGACCTCTGTTGCCACCTTGGGACCTTAATTTGGTGCTGTCGGTTCTTCAGAAACCTCCTTTTGAAAGTATTCGGGAGATTCCCCTGCTTACCTTATCCCAGAAGGTAGCCTTCTTGGTGGCTATTACTTCTGCATGCAGGGTGTCGGAACTGTTCAATTAAGGGTCAGGTTCCACCTCTCCCTGTTAAGGCGCATTCTACTTGGGCGCTTATTGCTTCCTGGGCTTTTTGCCATCAGCTATCTGTGGTTCAGGTTTGCAAGGCGGCTACCTGGTCGTCTGTTCACACCTTTACCAAATTTTATAAGGTGGATGTGCTGGCATCTGCCAATGCCTCTTTGGCCGCAAAGTTTAGGGGGCTTTTTGGCCTTCCTTGAGGGTGTTTACTGTTTGTTTCAGGTGGGCCTCATCTTGTTTTTCTGATGAGTCCTATGTTGCCTGGTTGGCTATGTTTAGCCTTCGGGACTTGTTTTTTTCTGCTATTCCCTCCCCTCATTTTATGGCACTGCTTTGGGACGTCCCTACTGATATGCATAAGGAACTGCGTCCGTTAATGAACGACAGAGAAAACTGGATTTTCGACTTACCGTAAAATCCTTTTCTCAAGTTCATTGATGGACGCAGTCCCCACCCCTCTATTTTGAGTTGGGTAGGTATTACTTTTCTGACACTGCTTTGACACAAAACTGACATCTTATGCAAGAAGAGAGAGGGTGTACCCTCTGGGACTGCCCATAGGCGTAGCCAGAACTTTTTTTCTGCCTAGTGTCCTATTCCTGTAGGGGGCAGTATAACCTACTGATATGCATCAGGAACTGCATCCGTCAATGAACTTAAGAGAAAAGGATTGTATGCCAGTTATCAATGTTTTCCCACACCCCCACCTTCCCTCCTTTCCCCCCTACCCCCTCTTCTCCCTATCCTCTTTAAGCCACGGCCTCTTACTTTCCTTTTTCCATTAAATCAGATGTTATCATTCACTTTAACTACACTCCTCCTACCTACCTGGAACTTAGAACAAATTATATAAGTTTTATTGCTCATATGTTTCCTTATTGGATTTTAATGTTCCAATGTTATATGTATAACCCTATGTACTGTATTTGTTCTATCTTGTTCATCTATAATAAAAAGATATTAAACCAAAAACAATACTGGGCTACTTTGTTACTAGGCTTGCACGGATGCTGAGTATTTTCACGGGAACTCGTGAAAATGCTCTTATGTCCAAAACTGATACCCTGCAATTTGAGCCTATACAAAATGAACTTTGTCATAGTGATTTCAGCTTGGGTTCACATATGATCAGTGGGGAAACCGCATGCAATTTAGACAGGATTCGCACAGCAAATGTATCGGTTCTTGGTATCGGCGAGTACTTGACCGAAATTATTGGTACTCGTACTTTCCAATAAAAATCTGATATCTGTGCAACCCTACTTTGTGCCTATTGTTCCCAGATGTTTACACTAAAGAATTTACAAAAAACTACAACCATTTATGAAACTAAAGCAGTCGCTGTCAAGTGTTCTGGAGGCAATCCTCTGCTGCCTTCTGAATACCTGTTGTGTTTTTTTTTTTTTTACAAACCGCAATTTATAATCGAGCTAATGCATAACAAACACAAGCCGAGTGCTTGGCTTCTAATTGCTGTGCGGCCCTGTTGACTTGAATGGCCAACTTTGACAGGCAGTGCCCCCCTTCTCCTTAGCAGGGTTCCCCCTGCGTAGGTGCACTCATCTGCCCCCTGTCCCCCCCCGGCCCCTTTTTGGGGGCATGTGTGTATTTGGTCTGGTGCTGGGCCGGGAAAGTAGTGGGTGGGTGCTGCTGCCAGCCCCCTTTTTGGGGTGTCCGTACCTACCTGGGTGCTGCGGGGTCCCCTCCTGGGGTCTGTGTTTTCCCCTGGAGTCCAGGGTCCCATGCAGTGCCGCCATTTTGCCGTGGATTCTGTATTCCCGGCTTCGGGGGGCGCCCAAGTTTGTGTAGTCCAGCGGCCATGTTTTTGGTTTCCCATAGAATTTAACGGTTGCCATTTTTTTGTAGTCTAAAGCGGTGATAGGCTGCAGGGGCCTCTAGTGTCAGGTCGACGATTCCTCTTTCCATCGCAGTGTGGCAGACTGTTTTCCGCTCTCCAGCTTGGGTGGCGAGTCTCTGGGGGTACACTATCCTTCCTCTGCTGTATTCTGCGCCGCGGGTGCGCTAATTCTTGTGGTGCGTGAGGGGATCCTCCATTTGCTTTTATTTGTGCATGGCGCAGCTCCGATTAACCCTTTATTGTCCATGGGGCCTTTGGCGTGCGTATCACCACCTGATCCACTTCTGGAAGCTGCGGGACCCTCTGGGTATGTCTGCCCTGGCGGCCTGACGGCAGCCCTGCAGTCACTAGTATCCAAAGTAAATATGGCCCTGCAAAGGAGGCCTAGCAAGAAGCACCCCCCGCCTTCACCAATATCCTCTGCTTCCTCGGATTGTGAGGTGGATCTGGCCGCTGCGGACGAGGGTCAGCCCACTGGGTCTGCGCCCATGCACGCTGAGTGCTCTAATAGTGAGGATGAGTCCTCCTCTGCAGCTGCACATGAAAAAGCATTGGTGGAGGTCCTAATTGTGTCAGTGCGAGAAACTGTAAAGTTTGAGGACTCAGCCGACACCGGTGCAGTTTGGCACCCGCAAATATTCAAAGGTGACCAAGGTGTTTCCCTTTCCTGCCTATTTTGACGAGATTGTCACTAGTCAGTGGGGTTCCCAGAAACGCATGGTTTGAATACCTCGGAGATATCCATTTGAGGAGTCTCTTCTGAAGAAGCTAACAGCTCCACCGTCGGTGGACTCCCATGTTTCCAGGCTAAATAAGGCCCCACTGTTACAGGTCCTTTTTGTCCTCCCGTACTTTAAGGACCCCATGGACAAAAGGGCTTAGGCTCTGCTCTGGTACCTTTTCACCATGGCTGATTCAGTTTTGAGACCGGTGTTTGTTATCACCTTTGTATCCCAGACCTTAATGGAATGGGCTAAGATTTTATGCCAGGATCTGGAAAGGAGTCAACACCCTTCTGATCCAGGGTTTACAGTATATTTGTGATATTCCTGGCTGACAGGATTTCTGTGACGGCGGTGATCCTTCACCGCATGATATGGTTGAAGTACTGGTCGGCCGACCAGGCTTTAAAAAGGTGCTGACTGATCTTCCTTTTGTAGGTGACCATTTGTTCGGTGCCTCTATGGCAGAGATCATTGCTTCCGCAGGTTGCAAAGGGCAGGGAACCTCGTCGTAAACGTGGTCCTTTCTTCTCGGCTCGCAAACGGCCCTTTCATCCGTCTGGATCGAAGTAAAAGGTCCACCCGTAACTTTTCGGGAGGCTCCAAGAGACCCTGGAATGGTAAGTCCAAAGCAGGCACTTTTTGTTCCGCAGACAAACCTTCACCAGCCTGGAGGGGTGCCCTCACCCGCATCTAGAGTGGGGGAACATCTTTGCCTTTTTCTTGATCTGTGGACCTTGCTCATTCAGGACAATTGGGTCCACAAGCTGATTCGTTTCAGTTACAAGATCGAGTTTTTGTTTTGCCTCCGGCAAGGTTCTTTCCTTCCAACTTACGCCTCTCTCACGAGCGGCTACAGGGCCTCTACGGAGCTGTGCAGGACCTGTTGGCACAAGGAGTTATAGTGCCGGTTCTAGAGTCGGAGCGGTTTACTGATTTTTATTCAAACATGTTTACAGTTACCATGAGGGAAGGCAAGGTTCGTCCGATCTTGGATCTCAAGGCTTTGAACTACTTTGTGTGGGTTCAGAAATTTCAGATAGAGTCCATTCGCACGGTAGTAGCTTTCCTTCATCAAGGAGATCTCATGGCTTCTATCGATCTCAAGGACGCTTACTTTCATATTCCATTATATGTCGGGTATCTGCGTTTTTATTCGTTTTGCTGTGGGCGAGGAGCACTATCAATTTGTGGCGTTACCTTTTGGTCTCGCCTCAGCTCCTTGGGTGTTCACAAAGGTTTTGGCCCCAGTTCTGGCCTTGCTACGGCAGAAAGGTATTGCGATACTGGGTTACCTGGACAATCTGCTTATGTGTGCAGAGTCTTCCTCGCGTCTAGAAGCCAACTTGGACATTACTTTGCGATCTCTACAGAAGTTTGGGTGGACACTGAATTTTCAGAAATCAGCACAGACTCCATCCACCAAGTTGGACTACCTGGGGCTGACGCTGGACAGATGTTTGGGTGGACACTGAATTTTCAGAAATCAGCACAGACTCCATCCACCAAGTTGTACTACCCGGGGCTGACGCTGGACTCACTGGGTGTTTCTTCCTCAGACTAAACTTCTGAAGCTACAGGATGCCGTTCGGCTCCTGTTGTCCCACCATCAATCTTCACTCAGGACTTGCATGCAAGTGCTGGGTCTGATGGTTTCCACCTTTTGAGGTGGTTCTGTTTGCGCAGTTCCACACCAGACCTCTGCAAAGAGAGATTCTGCCCAAATGGAACAAGGATCCACTGTCATTGGACAATCTGATCTTGTTGAGTCGGGGTCGAGGAAGTCTCTTCTATGTTGGTTCCGCTCCCCAGCTCCGCTTCTGGAAAATCCTTTCTTCCGCTGTATTGGACTGTAATCACCATGGATGCCAGTTTGTCTGGATGGGGAGGTGTCTTGGGAGTGTGTTCGGCCCAAGGTGTGTGTACTCAGGAGGAGTCCAGGTTGCTGATCAACGTCCTGGAAATTCTTTGTCCCAATGGACTTGCACCCTGGAATTGTTTGTCCCAATGGATGAATCATCTGCATGGATGCCCTGTGTGGATACAATTGGACAATACTACTGCTGTGGCATTAGTCAATCACCAAGGGGGCATAAAAAGTGCCCTGGCGGCCCGGTAAGTGGCCGGTAACTTGAGGTGGGCAGAACGATATGTTCTGGCTCTCTCTGCTGTGCACATTCTGGGGGTAGAGAATTGGCAAGTGGACTATCTCAGTTGGCAGACGTTGGATCCGGGAGAATAGTCTCTTCACCCAGAGGTATTTCTTCAACTGTGTCTTCGGTCGGGAACCCCTGATGTGGACCTGCTGGCCTCCCATCTCAATAGAAAGGTGCAGAGGTTCGTGTCATGGTCACGGGATCCTCTGGCCGATGCTGCAGATCCTCTGGCCGATGCTCCCTGATGGCCCCTTGGGGTCAGTATCGTCTGATTTACACCTTGCCTCTAATGCAACTTTTGTTGAGACTGCTATGCAGACTGGATTAAGGGATTCCAGTTATTCTGGTGGCACCAAGCAGGCCTGGTAAGGCTGGCAGCAGACATCCCTTGGAAACCTTCTCTCAGGAAAGATCTTCTGTCTCAGGGACCAATCTTCCATCCTGCTTTAAAGTCACTGGCTTTAACGGCCTGGTTGTTGAAAGCCAGGTGCTGAAGGACAGAGGGTTGTCAGAGTCTGTGATTCCTACGTTGTTAAAAACTAGGAAATTAACTTCCAGGAAGGTTTATCATAGACTTTGGAAGGTGTACACTATTTGGTGTGAGTCTCGGGGGATGTTTCTCCGCTCCTTTTCTGTGTCTCACCTGTTCGGAGTTCCTACAATTCGGTGTAGATCACCGTTTGGCTCTGGGCACAATCTTGGCCAGATTTCCACCTTGGCTATATTTTTCCAAAGGCCCTTGGTTCACACTTTTGTGCAGGGAGTTCGCCATCTAGCTCCTCCGGTGCGATCCCTGGTACTTCCGTGGAATTTCAATTTGGTACTGTCTGTGCTTCAAAAGCCTCCTTTTGAAAATATTCGAGAACTTACTCTGCTCTCTCTGTCGCAGAAGGTGGCTTTCTTGGTAGCTAATACTTCTGCATGTCGAGTGTCAGAGTTGGCTGCATTGTCCTGTCGGTCACCTTACCTGGTGATTCATAGGGACAAAGTGGTGTTGCGACCCTGTCAGGCGTTCCTTCCTAAGGTTGTCTCAGGGTTTCATTTGAATGAAGATATTGTGTTACTGTCCCTATGTCCTAAGCCGAAACATCCTAAGGAAATTGCCTTACATTCCTTGCATGTGGTAAGGACTTTTAGAGTGTACCTGGCAGTGACTGAACCGATTCAGTGTGCTGCGTGCATTTCCTAGTGGATCAGGCAGACGGTGGTGCAGGCCTATTTTATTAATGGTCAGGTTCCTCCTTTCCTCCTAAAGCGCAATCTACAAGGGCGCTTGGTCCCTCCTGAGCCTTCCGCCGTCGGGCATCAGTGGTTCAGGTGTGCAAGGCGTCTACATGGTCGTCTGTGCACAGATTCACAAAGTTTTAGAAGGTGGATGTATTTGCATCTTCGGATGCGGCGTTGCGCCACAAAGTTATGCAAGCTGCGATTGCAGAGGCTTCCGATTCTTGAGGGTGTAATTTATTCCTGGTGGTGAGCTCCTGTTATAGTTGAGCTCCTGTTTTTACCTGGTTGGCTAGGTTTAGCCTTTTTGGGAATTCTGCGTATTGCTGTTTTTTCCCCACCCCTCATATTGACACTGTTTTGGGACATCCCAATGGTCTGAAGACATGGAGCTGTGTCCGTTAGTGAACGAAAGAGAAAATTGGATTTTTGTCTTACCGTAAAACTTTTTTCTCTAAGGGTACACTGACGGACACAGAACCCGCCCCTCTGTTGGGTTGTGTTATATGTTCTTCTGACACTGCTTGTTACAAAATCCTATAGCAGGAAGTGATGGTATACCCTCTGGGACTTCCCCAGGGGCGTAACCAAAAAAGGTTTCTGCCTAGTCCTACTCCTGAAGAAAGAGCAGCATAAAGCCCAATGGTCTGCAGACATGGTGCTGTGTCCGTCAGTGAACCTCAGAGAAAATAATTTTCCGGAAAGACAAAAATCAATTTTTTTTCCCCGTTTTCTAAGTGATCACATACCATCTGTTCGCAGCTGCATAAGAGCTGGGGGGAAGAAGAAGCAGCACGAAACTGAGCTTCCCAGTTAACGGCTGTGCATGTGGGGGGGGGGGTTGTAAGGACAAGTCTGATCACTGGAGGAGCTGTAAGTGTTCATTGGTTTGGCAGCTAAAGCATTGTTTAATTTGGCTACCTTTTAAAAAGTATTTCCTGGAAGATAGGGTAGCGGGAACAGAACATGTCAGAAAGCTGATTGTTGTTAGTTTGCTTTCTTCTCAGAGAGTACATCTCTAATCAGTGTTTATTTGTGATTAGCTGTATGACCCTACAGAAGACCACACTATTATTTCCTGTAATTATTTATTTATTTATTTTTACATGGTAATGGTCCTCATGTACAAAAGTGCCTTTTGGTCAGATTTCTTAAAGAAACGCTGGCCTGATCAACACCCTGAACCAATATTCATTGAAATATACATCTACAGCACTATTGCATCACATGATATGCCTGAAATGTCTGGTGACCTTTGTGTTGTGGATATGCTGAACTGGTAACTCTGCATAGCACAGAACCTCTCCTAATCTGGCAATAGATGGATCTAAATTCCGTCAGTTAAGCAGGGACCAGACAAATTGTTATCCATTTATGGCCGTTTCCATGGGAAAAATCTTTATTTAATCAGTGCTGCAGCCCATTGGCTGCAGTGCTAATCCATGTATTCTGCCAGTAGAAGAGTTCCAACTGTCACTATACTACAGTGCAGCAGGGAGAATTTCTTTATCCACTCTAAATGCGTGGATATGGGAATCGTTTATTTATTTTTTTCTATTAGTCAGCTGGCTATTAAAAAAAAAAAAACAACCATCTATGCCCCGCTTTAGAGCCCAGCCTTCCTCTGCTTGTGTTCCTTTACATGGAGACAGCAGTTCTGCCTAAATGGGTAGAAAATTATTGAACTGGTACTTTTGCTGATTGGAGTTTTGTGCACCAATTAATACATGTTTCCTTTTGCTTCTTTTCCTACTGTCCTGTAAAGGTCTCTGCTGTTTATTTAACCCATATTTAAAGTGATATTAAAGCCTTTTTTTTTTTTTTTTTTGTAAATAGCAAACATATTACACTTACCTGCTGCTCTGTGTAATGATTTTGCACAGAGCAGCCCCGATCCTCCTCTTCTCAGGTCCCATGCTGGTGCTCCTGGCTCCTGCCAGGTTACTCCACAGCAAACAGCTTGCTCTGGAGGCACCCAAGCAGACGTGCTACTGACCCGCAGCTCTGTGTGTCCATTCACACATGGAACGTGGCTTGGCCCCGCCCCCTTTGTCGCCTGATTGGCTCCCACTGCTGCCAAAAGCCAATCAGTAGTGCGAGTGAATGCATAAAGATATAAAACCTTGTGCCTTTACAACTCCTTTAAAGAAATATCATGGCTGCAGTTGGGGGGGCCTCTTACTGAAAATACTAGTTGCCTGGCTTGTGAATACTGTTCCAATGGCTTCAACACAAATACTTTCTGAGAAGCTGACCTAGAAATAGCTTGCAAATAAGAAAAGTCAGCATAAAGTCAGAACACTTTCTCTGTATACTTGTGCCAAATGAGCACATTTTTGTAAGTACTGATTAATTAGCATGACTTCCAGACAACTATTATTTCCAGAAGAAGTTGGCAAAAGCAGTCTCTATATTTCCCCCTACAGATGTTTGGTAAAGAATACGTAAACACAACATTTCATATTCCTGAAATGAAATATGATGAATATGAATTCTGAAAAAAAAAAAAACAAAACAAAAAAAAAAAAACATCCTGTTCTCTTTGTATTGCTTCCTTTGTGTGAAATCCCTGGTGTTCCTACCAGTTCCTTTACTTTCCTAAAAAAAATAAAATAAATAACTGACCACACTAGGCATGAGCACAGCATGATCAGTTCTATGGCTGTGCTGAGAACTCAGCCTGCTGTCCTCCAATGATCTGACCTGTGTAGTGTGAACCAGCCCTAAAGCTCACCTTTTTTTTTTTTTTAAATCTTGTAATTGTTTTTTTCAAAAACACAACAGCATCAAACAAGTTCATTAGGTTCACAATAAAACAAGTTGGGATATCACATCATTCAGCTGCAATTCACCCATGCAGGGGCAGCAAACAACAGTGTAATTCCAAGCCAGGGTAAAAGTCCTCTCTGTGGACTTGCGTGCAGGCCTTGGGTCTGATGGTGTCAATCTTCGAGGTGGTTCCATTTGCTCAGTTCCACATGAGACCCTTACAAAGGGAGATTCTCGTCAAATGGAACAAAGATCCAAAGCCCTAGGACTGCTCTTCTATGGTGGCTTCACTTGTTAGCACTACGCCAGGGCAAGTCCTTCCTTCCGTTGTATTGGACAGTGGTAACCACGGACGCAAGCCTGTCAGGCTGGGGAGGAATGCTGAGGAAGTTCTGCGCCCAGGGGTCCTGGACAGTAGAAGAGTCCAAAACTTCCGATAAAATATTTTGGAGCTCAGAGTGATAAAGCTTTGCCTGAGCCACTGGACAAACCGTCTGCAAGATTGTCCGGTCCGGACTCAATTGGACAGTGCCACGACCGTGGCTTACATCAATCATCATGGGGGCACCAAGAGTGTCTTGGCGGCCCAGGAGGTGGCCAAGATCCTGGATTGGGCGGAAAAGTTTGTTCCAGCCCTCTCTGCTGTTCACATCCCAGGTGTGGAGAACTGGCAGGCGGATTACCTGAGTCGTCAGGTGTTGGATCAGGGGGGATGTTCCCTACACCCGGAGTTGTTTTAATCTCCTGTGTGTCCGGTGGGGGACACCCCACGTCGACCTGTTTGCTTCTCAACTCAACAAGAAGATTCAGAGGTTCATAGCCAGGTCTTGGCCCGGATCCCCTGGCCGACGCCACAGACATACTGGTGGCTCCTTGGAGTCAGTATCAGCTGATTTATGCATTCCCTCCGCTAAAACTTCTGCCGAGGCTTCTTCGCAGGATAGACGTGGAAGGGGTTCCAGTCATTCTGGTGGCCCCAGACTGGCCTCGCCGGTCTTGGTATGCAGACCTGATAAGGTTGGTCTTCGATGCTCCCTGGAGACTACCTCTCAGGGAATATCTGCTGTCTCAAGTACCAATCTTCCATCCTGCTTTACCGTCGCTGGCTACACTACTGAAGGACAGGAAGTCTACGTCCAGGAAGATCTATCATCATACATGAAAATTGTACATTTCATGGTGTGAATCGTGGAAGGTGCACCCTCGCTTGTTATCGGTGGCTAGGGTTTTGACTTTTCTTCAGAAAGGTGTTGAACAGCAGTTGGCTTTGGTCACTATCAAAGGCCAAGTGTCAGCTCTGGCTGTGTTTTTCCAACGCCCTTTAGCTACGCATGCCCTGATTCGCACTTTTATTCAGGGTGTTCGCCATACGGCTCCCCTGAGGCGATCCCTGCTACCTCCGTGGGATCTGAATTTGGTATTATCTGTTCTTCAAAAACCTCCCTTTGAGAACAAGGGGAGATTCTTCTACTTGCCTTGACTCAGAAGGTTGCCTTTTTGGTGGCTATTACTTCTGCCCACAGAGTATCTGAATTGGCGGCGTTGTCCTGCCGCTCACCTTATCTTGTGGTCCACAGAGATAAAGTGGTACTCCAACCTAATCAGTTGTTTCTTCCTAAGGTGGTTTCTGATTTTCATTTGAATGAAGACATTGTGCTGCCTTTACTTTGTCCTAAGCCCAAGAATTACAAGGAAATGGCATTGCATTCTTTGGCTGTGGTGCGGGCGATCAGGGTTTACCTGGAGGCCACTGAGTCTTTTAGAAAATCAGATGCTCTTTTCGTTCTTGCCGTAGGACCTTGAAAAGGATTGACTGCGTCTGCTGCGACCATATCCAGATGGATCAGGCAGATGGTAGTTCAGGCTTATTCACTGAAGGGTTCCTCCTTTCCCAGTACAGGTGCAGGGATCCTGTGTTCATGCTATTTAGGAACACAGATCTCTATATTCCTCTAGTAAGTACATCCCCCACACAGTTAGAAAGCACCCCCCTAGGGACACGCTTAACTCTTTGATTACCCCTGGTGTTAACCTCTTCTCTGCCAGTGTCATTAGTACAGTAACAGTGCATATTTTAGCACTGATTACTGTAGTAATGTCACAGGTCCCCTCAAAATTGTCAGGTGTCCGATCTGTCTGCCGCAATGTTTGCGCAAACTAATCAATATACACTTATTGGGATTTTTTTTACCAAAAATATGTGGCAGAATACATATTGGCCTAAATTGATGAGAAAATTATTATTTTTTTTAATTTTTTTGTATTGGCTGTTTTTTATAGCAGAAAGTAAAAAATAATGTTTTTTTTTAGAATTGTTGCTCTTTTTATTGTTTGTAGGGCCAAAAAAAAAAAAAAGCTCTATTTATGGGGAAAAAAGGACATCAATTTTATTTGGGTACAGCGTTGCATGACCGCGCAATTGTCAGTTAAAGTAACGCAGTACCGTATCGCAAAAAAATGGCCTGGTCGTTAAGGGGGTAAAACCTTCTGGTCCATAAGTGGTTAGGATGCACTCACATGGTTCCAGTGAAACAACACACCTGCCACAGTGTAAAAGAAGCCTGAATGATCTAGAGATCGACCGATTATCGGCGGGGCCAATATGCACTTTCCCCGATATATCGGAATCGGCCACCAAGGTGACCAGTATTGCCGATATTTCGGGAAAGTGCTTGTACCGGAGAGATGTCAGCAGCTAAAGGCATCGGTACCGGCGTCCATAGCCAACAGTCGGCTGTCTTGTAATGACAACCGATGTGGCTGAGAAGCCGCTCGGCTGTCATTACAAGGAGCGGGAGGGGATGTCCTCCCACCGCCTTCAGGGGCTTGCCAGCCTGCACGGCCGCCGAAGACCCGTTCAAAGCCGCATTTGGCTCTGATCGGGTCTCCATGCAAAAACCTGGAAGTGATGTCATGAGTGACGTCACTACCGGTTACTGTCTGGCTCCAGATTTAAAAAAAAATGACAGCATTCAAAACAGCCAAACTTGGCGTTTTGAATGCTTTTAACTGCAGAGGAGGGGTTTGGGGTCTTTTAGACCCCCAGATCCCTCCACAAGAGTACCTGTAATGAAAAAAAAAAATGTTTAAATGTACAAAAATTTTGGCCGATACCAATATGCATTGACCAAAATATCGGTATCGGCAACGAAAAACCGATATCGGTCGATCACTAGAGTGATCCCATCCACCAAGCTGAATGGCTGCCTCACGATGTGCTTCTGCCTGCAGTCTGCGTGTCTAAGCCAAGGGCTGCTGGGGTGGCTGTAAACGCTGGACCAATGTGCAGAGGAGGTCACGTAACACAAATCTGTCTCAGAGTCACAGGTGATGACATTAACTCCTTGTAATCAACCAATATTCTAAGGGGCACAAACTGAGATGTCCATCAGCAGTAATATACAACTACAAATAAATTAAAAGCATTTAGGCAAAGTTGCCAGTGAAAGTACATGCTGGTAAAAAATCATGTCACTCCTGTGAGTCTGAGCTGGGGTTTGCTTTTAAGGAGATGGAGGAGCGCTACTGAGAATGCTTGAAGAAGGAGGCTATGCCCTCAGAAACTAGTTGCAGTATCCACAGCAATTTGGAGTACACTGACTTGTGTTTCTGTGATCCCCTCGGCACATTGATCTGGCGTTCACAGCTGCCCCTTGTTTTCTCTTACGTCCTCTGACAGACGCAGCTCTGGAAGTTTCTTCACTAATGGGTTATGTGCGCCCTCTTCAGGAGTAGCTAGGCAGTGAAAGCTTTCACTAAGCACGCCTTTAGGGGCCATCCTATCCACATGACCCCAGACACACTTGCTCATAGAATCAGTTTCTTTGTCCTTCTGGGACTTTGGTCTCAATTTTTATTTTCTTTTGAGAATGTGCAAGTTTATCTTTACTCACTATCGCTAGCTAGTGTCAGGGGGATCCTCCTGGGGAACTACAAGTGACAGCCGGGCTGATGTTTCGCACTGGATAATCTAGATCCTCACAGTCTCCCAGCCTGGCCAACGAGCGTGAGCAGGTTAGTGGTCCGCCCAGGCCTTGACCCGACAGAGCCCCGACGCATGGGGACGAGCCTGCGAACGGATGCTTTCACCAGGACGCCTCAACCTGGAACGCCCTGTGTTGCAGCATATCCCTCTTGGCTGGCAGCACCCCCACTCAGGGTGGGAGGCGAGCTGTATTGGAGCGGAGCCCCACTGTCTATGGTATGGTGAGTGTAACAAGCCCCTCGTGTCCCTGGGACAAATGCCTGTGGGGGAGCTGTGAGCCCACTCCTGGGGATAAAAGGGCTGAGTTTCCTAAAATATCCCCATGGTCTGTCAGGACATGTCCTACCCTACCTGCTCCCGCTGGGGGAGCTATAGTGGCAACTACCGCCTGGGGGAAGGGGTGTGGCAATGTTATATTGTTCTGGGGGGTCCCCTGTAGTGGGTTCCCGTAAAGGCCTCATTGCCTGGGCTCCTGAACGCTGGTGCCATTTTTCGGCCGCCATTTTAAGTATGGGCATAGAGCTGCCTATATGTAAGGGCAGCAGCAATTTGCTTGGTTTCCCTGTGTGTTTGGCGCCATTTTAGAGCGCCATCTTAAGTGTGGGCAACCACGCTTTATGGGCGGTGGCCATTTTGACTGTGTTTCCTATTCTTTTGTATGGAGTTTTCACTGGCTGCTGACAGACTGACAGAACGGTTTACTTATCCAGGTTGGCTAGTAGTAAAGAGATTATTCTTCCACTCTACAAGACTCTGGTCCGGCCACATCTGGAGTATGCTGTCCAGTTCTGGGCACCGGTCCTCAGGAAGGATGTGCTGGAACTGGAGAAAGTCCAGAGAAGGGCAACAAAAATAATTAGGGGAATGGAGGACATCAGCTATGAGGAAAGACTACAAGCACTGAACCTATTCTCTCTGGAGAAGAGACGATTGAGGGGGGGTATAATATCAATGTACAAATACTGTACTGGCGACCCTAGCATAAGGAACAAACTATTCAGAGAAAGGAGATACAATAAGACACGTGGCCACTCACTAAAACTTGAGGAAAGGCGGTTTAACCTTAAAGTGCGTAAGGGGTTCTTCACTGTAAGAGCGGTAAGGATGTGGAATTCTCTTCCGCAAGCAGTCGTATCAGCGGGGAGCATTGATAGTTTCAAAAAACTATTGGATGGACACCTTAAAGACCACAACATACAGGGGTATACAATGTACGGTTAAAAGCAAACACACACACACATCATAGGTTGAACTGGATGGACTTGTGTCTTTTTTCAGCCTCACTAACTATGTAACTATGTAAGTAAGGGTTTTTTTAGTCCTTTTAACATTCCTCTGACAAACTTAGCTCCTGTCGGGATACCTGCTAACCTTAAAAAGGTACTCCGGCTATAGCGCGGTATAGCGGTGCGGACTGCGAGCACAACATTTTAAGGGTTTAGTGTACTGAATTTTGGCATTGCTTTCGTCGGACTCTGTATCAGGGAGAATGGTCCCTACATCCGGAGGTCTTTTGCCTCCTTTGTGCCCGATGGGGAACTCCGGAGGTGGATCTGTTAGCATCTCATCTAAACAAAAAGGTATAGTGGTCTGTGGCCAGGGCTGGAGATCCTCTGGCCGACGCCGTGGACGCACTGGTGGTGCCTTGGAGCTGTTTTAGGCTGATTTGTGCCTTTCCTCCGCTACAACTGTTTCCTCCACAGGTTGGCGGTGGAGATGGTGCAAGTGATCCTAGTAGCGCCAGACTGGCCTCGCCGGTCTTGGTATGCAGATGTGGTGAGGATGTCCATCGAGCCTCCATGGTGGCTGCCTCTGAGAGAAGATCTGCTGTCTCAAGGACATAGAGAAGTATGTTTTTTTTTTTCCCCCCTCAATTGTACTTACCTAGGTGGATGCATTATCTGTCTGATGCTGCATCTGTCCCCCCCTGCCTCTGCACTAAGAACCGAGCGATTGAATACCGCTGATCGCTTGGTACTGACAGCTGCCCAAGCAGATCTGCCCCTCCTCGCTCACCGGATCGTTGGGCTGTGGAGGGGCGGGGAGCGGCTGGCTCAGGCTCTCAGCGGCTCGCTGAGAGGCTAAGCCAGGTGTCGGTCCAGGCATCTGATGAAACCCGACTCTGTGGTCACAATGACGTGGTGTCTGGACTGACATCTGTGACGTCAGCAGAGAGTGGACTTCAGCCCACTTCCTGCTGAAAATGGGCACGTCACAGGAGTGCAGAACAAACTGCACTCCTGTGATCCATAGGAGATGTACAGCCAATCAAGCCTTGTGCCTTCAACATAAAGGGGGGGGGGGTGCTTTGGTTTTCCGGGGACCCCATCCCCTTGTGACGTCACCACCCTATCATGGGGTAGGGTCTAGAGTGCATTAAGATAAAAAAAATTCTGCCTTTACAACCACTTTAAAGATTGTTCAGATTATTAAAAATAGGCTAGAAATAATTGAAATACAATGTTGAAAATTAATATATAATTTTACATTTTGACCATAGATATGTTTTAAGGCCTCCACTGGCATAATGTGATACAACATATCAGTAAAAAATGCATGAGTATTTTTGCTTGTGTGTCATTATCTACAGTCATGGCCAAAAATATTGACACTCCTGCATTTCTGGCACAACTTCGCCCAGAAAATTGTTGCAATAACAAATGTTTAGGCATTCTCGTGTTTATTACTTTTGTTTGTATTGGTATGACAGAAAAAAGAGACACAAAAAGCCAAAACTGACACATTCCACACAAAACTCCAAAAATGGACAGGACAAAATTATTGGCACTCAATAATATGGCCACAATTTAATATTTGGTAGCACACCTCTTAGAAAAAATAACGGAAATCAATTGCTTCCTGTAACCATCAATGAGTTTCTTACACCTCTTACTGAAATTTTTGACCACTCACCCAACTGCTTTTTTAAGATCTCTCTACATGTGCTCTAAAGGGATTTAGATCTGAACTTATTGCTGGCCAGTTCGGTACTCTCCAGCGCTTTGTCTTAAACCATTTCTGGGTGCTTTTTGATGTATGCTTTGGTTCGTTGTCCTGCTGTAAGACCCATACCCTCTGACGGAGACCCAACTTTGTGACGATCCCTGGGCCCTACATTGCACCCCAGAATTCTTTAATAGTCTTCAGATGCCATGCACACAGTCAAGACATCTGTGAACCCCCACCATGTTTGACTGTCGGGACTGTATTCTTTTCTTTTAAGACCTAATTTATTTTTCTGCAAACAGTAGAAAGATGGGCTTTACCAAAAAAGCTGTCATTTTGTTTCATCTGTCCACAGCACATTCTCTCAAAAGGATTTTTGGCTTCTTTAGGTAAGTTTTGGCAAACTTCAATCTGCCTTTTTTATGTTTCTGTGTCAGCAGTGGGGTCCTCCTGGGTCTCCTACCATAGCATCCCTTTTCATTCAGAAGACGACGTATAGTGTGAGCTGACACAGTTGTACCTTGTACCTGAAGGTCAGCTTGAATTTGTCTGGAAGTTGATCAAGGTTCTTTATCCACCATTCTAACTAGACATATGCCGGTTTTCGGTAATTCGATATATCGCGGTATTGCATAGCCACGGTATTGTTATTGTGGCATTTTTAAAATACCGAGTTTCTCTGTCAAGTCTGCCTGACTTGTGAATTGATACATTTCAGTGAGCTGGATGACTCATTCACTCACACAGCTAACCCCTTTCAGCATTAAGTCTCCTAACTATAAACAAAAATGATTACATTTGTATCTTTTCCTTCCCTCTGCCAGGGAGAAAGGAAGTTTAACCTCTTAAAGACTGGATCTTTTTATGACACTTGTTGCTTGCAAGTTAAAATCAGTTTTTTTTTTGCTAGAAAAGTACTCAGAACCCCCAAACATTTTATATATTTATTTAGCAGAGACCCTACAGAATAAAATGGCGATTGTTGTAATATTTTATGTCACACTGTATTTGCGCAGCAGTCTTTCAAACGCAATGATTAGACTTTAATGAATAAAAAAAAAAAAAAAAACGTAACAGTAAAGTTATCCCAATTTTTTTTTTTTTGTTACACAGAGAATCGTGAGAGAATCGTGATCTTTATTCCAAGCTAAAAAATCGTGATTCTCATTTTGGCCAGAATCGTGCAGGTCTAATATATATATATACACACACACGCATAGCAGCCCACATTACATTAGTATATAGCCATCAAGCAGTGTCTGGCCTACATGGTGATGACTGGTCCTGGCGCTCTGATCCGATGGCCTGGTCTTTAAAGGGGCAAATCCTTGCGATCCAGAAGTGGTTAAACCTGCAGGAGGACCGGTGTTTTTATCTATTAATGACTTTACTATTGCTTTAGGCCTGGTTCACATGTATGCGGGTTGGTGGTTCACATGTATGCGGGTTGGTGGTTCACATGTATGCGGGTTGGCGGCCCACATTTGCACAGGCATAGCAGCCCATTGATTTGAACGGGCTGCTATGCCCTCATTTTCCGCAGAAAAAAGGTGCATGCAGCATTTTTTTAAAATTCAGTGGCCTTGAAATCCATCCTGCTTTTGCACCATGCGACTAACCTGCAGTTCCTGCTCTGGCAAGCTTTCTGCATTTTTGTATAGATGGGCACGGCATTTAAAAATAAACAGTTTGCGTGTGCAGCGACGGCAGGTAAGTCGCATGGTGCAAAAGAAGGATGGATTTCATGGCCACTGCATTTTTTTAAATTCTGCATGCACCTTTTTTCAGCTGAAAACGCAGGCATAGCAGCTCAAGCCCATTCACATCAATGGGCTGCTATGCCTGTGCAAATGTGGGCCCCCAACCCGCATACATGTGAACCGCCAACCCGCATACATGTGAACCAGGCCTAAAGCAATAGTAAAGTCATTAATAGATAAAAACACCGGTCCTCCTGCAGGTTTAACCAATTAATGACTTTACTATTGCTTTAGGCCTGGTTCACATGTATGCGGGTTGGGGGCCCACATTTGCACAGGCATAGCAGCCCATTGATGTGAATGGGCTTGAGCTGCTATGCCTGCGTTTTCGGCTGAAAAAAGATGCATGCAGAATTTTAAAAAAATGCAGTGGCCATGAAATCCATCCTTCTTTTGCACCATGCGACTTACCTGCCGTTGCTGCACACGCAAACTGTTTTTAAATGCCGTGCCCACGTATACAAAAAATGCAGAAAGCTTGCCAGAGCAGGAACTGCAGGTTAGTCGCATGGTGCAAAAGCAGAATGGATTTCAAGGCCACTGAATTTAAAAAAAATGCTGCATGCACCTTTTTTCTGCGGAAAATGAGGGCATAGCCAGCCCGTTCAAATCAATGGGCTGCTATGCCTGTGCAAATGTGGGCCGCCAACCCGCATACATGTGAACCACCAACCCGCATACATGTGAACCAGGCCTAAAGCAATAGTAAAGTCATTTATAAACAACACCTCCTTCAGGTTTAACCACTTCTTGACCACAAGGATTTGCCCTCTTAATGACCAGGCCATCGGATCGGAGCCGAGCGCCAGGACCAGTTATCACCAGTTAGGCCAGACACTGCTTGATGACCTATTTTAGGCCTGGTTCACAGAGTCTGTACTGACTGACTATATAATAATGTGCATAAGTGAACCAAAGCCCCTAAATTCAGCAATGAAATTGAAGTGAGGTGGAAATTTAATAATTTAAATTTAATAATAGAATACCGTGATAATACCGTATACCGTGGCAAAACCTTAATCAATTAATCGCAGCATGAAAATCTGATACCGTCACAAGCCTAATTCTAACAATCCTTCGTTGCAATATTTGATCAATTTTTCTCTTTAGTCCACATCCAGGGAGATTAGCTATAGTGCCATGGGCTGTAAACTTCTTGGCAATGTTGCACACAGTGGAAACATTAGGATCTTTGGAGATATACTTGTAACCTTTAGATTGTCCATGCTTTTCCACAATTTTTGTTCTCAAATCCCCAGACAATTCTTTGCTGCTCTTTCTATTCTCCATTCTCCATGTGGCACACAGAGGCGCACATCAGAAAGGTTGAGTCAATTTTTCCCCATTTTAACTGGTTGCTAGTGTGATTTCTATATGGTTAGCACCTGTTAATTTATATAGGCGAGTTTAACCACTTGCTGCGAGCCCACGCCGTCAAATGACGGCGTAGCGGTGTGGCTCGTTCTGGGATGACATCAAATGACAGTTCCCCAGAGCGGCCGCTCTCGCACACCCGCAGTGCGGCGATTGTGGCTGCTCTGTTTTCCTAGGACACGGCGCGACCCCGATCTTGGTAAAGAGCCAATGACGTAGCTCTTTACCCATGTGATCAGCTGTGTCCAATCACAGCCAGTCACATGTAAATGAGGAAGTGCAGTTTACCGGCACTCCTCACCTCACACTGTCAGAGTGTGTGGCGATGAGAGCCGATCAGCGGCTCCTCCTCAGAGGGAAGTCCAGGAAAGGTAATCAGGGCACTGATTATCACAGTAAACTACAGTAGTGCCCAATCAATGCCCACCAGTGACATCAATCAGTGCCCACAGTGACCTATATCGGTACCCATTAGTGATGCCAGTCAGTGCCTGCTCATCTGTGCTATCCATCAGTGCCTATCAGTGTCATCTATCAGTGCCATCCGTCAGTGCCGCCTTGCAGTGCCCACCAGTGCCGCCTATCAGTGCCATCTATCAGTGCTCATCAGTGCCACCTGTCAGTGCGGCATATCAGTGCCTCCTCATCAGTGCCCATAAGTGCTGCCTCATCAGTGCCCATCTGTGCAGTCTATCAGTGCCCATCAGTGCAACCTATCAGTGCCCATCAGTGCCGACTCATCTGCACACATCAGTGAAGGAGAAAAATTACTTATTTACAAAATTTAATGACAGAAATGAAGAAAAACTTTTTTTTTTTTTTTAAATCGATTAGTAGGTCAGCCGATTAGTTGGTCTGCATACCGAATGCATTATTTGTTTACATATCAGGGAAATACAGTGAAGCACACATACAGCTCAATGTACCGTCCATACATGTCAGTAAATGCCTGAAAACTTCTGAATGAGTGAGGCGCAATGCCTTATGGGACATGTAGTGCTGGGCAGGAAGTAGGTGGTTCTAAAAGCAGAAGGTTTTTTTATCTTGCTATTGGGGCACTCTGAAGGCAGGAGGAGCCAGAAGTGTCAGTAGGGGAACCCCACAAGAAGAGATTCAGGACTGCTCTGTGCAAAACCATTTCACAGAGCAGGTAAGTACTGTATAACATGTTTGCTGCGTTTTTTGGCCAACAAAAAGGATAAAAAATGCAAAACGCATATCGCAGCGAAATCACATGCGCGAAAAGCACTGCAGAAACAGTTTAAATGCAAACTGCACTGGTGTGAATCGAGCCTTATGCTGACTCTACACGTATTGATTTTCGGATGAGAATATTTATATAAAAAAATCTTTGTAAATTTCCTGAATGAAAGAATCTCGTTTTGAGAATTTCACTTACTTTTAACATTCAATTTTAAAATGAATCTAATTTCTGAACGAAAACCACATACACTGTCTGAAAATTCCTTTGACCAAGAAGTTTCTATTCTTCGCTTTCGAATTTTCCCTTCACTGTGGTCAAAAACGAACGTCAATGTGACCTTACTAACGATTTGAAAATCAACCGAATGTTCTTAAAATAAAAATCTTTTTTTAGGGAAAACATTGTTTTTATATGGCCAGCATAAGTGACAGCAGGCACAGGTAGCTTTTATCAAGCCACCTGCCTATAACAAAAGGAGTCTGTCATACATATATTACAGTTCTGTCTAAAAATCTGCAAAACTGTCTAATTTTTTTTTTCCTTTAAATAAAAAATGTGATCTGAATATGATGATATTTACCAAAAAAGTATATACAGCATATCTCTTCTGTCTGTTATTCGCAGAGAGGATTCGAGATTTTGCACCCTAACCATATACAGGCGGTCCCCAGGTTACAAACATCTGACTTACAAACGACTCCTACTTACAAACGGGGAGAGACAACAGGAAATGAGGAGAAATCTAGCCCTAGGAAGGGAAATTCACTCCCGTAAAAGTTCTCATGGGAAAAAGGGGTCTCCACTGAATTTTTATCATTAATTCTTGTTGCCACAAAAGCCCAAAATTTTCAAAATCCAATTGTCACAGGGAAAAGAAAATGATTCTTTTGGCTGGGGCTACACTTAAAAAATGAACCTGCTCTGGCTTACAAACAAATTCGACTTAAGAACAAACCTACAGTCCCTATCTTGTTTGTAACCCGGGGACTGCCTGTAGTTGGTTATTTACATTTACCACTGTAAATAGATATTTAGGAATAAATTGCCTTTTTTTTTAACTTTACATATTAACTAAATTATACACCACACTTTATTTTAAGGTTATTATCTGATTGATCTAAACAATAATCGGCCAATTAAACGATTATGACAATAATCGTTAGTTTCAACCCTAGATCAAAATAATAGGTATGTAAGCCTAAAAATGTTGCACTTTGGCCTTGAACCCTGAACTTGCAGAAGGATGAGGGCAACCAAAAGTGTTTCTATGTATGTTCCTACGTATGTGTGATTGGAATAAAAATTATTTTTTTATTGTTGCAACTGAATGCAGCAAATTGTTTTTGGCTTTAACATTGAAGTGAATTTTTTTAACCACTTGCTGACCACGCTATAGCAAATGACGGCTACATCGCGATCGCCCATATAGCAGATGGCGTCATATGACTTAGAACACAGCTCCCTAGGGCACAGCTGATCACAGATTGGGGTAAAGGGCTAAGCACAGTGACCCTTTACCATTTGATTTGCTGTATCCAATTACATCTGATCACGATGTAAACACAAGCGTGTTATCAGCATTCCTTTCCTCATGATGACAACGTGAGGAGAGGACAGGAGAGCCGATAACAGGCTTGTGTGAAAGGGACATCTACACTGATTTATTAGTGTCCTGATTATCAATACAGTCCCACCAGTGCCTCCTTATCAGTGTCACCTATTAGTGCAGCCTCATCTGTGCCCAACAGTGCAGCCTCATCTGCCATTAGAGCCACTATAAGGCTCTGTTCACACAGGCATTTTCTGCCTCCATTCTGTCCTCGATTTAGGAATCGCAGGCAGAATCACTGCAATTCCGTCAGCAATTCAAAATGCCTATGTGTGAACGGAGCCTAAGGGCTGAGTTAAATCTGCCAGCAGAATGCATCTAACTGGCAGACAAAAATCTATCCTGTGCAGCTCATTCTAAATGGTGTGTGTGTATATATATATATATATATATATATATATATATATATATATATATATATATATATATACACAGTACAGGTGAAACTCGAAAAATTAGAATATCGTGCAAAAGTTCATTTATTTCAGTAATGCAACTTAAAAGGGGTAACTAATATATGAGATAGACTCATTACATGCAAAGCAAGATAGTTCAAGCCGCGATTTGTCATAATTGTGATGATTATGGCTTACAGCTCATGAAAACCCAAAATCCCCAATCTCAGTAAATTAGAATAGTACATGCAATGAATAAAACAAGGAGTGTACATAGAACAATATCGGACCTCTGAGGTGTTATGGAAGCTCAGGTAGCTTTGATAGCGGCCTTCAGCTCATCTGCATTGGTGGGTCTGGGATCTCTCGTCTTCCTCTTGACAATACCCCACAGATTCTCTATGGGGTTTAGGTCAGGCGAGTTTGCTGGCTAATCAAGCACAGTGATACCATGATCATGTGACCAGGTATTGGTGGTTTTGGCAGTGTGGGCAGGTGCCAAGTCCTGCTGGAAAATGAAATCAGCATCTCCATAAAGCTGGTCAGCAGAGGGAAGCATGGAGTGCTCTAGAATTTCCTGCTAGAGGGCTGCATTGACTTTGGACCTGATAAAACACAGTGGACCAACACCAGCAGATGACACGGCTCCCCAAATAATCCCTGACTGTGGAAAAGGTTGCATTTTATTTGGAAATCAAGGTCCCAGAGTCTGGAGGAAGAGTGGAGAGGTAAATAATCCAAGTTGTGTAAGGTCCAGTGGGAAGTTTCTACAGTTGGTGATGATTTGGGGTTGTGCCCCCACAGCAAGCTGCAGCTCCGTGTATTCATTCAGATATGGAGCAATGGTTTGGCCTTCCCCCCTCTCTCTCCTGATTGATTGGATAACTGAGTTTTATTGACAGCAACGGGAGCCAATGGCTGCTGTGTCTCAGCCAATCAGGAGGGAGAGTCCTGGACAGCCGAGGCACTCGTGGACATTGCTGGATAGAGATTGGGCTCAGGTAAATATTAGGGGGGCTGGGGGTGGGAGCTGCTGCACATATAAGTTTTTTTTTATCTTAATGCATAGAATGCATTAAGATAAAAAACCTCCTGCCTTTACAACCACTTTAAGGAGACATGAAGCAATAATACAGTTCTCCAACATGGACAGAGTCAGCAATAAAGCTTAGCTTTTTATAGAGAGTGGGGAAACTGTCAATTTCTGTAAGAATGTTTTGTTGCCTTCTGTTAGAGATTGCTCACACTTCCTCTTCCAAAGATGGTGGTCAATAAGACATGATGTGGAGGGACAAAGCCTCAATGCCAATACAGGCAGCAGTAAATAACAAATATAGATTCTGCCCCTTGTTTCCAAAGCTAAAAACAAAAGTTTTTGCTGCAGATACACTTTAGGTGGTCTTTATTTAATAAGATCAACAAAAGTACAGCACATACTGTATATGGAACCTTAAAATAGAAATCCACCCTAAAAATCCCTGCATCTACAGACATCTACAATCTAACACTAACCTTTCTAGCCCTGTAAAGAAGAAATCAGTTTTTCATACCTTTTTTGAATCCGATCTGACACAATCCTACACTGAGCTGTCATCTGCGGCTTTGCTGGGGAGGTGGGTATAGAGGGCACATCTGACAACAGAAGCCCCATAGTAGGTCTATGAGTAACATCACTTCCCATGCATTTAACAGCTGTTGTCGGCCAGCTGTGTCCTCTGCAGAGCTTCCACCGCTGGAGACCGGGTCAGATCGGCTTCAAAAAAGGTATGTATACTGATCTCCCCTTTACAAAGCTATATAGATTAGTGTTAGATAGTG
Organism: Pelophylax lessonae; assembly: GCF_965119305.1. Taxonomy (NCBI): domain Eukaryota; kingdom Metazoa; phylum Chordata; class Amphibia; order Anura; family Ranidae; genus Pelophylax; species Pelophylax lessonae. The sequence goes on along the minus strand of NC_138775.1, from coordinate 83,662,806 downwards.
GATGTCTGTAGATACATAAATTTTAGTGTTAGGGTGAACTTACACTTTAAAGGCAAAATTAAACATGACATATTGTATGATGCAGTTTGTTACTAGCACTAGTCAATTTTGCATTTACAAGTGACAGTAGTGAGTGGCAAGCACAGGACCAGTGCCAGTGTTCTAACTAAAACGCCAACTCAAAATCTCCAGCCACGTCACTTCTGATGACTGTACAGCAGCAATACCTGGAGATTTCGACGAGTTGCTGTTTTCACAGAACATCGGCAGCTTATACACTCCAGTACACAATGAGTTGAGTGTTTTGAAAGAACCCCGGGTAAGTAGGAAAAAAGTTGTTGCCACCTTGGAGGTGGCCATGTATAGGTTAGTAGTGGGTGGACTAACAATGTCCACTCATTATATTGTGTACCGGAGTGTATAGGCTGCCGGTGTTCTGTGAAAACAGCAACTTGTCGAAATCTCCAATTATTGCTGCCGTACAGTCACCGGGAGTGACATGGTTGGAGATTTTTGCGAGTTTTTGGCGAAACACCGGAGGTGGTAGAACAAAAAAGCCCTGAAGTTATCATTCCTCCAGTGCATTTTGTCAAATGTTCTAATTTCCAATCTCAAATTTGCTCCATCCCCATCCCCAAAAATATTGCTATCTTTTCTTGTGGATGACAGAATGATTCCAGGATGCTGGGAAATGTCTGCAAATGACCCCGAGACTGGGGATTATCTTGTAGTTATCTATATGAATACTAAAAAATAGGTTTTTAGTCACTTGCAATATGAAATATGTTTAACATATAGTGTAGTAAGTTTGAAGGCTTGCAGGTTAGCCTGTAAATCGAATTATCTAACAGTGAAGCCTGTAAAAATAAAAATTGTGTGAGTATAATATCTATGAATTGTTTTCTAAATGTGTGTCTTGCTATCTCAAAAACCCTGTTGCCTTGAAAAAGATATATAAACGTAATGTACATAATCTGTGAAGTGTCACACCAACATAATGATTGTCCATTAAAGTGCTTTTGTGTGAAATGGTTTAGAACTTCACGCATTTAACTTCAGAAACCTTGTAAATGTGCTGCTCAACGATTCCATGAAATTCTAGTTATATTGATGTTAAGGTCTTACTGATACAGACAGGAGCTCTCACTGAAAAGGTGACATTTTATCCTGGCTGTATCTATGTGTAACTTTAGAGGGCAAATTTATGGATCACCTGTAAACATGATATGTGAAATCCGAATGTTGCAAGCATGCCTTGTCCTATATCAACACCAAACCACTTGATCTGTGAAATCTGAATGTTAAAAGCGTGCTGCATCCTTTAAAAGAGAAATCTGTGCTGTTGGAGAGGTAGCTTCCATGGCAAGTTATTAATTCCGCCAGCCTCTAGCTTATCTCACTGGTTTGGTTTATTATCAGTTATTTGAAAAAAAAAAAAAAAACACTGTTGTACCATAGTTTATCTGCTGCGTTTAGAACATGGATTAGAATGTTTTGTTACAAATTTATAATAGTGATCTGTAGGGGAGATTTTGTGCCCACCTTAAAGAGACACCGTCTCCTTGCTCATTCTGGACAAAGTAGTGCTGTCTTTGCAAAGGAGCCTCCTTAAAGAATAAGTTCACCTTTTGGCATTATGTTCCACCCAATTTTAGTGTGGAACATGTAACATGTTCCCAATACTGCAGCCGCCCACTGCCCCCATCTCCCCCCCCCCCTGCGGCAATAGTACGGGGAGAAGTACTAGCTGCCACTGTTTCAAAAACAGAGCCCCGCATGACTTTGTCATTCAGACACACAACTACAAGCCCAACATCCTTATCGGCTATCGGCTTGTAGTTCTCGATGAACTACCATGGTGCTGTGGAGCACCGTGATGGTTCATTGAGTATTCCTGTCAGAGATGTATGGGTAAGCCCATACACTGAAAGTGTGCAGAAGACCTGCATGGCAGCTATCTGCTAAGCACTGGTATATGCTTTCCAGGCCCCTGCAACAAAAATAATAAATAAATGCACATTTTTTACCCTGTGAAAAATGTGCATTTATTTTACTTTTTTCAAAAGTGAACTTATCCTTTAACCCTAGACAAATATGTATACAGCGCTATATAAAATAAAGTGACAATGTGCATCATATAAATCAATAAACTCACTTACAGTGCAATATATATTCCTCTTAGGTGCAATATATAATGTCCATAAAGTGCATTCAAAGTAAATTGCATAAGAGTCCACTAAAATATAAATATAACCGTGGATTAAAATTCAATAAAGTGCTTGATAGATGTTTCCATATACAAGTGCAAGTGACACCACCACCGTTTAGCCACCAGATGGCCTCTCACCTCACTGAAGCATTAAACCAGCATTGAATCCTCAATAAAAAATGCCACTTCCTGGATCGATCTCTCACCATCCCATGGACATGATATGTGAATAAAGATAATGAGGCATCTAAGTGTACACTGCTATTATCCTTTAATTGATTCACATTCAAAGTAGAATTGCACTCACATGAATCGGCACAATGGGCTCCTTTAACCCACTTATACTTGCATTTCCGCCACTACTTCACCACTCCTTCCTTCATCTGAGCCGGTGATAATGCCTGGTGCTTCTGCATATAGAGAGAACATGTGGCTTCCTGCCATAAGCTGGGCTCAGGTCTAGCAGCCATTTGACACCAACCAACATTGGCTAGTTTAGCACTGGCTTTGATGGAGGAAGTGCTATAGTAAAAGTAAGACTGGTCTTGATGATGGGAAGGGCCCCCAGGTGCAACCACAGGGTGACGTGTGATACCACGGGTATCATTTATGTTATCGTGTGCGCCTGTGGGTCCTTTTACGTTGGCAAGACCATTAGAATACTTCGGAAACAGTTGCAGGGCCATATTTAAGATATTCAAACATATCACCCCAAAGCACCGATTGCACGTCATGTATGTTTGCAACAAGTTATCCCCCACAACAAAAGAGTATGATCTCAAAGTTTTCCAACATGAAACTAGATGGATTTGGGAACTGGAGGCAACCAAACCTTCCGACCTCATTGACAATCTAAGTTTCTCCCCATTTCATCCCTGAATATGTGTGCACCTCGAGGGGAATGATTTTTTTTATTTTTTATATATATTATGTGTGGGTACATACAGTACTGATCGTTAGGTTGTGTTAAAAGTAGGAGCTGCTCTCTAGACCGTCTGTATGCATCAACTCAGTCATATGCTATTTCATTTGAAGAAACTGTAATGGGTGTATGAATACCAAGGAATGTAATTGATAGGATAGAGTTCTGCCTGCTTTCTCCCGGTGAAGAGGCATAATGATGCAACAAAGTAATATATTGCAGAGGCGTGATTTCACAATGTGTTTTTCTGGCAGACAATGATGATGGAGTGCGATGACGCTCTCTGGATGCTTTAATGGGTGCATCGATGTGACATTCCCGTGCATGTGCCCAGGTGCACCTCTCAGTCACCGTTGTGGGGATGGTTGCCTGGGACATCAGTGCCCTTGTCTCGTTCATGGACGCTGCGCCGTGATGTCACGATGCAGCGCGCATGCGCAGTCGGGTGGTTTTCTGTCATTTTTTGCCTTTTGGGGAGGAGAGGGAAAGGCCTGAATGGAAGGGGTGTCACCCTGCAGCGAGCGTTAAGAATGGCTGTTACCCCCAAGGCAACGATCCTCTATGCAGAACCAGAGTAAGTTAAATACTCGTCTGAGACTTGGAAAAGGTTCCAAGGCATCCATCTAGTCCCATTTTTTGCCTTTTAAATGGGAAGCAAGACAAGGAGTACAGACAGCCCCTAAAGCAGCCGGTTAAACAGGCGAAACTGGTCAGGCAAGGCATGGAATAGAAACCTGTTCACCTGCTCTTATGGCCCACTCTTAACTTTGTCTGCAGAAGAGGAATATGAGAAGCATTGGCAAACTGGACAGCAATTGCAGGAATCGTGATGAGTGGTGACAACAGGAAAATAAGTACTGAGTAACTCTATGAATGTTTATTCACATATAAATGCCTGCCCAAAATGGAGGATATGTTTGCTTACATGCAAAGAGGATTGGAATGTGGAGTGAGACTGTACATTTTTATTTAGAGCTACACATTAGCCGTGAAAGGCAGTGGAAGAAGCATGTAAATCTGCTAACCAAGGTTCATTTATGAAGGGTGTCTCCGCCTTCCCTACAAGGGATAGACTCACAATTTCTGTTTGAAACCTGATGGGTGTTGTATACAAATCCTTTATTTCTGTTTTAAAACAAATGGAAATTTCACTATATTGTTCCACTCCACTCTGTTACAAACGTCAATCGCCAAATAATCTGGAATAGGATCCTATTGGACCTTCATTGGGATGGACTGTACAAACAAGGAAACTTCATAACCTCATTTCCTCCATAATTGCAGTCATGTAGGAGGTATATATAGGATTGAATACCAAGTATCTGGAGTGCCAGGTGGATGTGTGCCCTTGTGTCGCATGTCACAGATACCTCTTGGGTTAGACATGTGATGGGGGCACGCCGCATATGCATCACAGAAGTATGAGTGGGAATTTGCTATCGATATTTACGTATAGAGATATATCTAATAGAGGCCAGCATGAGGCAGGTGTTCCAGGTTTTTAGTTTTTAAATGTGGCCTCAATTATACATGTTGTATGTTATTTTATTATATATGTACAATAAAGGATGAGTTTTTGCATACACGAATGGGTTATGAGTAAGGCTAGGTTTCCACTAGTGCGGCTACGAAGTCGTGCTACTTCTAGCACGACTTCGTAGCAAAAGTAAACTGCGGCTTCAGTTAGACTTGTCCCTCATATATAGAGGAAAGTCGCTCTCAAAAGTAGTACACGATTTACTTTTGAGGTCGCGGCAACTGAAGCCGCGGCAGTGGAAACGTGCCCCATTGAAAACAATGGGTTTTGACTTGCTGTGCGACTTGACATGTGTCAAGTCGCACCACAAGTCGCACTAGTGGAAACCGAGCCTAAGAGTACATTATCATATTAGTATTATGAATATATGCAAGTACCCCTTTAAATATGTTCACATGAATTTATAACAATAGAGAGGAGGTTGAGTTTATATCCATCCTGAGGTGGTTGTCTATTGTGTATAGTAAACGTGCAGCGCTACCTCCCCAAATATCTAACAACACAAATATAAACCAAAGTGAAAAATTAATGCTCTGTTTCCTGTAAAGCCAAGTGATAATGATACCTATGATATCTAGATTCCAATACACAGAAAAATAAACGGCAATAATAGTGATGACTCCTAAGGGGAGTTAGATCTAAACGTATAAATGTGTCTATATAAAGCACGAAATTGTAAAACCTAAGTCCATACTCAAAGAAGACTTTCAAACTGAAATACCATACCAGCTTATGTAAGTTGTAAATCATATAAATACATTTTACATAGTGAATATCATAACATCCAGTCCATTAAATTGGTGCACATGTCCATGCATGTGGTGCAAGTGATCATATAGCCAATAAAATATTTTAGTGAAATCCATGTGCTTCTTTGATAAAAAGAAACAAAGTGCCCTCCACCAGTTAAACTATGCGCTCACCTCCCAAGGGAGGCCCTGTTAGGGGTCTGAACTCCCCTTCTCCTTAGGGATAAACAGTAGATCCAGTGGTCTGCACCTTCCCTGATGGCCCTTGGACTCTTGTTCCTAAGAAGGTATGCCTCATTCACATATTGTCATATGAACAGAGAAAAACAAACAGTGTAATCTCACTCACATTTACAGGTGCACTGTATCTGGTGCACGCAGGTGGCTAGCTGGGTACATTTTGGGGTCTTTTAGAGATTCGCAGCTTCTCCATCCTGTGTTCACCTGTAGCAGGCTGTTAGCTTCCTGGTAGTGTGTGATGATGTCACAGGCTCTGCCCCGACATGTTTTGTCACTGATCACTTGACTTTTTCAAGAGGTCTGATGAAGGGAGGACTGCAGAAGGAGCATTGGGAAGATGGTTATTAGTGAGTGGGAGAGCTCCTTTGCAGAGACAGTAAATGAGCAAGGCTACAGTGAGACTTTGCCAGGTATCATAAAGGGAAGGGGTGGTAAACTAGTTTCACTAAAAGTGAAAAAAGGGGTACATAAACTGCGCTAACCAATCCAGTGTATAAGCTGCTGACACAAACCACTGACAAATAAGTTGATATACAAAAAAGTGGGAATAAAGTGCAGTGCTGTGATGACAAGAAGTTCACAGTGGAGCAAAAAATAACACGTGACAATCTATAAATTAATGTAATCAAAAGGGTCCATGTTCAGATTCCAAGTGATAAATGCAAATAGGATGTTCCAAAATACGAAAGTGAATTGTGATAATGATGTCCCGTCACCAACACCAAATAAAATGCGCTCACCAGATGTTGTTGACCCTAAATACCATATGGCATGAGGGTCAAAAGGAGCTGTTAGGATGAGGTAGGATTCCTTAAACAATCTGCAACCACGGATGTCTCCTCGGTGTGTATCCAACAGGGTGGATAGAAAGGATCACTCACAGATGACCAGGCCCATGTGGAAGTAAACCAAAGGGCACAGACCTAGTGTAAAACCCCAATAAATAATTTATTAAAAAAAGGCAAGAAACACTCACAAACATTCCAATGGTAAGAGCAGAAAAATATGCAAGTCTGGCTGTGAAGGCACGATCCTGATGCATTTCGTCCTATAGGACTTTTTCAAAGGATATAACCAGCAAGCTATCAAGGAATCCACATAAATATAAATATAAAGGCACAATAATTAATGTAAACGGATCCCACCTATGTTGTGCTGCCGTGCATGTTTCTTGCCTTGTTTAATAAATTATTTATTGGGGTTTTACACTATGTCTGTGTCCTTTGGTTTACTTCCACATGGGCCTGGTCATCTGTGAGTGATCCTTTCCATCCACCCTGTTGGATACACACCGAGGAGACATCCGTGGTTGCAGATTGTTTAAGGAATCCTACCTCATCCTAACAGCTCCTTTTGACCCTCATGCCATATGGTATTTAGGGTCAACAACATCTGGTGAGCGCATTTTATTTGGTGTTGGTGACGGAACATCATTATCACGACTCACTTTTGTATTTTGGAACATTCTATTTGCATTTATCACTTGGAATCTGAATATGGACCCTTTTGATTACATTCATTTATAGACTGTCACGTGTTATTTTTTGCTCCACTGTGAACTGTTGGAGTTTCTTCATCACAGCGCTGCACTTTATTCCCACTAGTTTCACTAAAAGCCTGTTTATCCCTTTCACCATTCCAGTGCTGCAGCCTCATTCAGTGTCTTCGGCACTCAACTCTTCTGGGAGTGTCAGATGCCTGTGTCCCCTCTTCATACTTTCTTCTCTCACCCATTTGTCACTGCTGAGCTCTGTAGTAGAGAAAGGAACCACAATATACGACTCTTCTTTTACACAGCAGCCTCTGTTTTTATTCTTTTAGAAGGTCTTGTAATGTAGACCCTTTTTCTCCTTTGGTAGGAGCTGATATTTGGCAGCTGATTTATAGTGTTGGTCCAGCATTTTAAGACATTGTTTTTTTGTGAACAGGTAAACTGTACTTTTTATATTCCCTTGATAAGTTCTTTCCAACACATTTTTCAGAATATGTGATTTAAACAAGCTAAACTGAGCAGTTACTGTAGGAAAAAGAGGGGGAGGGGTATGTCTCTATGTCAAGAATAATGTACGGGTGATAGAGAGGAGTGATATTATGGAAGGGATGAGTACGGAGTTAGAATCTGTGTGGGTAGAACTCCATAGGGAAGAAGTAAAGAGAAAAGTAATTGTGGGGGTTTGTTATAGGCCACCCAACCAAAGGGAGGAGGTAGAGCTTGAATTTCTATCACTGTTGGGTAAAGGGGCAAAGTTGGGATCAGTCATCATATTAGGGGACTTCCATTATCCCGACATTGACTGGGAAGAGGGGACTACACACTCACAGAAGGCCCGTCTCTTCATGGAATCCTTACAGGACAACTACATGTCTCAGTTGGTGGATTCTCCTACTATAGAAAATGCAGTGCTGGATCTATTGATCACTAATAACCCAGACCTAATCTCGGAGGTAGGAGTCCAGGACAACCTGGGCTCTAGCGATCACAGGATGATCACATTTAGCATAAATAACAATATAACAAGGCAAGTGGGGAACTTAAGAACCCTAAACTTCAGAAGGGCAAACTTTACCAAATTGTGCTCGATGATAAAAAGGGTAAACTGGGACCAAACCCTAGGAACACTGACCACGGAGGAAAAATGGGAATGCTTTAGGAACATATTAAACAAATGCATCTCGCAGTGCATTCCTATGGGAAATAAATTTACAAGAGACAAAGCCAAACCTGGCTGGCTAAACCGTAATGTTAAAAAACTTATTAGGGGAAAAAAATGGCCTTCAAGAAATATAAATCAGAGGGCACAGTATCGACTTTCCAGCAATACAAGGAGGCAAATAAGAAAAGTAAATACGAAATCAAAATGGCTAAAATCAACTTCAAGAGACAAATAGCGGAGGATAGTAAAAAGAACCCTAGACAATGTGGGCTATGTGGGACTTTAGATGAGACACCGGCAGGTATGCCCAGCGTCTCCATCCCTGTATCGGAAAAAACAAATTGAAAAGGATTAAAAGAGGTGCATGGAAGCCAGCCAGCCCCCAGTCTGATGTACTCACCCTCCAGTCTGCCACCAACCAAGTAGACCTGTCTCAATATACATAAAGAACAGGGGTTTAGTTGACACGCATTTGCAAACGCATATGTAAGCTGCAGAGCCACGACAAGGCACTCTGTTTTATCTGCAGTCCCTAACACTTTTAAATGTAAGTGTCTCCACTCTGGGAGCACATGGATGCTAATGGGTGGATAGGAAGCAGGTGGGAGGGAGCAGCCCAAACTTCCCCCACCCCACTTTCATCCACGACTGGTATGGTATCTCAATGCTCTAATAGCAATGTTCTTAAGATGGTACAAACTGAAAACGACCAGCTGAGAAGCATACGCCTCCAATCCCTTGGCGGATGCAGTGTAAAACACAGATTGGGACTTTATATGAGGCAATTTGCCTGTATAGCTCAGTGCCTCCATCCCTAAGTAAAAAGAACCCTAAGAAATTCTTTAAATATATCAACGGCAAAAAAACTAGGGCAGAGCATGTTGCACACAATTAACGATGAGGGGAGGATGGTTACATAGGACACTGAAAAGGCAGCTGTGCTTAATGCTTTTTTCTCCTCAGTCTTTACACAGGAAAAGAAGGGGTACACTGACCGTGACTGTATGGTTTGCAGTAATTCACAGGACTTGCCGCTATGGCTAACAGGGGGTGAAATCGGGAAAAGGCTGGAAAAAATTAACACAAATAAATCACCAGGCCCAGATGGCGTACATCCGAGAATACTCAAAGAACTTAGTAAAACTATATTTAGACCACAGTTCCTGATCTTTGCTGACAGTATTATGACAGGAAATGTACCAGGGGATTGGAGGAAAGCTAATGTGATACCGATATACAAAAAAGGGAAGAGGCATGTGCCGGGAAATTATAGGCCGGTCAGCCTGACATCAACAGTATGTAAAGTTCTGAAGGGGATGATAAGGGACTATATCGTAGAGTTTGCTAAAGACAACAACATCATCAGCTGTAATCAGCATGGGTTTACAAATGGGCGTTCTTGTGAAACCAATCTCTTAACATTCTACGAGGAGATGAGCTGTGAGCTAGATAGGGGGAAACCAGTGGATGTGGTGTACCTGGATTTCGCTAAGGTGTTTGATACAGTTCCCCACAAGCGCTTAATTTATAAAATAAGGCCTGCAGGCATCAACCACAATGTTTGCTCTTGGATACGGAACTGGCTAAAAGGGCGTGTCCAAAGGTGGTAATAAATAGCGCATACTAAGACTGGTCTGGGGTGGTAAGTAGGGTCCCCCAAGGCTCAGTCCTGGGACCAACCTTGTTCAATTTATTCATAAACAGCATTGAGGACGGGATCATTAGTTCTATATCCGTTTTTGCAGATGACACAAAATTGGGCAGGGCAATAACTGCACAGCAAGAGGCAGATATCTTACAGAATGACCTGAACAAAATAACAACGTGGGCAGCGAAATGGCAAATGAGGTTTAATGTGGAGAAGTGTAAGGTTTTGCACTTGGGGACTAAAAACATAAAAGCACAATAGATTTAAGGGGGGGGAACCTTTGGGGGAATCAAAAATGGAGAAAGATCTGGGAGTCTTGGTAGAGGATAGACTAGGCAATAGCATGCAATGTCAAGCGGCAGCTGCCAAAGCCAGCAGAATATTAGCATGCATAATGAAGGGGATGTATTCCAGAGATAAAACTATAATCCTACCACTTTATAAAACTCTGGTCCGACGCATCTGGAGTGGTCTGTCCAGTTCTGGTTGCCAGTCCTCAGGAGGGATGTGTTGGAGCTGGAGATAGTCCAGAGAAGGGCAACTAAACTAATTAGGGGATTGGAGGACCATTAATTATGAAGAGCGTCTGCAATCGCTTAATTTATTCTCCCTGGAGAAGAGACGACTGAGAGGGGACATGATAGCAATTTACAAATACCTCAATGGTGATCTCAGCATAGAAAAAAGCTATTCAGTCGCAAGGATTGCATGAGGACGCGAGGACATACAATGCGATTAGAGGAGAAGCGTTTTAACCTCAAGCAACGCAGGGGGTTATTTACTGTTAGGGCTACAAGATTGTGGAATTCTCTACCACAAGAGGTAGTTTCTGCGGGAAGTATGGCTACTTTCAAAAGACTCTTGAACATACATCTCAAGGATCAGAACATTAAGGGGTATGAGAGATGATTACGGCCACACATACCTACACAGGTTGAACTGGATGGACTATTGTCTTTATTCAACCTCAACTACTATGAGCTTCAGTATGAGCTATGAGCAACTAAGCCCTCATCTTTATCTGTAACTGCTGCATCCTCTATCTGCAAGGAATGCAAAGCACAGATACATGGTGTCTTTGGTGCATAGGCTGTGATTGAGAGCCTGGCTTAGTCCTCAGTCCAACTGTCCTCAGTTTGGGAGGAGTGGCAACCTTTTTTGCTGGGGACCATAGGAAGGCAAGACTGGGATTGACTACCATCCTGGAGTTGGATTTTAGATCCACCCAGTGGCGCAAGCAGGTAAAGGGGAGGGGACTGCGAGGCTGCAGAGCAGAGAGAATAGGGCCCCTGTGTGCTGAGTTCTGCAAGTAACGAGAAAGAACCCTATATATGTTGCCTAGGACTTGCCCTGAGGACTCAATAAATACTGTACAATTAATACTGGTAACGGGAGGTCTTATAGAGGGCCATTGTGTTGCCATTGTGGGGATTTGGCTGCTGACAGCAGGGTTAATTTAGGGAGATTGTTACGCCCTCTCCATTACTGTTCATTACAAATGCTTACTTCTGCAGTAGAGGACCAACCTACCCTACTGGGTTTCACCATCTTGTCCTTGGGAGGAGCTGCTGAGATGTTGGGTTCTTTTGCCCTTCCTAGTGATGACCTGCCCTTACTGGAAACAAAACTTAACAACATACAAGTACTGTTAAGTAGGCTTTATTTAAAAATGGAGGAAAGCCCTGCAACAGTGTTAAACCAAATTCTTGTACACGCAGTATCAATATGAAATAAGTTACAATACAATGACCAAATAGCTATAAAAGGGAACTTTGTTGAAGACAATACATACTTACCCCCAGCGCTCAGTAGTTCCTTCCCCTGACCCCTACATCAGTACTATGTCCTGTAGTGACTTATAAATTTATAGGAGGACCACTAAGTGTAATGAGGACATAGAAATTTGGCACTCCCATATGTGTGGGTTTCTGCAGAGATTTCAGAGGTTCTGTTCCACGGAATAGTGTTTGATGCTACGAACAGTGGCAAAGGTAAGTATTTAGTTTCATCATTTGCTGGTGTACCCCAAAATTCAACACTTTCAAAAAAGGCAGATAACGGAGGGGACAAAGTTCTTTTTATCATAAACATATTTTCTGAAACGCTAATATTTTATGATGAATTAACAGTGCTGTTTTTGGAATACAGGCTCAGACAAAATATCTCTTTATTATATTCTCTCTTTATTAGTGGAACCTGACTTCATGGCAAAACTCTAGCTGTCATCCCTCTGTCCAATGAAACACCACACTACCCTAATTAATAAAAAAAAAAAAAACCTCACCCGTGTCCCTTTTTATAATTTAATTTATTGACACCAGTAATTTAATAACTGCCATCCTATTTGTTGAGAGAGTCTTCCCCCAAAAGTCATTTCTGACTCAATTTATGAAGCCATAACCACTTGCCCACTGCCTACCGCAGATATATTGCGGCAGGCTCGCTCGGCTGCGCAAACCGACTTATGGGTACGTCGGTTCGCAGGAGCGCTCCTGGGGAGAGCGCACACTGCCAGAGGCACGCGCCCACCCCCACTAGGCAGCAGAGATGCCAATCCATGGGGCTGGCGGCCACGATTGCCGCCAGGCACCAGCAATCGCTCCCCATTGAGAGAGAACAACGCTCTGCTGTTGTAAACACAGCTGACCATTGTTCTCTCTGAAATGATCACAGAGCGCCTTTGAGCCTCCTATATAGGATCACAGGTCTCTATGATCATTTCACAAGTCCCTCCCCCATACAGTTAGAAAACACTCCCCTAGGCTCACACTTAACCCTTTGATCAACCCTGGGTTAACCCCTTCCCTGCCAGTGTCATTATTATAATAACAGTACATATTTTTAGCACTGATTACTGTAGTAATGTCACTGGTCCCCCCAAAAGTGTAAAAAATATCACTTAGGGGTCTGATCTGTCCGCCGCATTGTCGCAATCTTTCCCCTAGTTTGAAGACACGATAACTTTTGCGCAAACCAATCAAAATATGCTTATTGGGCTTTTGTTTTGTTTTTGTTTAAAATATGTAGCAGAATACAAATTGGCCTAAACAGGATGAAAAAATTAGATTTTTAATTTTTTTGGGAATGTTATATAGCAGAAAGTAAAAAATATTGGTTTTTTTTTTTTTTTTTTCAGAATTGTCTCTATTATTTTGTTTATAGCGCAAAACATAAATCTTCCCCCTGGTTTGTAGACGCGACAACGTTTGCGCAGACCAATAAAAATAAGAATATTGCGTTTTTTTTTTTTTTTACCAAAAATATGTAGCAAAATACAAATTGGCCTAAAAGGATGAAAAATTTAAATTTTTAATTTTTTGGGGGGGGAATTTTATATAGCAGAATGTGAAAAATATTGTTTTTTTTTTCAGAATTGTCGCACTTTTTTCTGAATTTTAGTGCAAAAATAAATATTGCACAGGTGATCAAATACCACCAAAAGAAAGCTCTATTTGTGGGAAAAAAAAGGACATCAATTTTATTTGGGTACAACGTCGCACAACCTCGCAATTGTCAGTTAAAATAACGCAGTGCCAAATTGCAAAAAATGCCTGGTCATTAAGGGGGCAAATCGTTCCGGTCCAGAAGTGGATAATATATGTTTCTCTTACGTCCTCCGACAGTCGCCGCCTCTTCATATTCGTCACATATGGGGTATTAGACTTTGCTCCGAAGGAGTAGCTAGGCAACAGAATATGTTAACATTAAAGCTTTTAACATATCCCACCCTCAAGGGGTGGTCCCCTCAGTCAATACCCTCCTACTTCCTGCAACCATATCTCAGTTTTAATGTCTAGCTTGTCAGGAGTGGCTGGCTCTCTCTGTGCTGGGGCTTTGTGCCCCAGACTCTTTCTTCTTTTTTGATTTTTTGTTTGAGTTTTCTCTCTACCTTTACTTAGCTGTTCTTTTTGTCAGCATTAGTTAGTTCTTCGGATGAAGAGGATCATGCGGGCTGGGTCTCGGGCTGATCCCCCTGGTCGCAGGTCGTGGGTCAGTGGCTTCCCAGCCTGCCATCGAGCGTTCAGCCAGGTAACGCTCCTGGCACAGTGAACGACCCATCCCTGTTCGGTGCAGGGATGATTGGTGAGGTGGCTACCTCACTGGACGCTGTGCGGTTTCTTAACCCCCATTCTGTGCGTCTTGTATGCGACTCTCCCTGCCTCATGTGCAGCGGCTTGTTCGCCTGTGCGGGTCCCCCACGCCATTGTGAGGTAAGTGTATCTATGTGGGGACCTGTCTGTCTGGGGGGGTGTCAGTCTGGGACTGTGTAACCTGCCTCTATTCACACTGTTTGTCTCCCTATCTCTCGGCTGCATGCTGTGGGCTGCAAAGGGGGGGGGGGAGCTGTGTGACACTGTGTGTGTCAGCCTTGTCAGTGTGTGCAGCTGTGTGCTGTGAGGCATGTTTTGTGGCATGTTTGGGCACTATACAGCGATCGCTGCGGCGATCTCACATGTTGTTTTTGTACATGGATGACATGTGTGTTTTACTGTACTGTGGAGCGGCGGTTTCGGCGCCAAACGGCGCCATTTTGCCTACACTCACTCCGGCCACATGTTCTACATGCATGGCGGCCATTTTCTTGTAGCCTCCCATAGGCTTTCATAGAGCGCCCTGGCAGCATCACTTCCTCTTCTCCAGGAACACCGATCGAGGCAGCAGCAGCGGCGAGGGTCTCCTCAGGTTATATCCTTCCTATCCATTGCCTGTGTCAGTTTTATTGTCCCTGTGGGGGTCTCATTGTGCTTGTGTGTGGTGCGGTGGGCTGCGCTCGCCGCGCTTGTTAAAGGGGCAGTTAACCCTTTATTATCCGGCATTTGTTATAGGGGCAATGGATTCTCAGGAGGGCAAATTTCCTACCGCCTTGGTGGAAAGCCAGGGGACCGCTGTTTCCCCCCCAGGGGGGGATTTAGCCTCTATTGTGGCTGGCCTTGCTGCTCAGGTGCAGATGCTGGTGGCTGCTCAATCTACTAAAAGACCCAGAGTTGCTCTTTCCTCTGATTCTGAGGGTGAAGGTGATGGGGCTGTTATGGCGGGGGCCTCCTTATCGGGGTCCCGCTCCTCCCTGGATCTAGTGGGGTCTGAGGTGGAGGCTGAAGTTGAAGGGGTTGATAATTCTCCCCCTGGCTCGCCTGAAGAGCTTGCAATCATGGATGAATTGATTGCTTCCATAAAGCAAACGCTGCGTTTGCAGGATGAAGTGTGTCCCCCCGCTGCCTTGGCGGCTTATGGGCCGCAGAGAAAACGCAGGACGCCGCAGGTTTTTCCCTGCAATGATGATTTTCAGTGCGCTGTTAAGGAACAATGGCGCAATCTGCGCAAACCTTTTGCTGTACCTAGTAGCTTCAAGCTGCGTTATCCTTTCTCGCCTTCCACTGATGAAAGGTGGTGTGTGCCTCCCCCAGTGGATCACGCAATTGCGGTTTTAAACAAATCCACTGCGATTCCTGCAGAGGATTCCCCTGTGTTCCGTGATGCCACGGATAGGAGATTGGAGTCTCTTGCCCGTCATACTTATTCTGTTACGGGTTCTATGCTTAAGGCTCTGTTTGCTTCTCTCATGGCGGCCCAGGCGATCGCAAGTTGGACGCAGATGCTTAGGCGCGTCCTAGTGGCCGATTCGGCCTCGCCGGCGACCCTGGACTTGGTGGATCAAATCCACCAGGGTGTCATGTATCTGTGTGATGCGGACTTGGACCTAGTTCCGTTGGCTGCACGTGTGCACAGCGTGGCGGTGTTGTCTCGCCGCCTGGTTTGGTTGAAATGTTGGTCGGTGGACCAGTCTTCACGTAAGACCTTAGCCAATCTGCCTTATGATGGGTCTCGCCTTTTTGGGGAGTCCTTGGATGTGTTGATTAAGGGGATCACCGGAGGTAAGAGCACTCTCTTGCCCCATTTCCCCAAGGCTAAGGGGGCTTCTGGGAAGAAGCATGCTAATTTTCGGCCCCCTCAGGGGTCCTTTCGTGCCTTTCGGTCGCACTACAAGGGCAAACCGTTCAAAGGTCAAGGCTCTCAGAAGAAGCCCTGGTCTGGTAAACAGAAGTCCGGTCAATCCGGATCCGCAGCCCATAACAGTGCGGCCTGAAGGGGCGCCCTCACCCAGTTTTGGGGTGGGGGGACGCTTGCTCGGTTTTCTTCAGCCCTGGCTGACCCGCGTGCGGGACAGATGGGTTCAGGAGATCGTTCGATCTGGTTACAAGATCGAGTTTCTCTCTCGGCCGGAGAGCAGATTTTTTCCCTCAAATCTTTAACTGTCTCCAGAGCGTTTACGGGACCTGCACCTGGCGGTGCGGGACCTAAGGGCTCAGGGAGTGGTAGTTCCGGTGCCTCATCGGGACAGATTTCGGGGGTTTTATTCCAATCTGTTCACCGTGCCCAGAAAGGAGGGCAAGGTTCGTCCAATTCTGGACTTGAAGGCTCTGAACCGCTGTGTGCGGGTTCGCAAGTTCCGCATGGAATCCCTGCGGTCGGTGGTGGCTGCCTTGGTTCCGGGGGAATTCATGGCCTCCATCGATTTGAAGGATGCGTATCTTCACATCCCCATTTTCGAGGGTCACCAGAGGTACCTTCGATTTGCCATTGCGGAGGATCACTACCAGTTCGTGGCGTTGCCTTTTGGTCTCGCCTCGGCTCCGCGGGTCTTCACCAAGGTGCTTGCACCGGTTCTGGCATTGTTGAGGGCCCAGGGCATTTCTGTCCTGGGGTATCTGGACGACATTCTGGTTCGGTCTGCGACCAGCCAGGGTCTGGAGAAGGACCTGTCTGTCACGATGCAAACTCTGCAGGAGTTTGGTTGGACGATAAATTTTCCAAAGTCGACGCTGAGTCCGTCGGTTCATCTTCCCTACGTGGGAATGATTCTGGACTCGGTGCAGGCGAAGGTCTTCCTGCCGGAAGACAAACTCAGAACTCTTCAGGAGGAAGTCAGGTCCCTCAGGGACGTTCCGCACTCGTCTCTGCGGACGTGCATGAGATGTCTGGGATTGATGGTCTCGGCCTTCGAGGCGATTCCCTTCGCCCAGTTTCACACGCGGGGTCTCCAAGCGGAGATCCTGTCCATGTGGGACGGGCGACCTCAATCTCTGGATCTTCAAATCTCGTTGAGTCATCGCACCAGAAGAGACCTTCTGTGGTGGCTCCAGTCCCCGATGGTGTCCGGGGGCAAGTCGTTTCGTCCTATCTCGTGGACGGTAATCACCACGGATGCCAGCCTGTCGGGCTGGGGTGGTGTTCTGGGCGTTCTGTCCGCCCAGGGGACTTGGTCGGAGGGGGAGTCCTCCCTTCCGATCAACATTCTGGAATTGCGTGCGATAAATCTCTGTCTCCTTCGCTGGACGGACCGGCTGCAGGGCTGCCCGGTTCGGGTGCAGACGGACAATGCCACGGCGGTGGCCTACATCAACCACCAAGGGGGCACCAGGAGTGCCCGAGCGGCTCGAGAAGTTGCCGACATTCTGTCCTGGGCCGAGGCTCATGTCCCGGCGATAACGGCGGTTCACATTCCGGGGGTGGAGAACTGGCAGGCGGACTATCTGAGTCGCCAGACCCTGGATCAGGGGGAATGGTCTCTCCACCCGGCTGTCTTCCAGATGTTGTGCACGAAGTGGGGTCTTCCAGATGTGGACCTGTTCGCGTCTCGTCTCAACAACAAGGTGAGAAGGTTCGTGGCAAGGACGCGCGACCCTCGGGCAGACGCGTCGGACGCGTTAGTGGCCCCGTGGCATCAGTACAGGCTGATGTACGCGTTTCCACCGATTCAGTTGCTGTCCAGGTTCCTTCGCAGGTTACACTCGGAACACAGCACAGTGATTCTTGTGGCACCGGACTGGCCTCGCCGGTCCTGGTACGCAGACCTCGTGAATCTGGCGGTCGACGCCCCGTGGCGTCTGCCTCTTCGAGACGATCTCCTGTCTCAAGGACCGATATACCATCCTGCTTTACAGTCGCTGGCTTTGACGGCCTGGCTGTTGAGACCGAGGTCCTGAGGGAGAAGGGTCTCTCCCCAGAGGTCGTTCATACCTTGATCAACGCAAGGAAGTCTTCCTCGGGGAAGGTTTATTACCATACTTGGAAGGCCTATTTTGCTTGGTGTGAGTCCAGGGGATTTTCTCCCCGCACGTACTCGGTTTCCCGAGTGCTGTCCTTCCTTCAAACGGGTGTCGATCAGCGTTTGGCGCTGGCTACGATAAAGGGTCAGGTGTCTGCGCTGGCCGTTCTGTTTCAACGTCCCGTGGCTTCCAACTCCTTGGTTGGCACTTTTGTTCAGGGTGTGCGGCATCTGGTTCCTCCTAGGAGGGATCCTCTGCCCCCTTGGGACTTGAATCTCGTTCTATCTGTGTTGCAACGTGCTCCTTTTGAACAGATCAGGGAGATCTCGTTGTCTATGTTGTCCAAAAAGGTCGCCTTTTTGGTGGCGATCACTTCGGCTCGCAGGGTGTCGGAGCTGGCAGCTTTGTCCTGCAAGTCTCCGTATCTGGTTGTTCATTTGGATAAGGTGGTCTTGCGACCTAATCCTTCTTTTCTTCCGAAACGAGTTTCGGAATTCCATCTTAATGAGGATATTGTCTTGCCTTCGCTGTGTGCGAAGCCTAAACATCCAAAGGAGGTGAGATTACATTCTTTGGATGTTGTTCGAGCGATAAGGGTTTACCTTAAATCGACTGAGTCTTTTCGAAAGACGGATTCCTTGTTTGTTCTTCCAGAGGGTCCTCGGAAGGGCATGGCGGCGTCGGCCTCTACCATCGCCAAATGGATCAGGCAGACCATTGAACAGGCCTATGCTTTGCAGGGGAAGGTTCCCCCTGTGCCTGTGAAGGCGCATTCTACTAGATCTCTGAGTACGTCTTGGGCCTGTCGTCATGGGGCTTCTGTAGCCCAGGTGTGTAAGGCGGCGACTTGGTCGACCGTGCACACTTTCACAAAATTCTACAAAGTAGATGTTCAGGCATCGGCGGATGCTTCCTTTGGCCGCAAGGTTCTTAGTGCGGCGGTTCCCTAGGGTCCCTTGTGGGGACCACTGGCTGTTGGGATAAGTTTTTTATCCCCTGGTTATTTGTCTTTTCCTGGGTTGTTGTTCCTGTTGAGCACCTGTTTTTTCCTGTTGCCCAGCTGGGTTCCTTCCTTTGGTAAGGTTCCTTTCTTTGATGCGGAGACTGCGTTGCCTTTCGGCGCGGATGCGTTTCCCACCCCTCATGTTTGCACTGCTTTGGGACGTCCCCATATGTGACGAATATGAAGAGGCGGCGACTGTCGGAGGACGTAAGAGAAAACGGAATTTTTGTAAAATCTTACCTGTAAAATTCCTTTCTCTGAGTCCTCCGACAGTCGCCGCCCCCGCCCCTCTTTTGGGGTTTGGTTGTATACTCTACTGCTATTCCACTAAAACTGAGATATGGTTGCAGGAAGTAGGAGGGTATTGACTGAGGGGACCACCCCTTGAGGGTGGGATATGTTAAAAGCTTTAATGTTAACATATTCTGTTGCCTAGCTACTCCTTCGGAGCAAAGTCTAATACCCCATATGTGACGAATATGAAGAGGCGGCGACTGTCGGAGGACTCAGAGAAAGGAATTTTACAGGTAAGATTTTACAAAAATTCCGTTTTTATTTGCCATTATGATCCCTATTTTCAACCATGTGATTTTTTTCAGCTCTCATTGGCTCTTATTTTTTAAATAAAGGTAATTATGGCAAGTAACGATCATATATCACAAATGATGATGTTCTAGCTTAGTGAATTGATCCTTTTTAAATGCAAGCACGTCTCACTGTACACTGAAATGGTACAGCCATCGACAGCTTTTTCAGTATAATTGGCCAACCTAAACTGAAAGTTCTGCTTTTGGTCATTGCCAAAAAGTTTAATCTCTAACTGACTTCCTAAATCACTTGGGGTACTGAAGGTGGTCCCCCTTCCGGTGCCATTCTTTAGGGTTCTCAGTAATTTTTTTTACGTTGCCAAAAATGCTGAAGGAGAAGGTTAGGTGCTGTGGTGGGAGGATAACAGCTCTGGGATATCAGACAGTTACAGTTCTCCCAAAATAAAGCCCTTAACAAGAAAAAGTCACCAGTGGGTGGGTTTTCCACTTGTAGCCATGCATAATCAAAACATCAGTTAAGACTGGGATGTCACAAATAACCACTGAGTTCTTGCAAACTGGACTTTTTCTTATTCATATTTTTTTTTAAAGTGGTATTAACCCCTAAAACAATGTATTCTCTGGCAGCTTACCAAACCTTGTTTGTTTGATGTGGTGGTTGCATTCATTTTCTTTTTAGACATTTTCCCGTTATTTTTAGCTGGTGATCTGACTTGTAACACATTTCCTGTTTCAGTATGTCTGCATTCTGGAAAAAGTAGTATAGCAGACATCTTTAGACAGCAGCATTGTCAGTCTGGGGAGAAGGTAGTGTTAGATTACCATATTTAGATGAACTTGACTAACAAATTGAAGCTAACACTTTATAAACTGTTAAGCCTCGTTCACACGGGCGCACCGCCCGACGGAGTCCGTTCTGCTCAGCGGGGGATCGATCTGCCGATCCCCGCTGTGCAGGTGGATGACGTCTCCGCTCTATGTGCACAGACGGAGCTGTCAGATCCCCGCTGTCCTCTGTGGGGAGATCAGAGGAGAATGGACCGCCTGTCCGTTCTCATCCGATCCCATCCGATCCTCCAGACGGTTGGAAAATAGGGTTTCCATCCGTCCGGATTTCACGGAAAGGATTGGATTGGAGAGCAGCAGGTGTCAGCGGACATGTCTCCACTGACATCCACTGCCCCATTGGGATGCATGGAGCATCCGATCAGGTCCGCCTGAAAAACTGACAGGGAGATCGGATCGAATCGCCCATGTGAAAGGGGCCTTACAGCAAACGTTTCTCCTTTTGGGATAAAGGTTTTACATAAGTGAATCAAAACTGAACATTGTAAGCACCCCTGTCAGTGTTAAATGATTCGTCTTAACCCTTTGCCTGCTACTTTGTCTGGACAGCTTGCTCTGGTAATGTAAGTTGAAAAATAACAGACCTACTGCCTGGCTGGATCACCTGCGTGTATAAGAACCTGCCACCTGCCCATATTATCAGATAGGGGGCTTTAAATGAAAAAAAAAAAGTTTTGAAAAATGACATTATAGTTAAATAAATAAATGAAAAGCTACTCCATCATCCTGTGCGCACATGTGAATGCAAACACAAATGTAGGCTTTGCATGTTGTATGAAACATCGCCACAAATGTCAGGATGAGGACAATAATTCAATAGCTATCATGTTTAACTCTGAACTGATAACCTGTAAAGGCTTTTATGTTGCCTATGGAAAACGTTAGTTAACCTAATCTTTTCACCAGTTCACAGGTACACATAATTGTAAGGCTTGACATGTTTGATATCTATTTACGCAACGCAACTCCATCTTTTATATTTAACAAATAGCTATTGTGTGTTTGTATGCATTACAGTTGATTGTAGTGTTTTTTTTTCCTTAAAATATAGATTTGATAAACATTTGTGCAGATATCAAATGACCTAAAAATGCAACTGCTACAATTTTATTCTACAGGGCATTTGCTTTCAGAAAAGATCTAATTGTTTAGGGTTTTTAAGTAATTTAAAGTAGAGTTCCAGGCTAAAGTCAAAGTAGGTGTAACCCAATCCTGCCCCCCCCCCCCATATTTCAATATATATATATATATTTTTTTAGGGGGGCTTTTTTCACATTTTTTATTTTTTCCAGCAGGGCTTCAGTCCTACATCACCGCGGCAAGGTACGTCATCTCTGGATTTAGATTGGCCCCTCCTCCTGCCCCCCACTGCCTTCTGGGACCTATGTGTTTCCCAGAAAATGATAGGGCCATTCAGAAAGCGCAGCGTGACTCACGCATGCGCAGTAGGAAACCCACTGTGAAGCCTGAAGGTTTCACTGCCAGTTTCCCCTGAGTTGCAATGCCAGTGCCTGCACCCGAGCGATGGATGAATCCGCTTTGGAGGGCGGCTTCGGGGATCCCTGCACAGGTAAGTGTCCTTATATTAAAAGGCAGCAGCTACAGTATTTGTAGCTGCTGACTTTTACATTTTTTTTTTTTTTTTTTATTAGGAGGCTGGAACTCACTTTAATTTTCTAGCAAAAATGCAGATTTGAATATGTGTGAAATTTTAAAAAGTGGCGTGGACGTCAAGTGGTTAATAGACTAACATTATTCATACCACAGGGAAATTCACCCCATTCAATGAATGGGCATACTTTTGCTAATCACTAAATAAAATAAAAAAGCTGCATCTTTGCCTCTGCTGCTTATAGGCTCCATCCTATTGTACCTAATAGTATATTAACCCCAAGTGTTTATATTCAATTCAGGAATGATTACATTTAGGATGCAAATACTTTAACTGCAGCCATAAGCCTACCTGCAGTCCTCCAATTGTCATTCATACCATGGTAAAAAAGCCATTTCTCTATCGTTCTTTGACAGACGCAGCTTTATATCTTCTTGACCATTGGTATATACTGCCCCCTACAGGAGTAGGACACTAGGCAGGAAAAGGCTTTTCTACCCCTATAGGGCTGTCCCTGCAGGCATAACCCCACACACTCTGTTATAGCCCTCAGTTTTTTTCTGCCTAGTTTAGGAATAAGACCTAGTTCCCTGCTGGGACTTCAGTCTTAGCTGTCTATTTTTGGCAACCTTTTTTTTATGATTAATTTCTTTTAGTTAGAGTTCCTAGAGAACTGCAAGCAACAGCCGGCTGGGTTTCAGACTGGATATTCTAGATCCTTAAGGTCTCCCAGCCTGGCCAGTGAGCATGAGCAGGTTATAGTACAGCACTAGGCCTCGCCACACCAGAGCCCCAATGGACGGGGAC
The DNA here is from genome assembly GCF_965119305.1 of Pelophylax lessonae. Lineage (NCBI taxonomy): Eukaryota > Metazoa > Chordata > Amphibia > Anura > Ranidae > Pelophylax > Pelophylax lessonae. Next base: position 83,639,983 of record NC_138775.1, on the reverse strand, counting down.
GAGCCTGCGAGTGGACTGTCTCGCCGGGACGCGAATGGACCTGGGTAGCCCTGAGTCGCAGCGTACTCCCCTGGCTGTCAGCACCCCCACCCTAGGTAGGAGATGGTCTGATCAGAGTGGCTCTTGCCTGATACTGTGGTATGGTGAGTAAGTGGTCTCGGGGTGGATGTGGGTCCCCTCCATGGAATAGTCGGACCCTCGGGTATCTCTCGGTTCCCCTGGTCTCTCTGGTGTACCAGACCCCCTTAGCTGCCCCCCCCTCTGTAGCAGGTTCATACCTCATGGGGGGTGGTTATATTTTGGCTGCTGCGGGAGAGCGTCTGTCCTGGTGGAGTCCCCTTCTGGGGACCCTCCGATGCCTCTGGTCTGATGACCCCCATGGGTGTCCTGGAGACCGCATGGCGCGCCATGGGGGACACCATTTTGCTGTAGACTTCTGCTCTGCCTTAATGTAAAAAAATGTTCTCATTACTATGCATGGGTGGCCATGTTTTGTTAGTTCCCCATAGGAATGCATGGGGTGGGCATTTTCTTGTAGTCCACGATCGCTGGACATCAAGGGGAAACACTAAAGGCACTAGGCATGACCCAGGTGCTTTTCATTTCCTGTGCCAGATTGTTCCTATCTTTAGCAAGGAACGTTCCTGAAGGTTTCAGACCAGTTTGGTGGTAATGTTTTTGAGGTCCCTGTAGGCATTCCTCATTCACACTGCTGCAGGCTGTGTTAGGCTGGGACTTGTAGTACCGCTGGTGCATCGGTACGAATCGCGTTTTTGCTACTTTTTAAAAGTGACACTGCATTTTATTCTTTTCAATGCTAACGGGGTCCACGTACAAAATTTCACCTACAGACCCCCTCAGTGCGGCTGCAGGACCCTCTGAGTCGCAGCCCCTGTCTGCTTTTAAGAGGTTTTTGAAAGCCTGGTGCAAAAGTGGATTTAATTTTAAAAAGTGCCGCTAGCCGAAAGCGCCCTTTGCCTTCATCTCCCTCTGTGGTGTCCTTAGATTCTGAGGCAGATATGGCTGCCGCAGACGCACCCCACCTTGGTAGATCTGTGCCATCGCATTCTGATGGCAAGGAGCACATCATCAGCTGCCATGCGGGAAAGCACTTATAGTATCAGTGCGGCAAACATTTAAAATTGGCAGATGAGTCTACAGTGTCTGGGACGCAAGTTTTTTTTGGGAACCGCAAATCCCAGAAGTCGGGCAAGGTGTTTCCTTGACAATTAAGAAAGATAACACTGCTCAGGCTAGTCAAAGTCCACGATTCAAGGTGGGTGCTGAACCTCGGCTCGCCACCAGGAGAATCATAAAATAAGAAAATGGTCGCACACCACACTTGTTTTCTACCAAGCATGTAGCAGTCGTGTGAAACACATCTACTGTCCTACCCTGCTGTACCTTGTACCACTTAAGTGAATAAAGGAACTTTTCTTCATTGGATTCCGTGGTGGTGTGCGACCATTTTCTTCATTTAAGGTGTTTCCTTGTCCAGAATTTTTTGACAACATTGTCAATGAACAGTGGGGATGCATCAAACAGATGTTAGTGGTGCCCAAGCGCTTTAAACGGCGTTACCGCTTCGCGGATGCGGTTTCCACTAGGTGGACCATACCACCTAAGGTGGATCATCCAGTTTCCAGACTGAACAAGTCAATGGTAGTTCCGGTGGAATAATCCCCGGCTTTTACTGATCCTGTTGATACACAGATTGAGGCTCTGTCCTGCCATTTACATGTGTTAGTGGGCTCTATACTAAAACCGGTCTTTGTGATCACATTGGAGTCACAGACCATTACAGAATGGGTGAAGTTACTAAAAGGTGACTTGGAAATGGAGCAGCTCTCTCCAGGTCTGATTGAGCTAATGGACCAGATGGGTCAAGCCCTGCTGTATATTTGTGATATGTCACTGGATGCGGCTCCCCTTGGTGGCCAGAGTGTCTGTGGTGGGGATTGCTATTAGACGCATGGTGTGGTTAAAGAGCTGGTCTGTGGACCAGGCCTCCAAAAAGACTCTTTCTGACCTTCCCTTTACGGGGGACAGGTTGTTTGGATCCTCCTTGGGTGAGCTGATAAAAGGCCTTACGGGTGGGAAGAGTACTCTTCTTCTGCAGTCATCCAAGAGCAGGGTGCCATTTACTAGACAGGGACCCTCTTTCACTGCTCATAGGCAGCCCTTTCGTACATAAGGGTCGCAGGAGAAAGGAGAAAAGCCATTCCAGTCTTCTGGGGGCTCCAAGAACACAGGTTCGGGTAAGCCAAAATCTGGCCAGTCTGGATCTGTGGACAAATCCTTGTCTGCATGAAGGGACGCCCTTACCCTTTTCTGGAGTGGGGTGGGGGGGAATGTCTTTGATTCTTTCTGGAACCATGGACTTCCTTGATTCAGGACAAATGAGTCCACAAACTGATCCGTTTGGGTTACAAGATCGAATTCCGGTCTCGACCATTGGACAGGTTCTTCCCGTCCAATCTACGCCTATCTCAAGACCAGTTAGGGGACCTACAAGAGGCGGTATAAGACCTGCTGTCACAAGGGGTGATTGTGACAGTTCCCTCTCAGGAACGCTTTCAAGGTTTTTATTCAAACCTGTTTACTGTGCCCAGAAAGGAAGGAAAAGTACATCTAATTCTGGACCTTAAGGCTCTGAACCGCTTTTTGCGGGTACAGAAGTTTTGAATGGAGTCCATTCGAACGGTAGTGGCGTCTTTACACCAAGAGGATTTTTTGGCCTCTATAAATATCAAGGATGCATATATACACATCCCTATCTACGCTGGACACCAGCGTTTTCTTCACTTTGCTGTAGGAGAGAAGCATTATCAATTTTTGGCTTTACCCTTTGGTCTGGCATTACCCAGGGTCTTTACCAAGGTGCTGGCTCCGGTGTTGGCATTTCTGCCCCAACAGGGGGTTTCACTGCTGGGATACCTTGACGATCTATTATTGAGAGTGGACTCTCATTCAGCCCTTTCGGGCAACTTGACGATCACGGTATGGACTCTGCAAGTTCGGTTGGAACATAAATTTCAAAAAATCTGCCCTGATACCTGCATTAAGACTGGATTATTTGGGCCTGACTCTGGATTCCGCCTTGGCGAGGGTTTTTCTTCCTCCAGACAAGCTGCAGAAGTTGCAGGGGGCGATCCATTTGCTGTTGGCAAACAATTGGTCCTCTCTGTCGACTTGCATGTGAGCCTTGGGTCTGATGGTGTCAACCATCGAGACTGTTCCATTTGCTTAGTTCCACACGAGACCCTTACAAAGGGAGATTCTCCTCAAATGGAACAAAGATCCAAAGTCTTTGGACACTTAGATTTGGTTGAGTCACAACACGAACACTGCTCTTCTATGGTGGCTTCGCTCATTAGCACTAAGCCAGGGCCTTCCTTCTGTTGTATTGGACGGTGGTAACCACGGACTCCAGCCTGTCAGGCTGGGAATGGAGTGCTGGGGAAGCTCTTTGCCCAGGGGTCCTGGACGTTGGAAGAGTCAAAAATTCAGATAAATATCTTGGAGCTCATGGCGATAAAACTTTGCCTGAGATGCTGGACAACCCAGTCCGGATACAATCGGACAATGCCACGGCCATGGCTTACATCAATCATCAAGAGGCACAAAAAGTTTGTTCCAGTCCTCTCTGCTGTGCACATCTCAAGTGTGGAGAACTGGCAGGCGGATTACCTGAGTCGTCAGGTGTTGGATCAGGGGAATTGGTCCCTACACCTGGAGGTGTTTTATCTCCTGTGTGTCCGATGGGGGACACTCAACGTCGACCTGTTTGCTTCTCGACTCAACAAGAAGGTTCAGAGGTTCGTAGCCCGGTCTCGGGATCCTCTGGCCGACGCCCCAGACGTGCTGGTGGCTCCCTGGAGTCAGTATCGGCTGATTTATACATTCAAACTTCTACTGCGGCTTCTTCGCAGGGTAGAAGTGGAAGGGATTCCGGTCATTCTGGTGGCCCCCGACTGGCCTCGCAGGTCTTAGTACGCAGACCTGATAAGGTTGGTCGCCGATGCTCCCTGGCGACTCCCTCTAAGTGAGATCTGCTGTCTCAAGGACCGATCTTCCATCCTGCTTTACAGTCGCTGGCTTTAACGCCTGTTGAAAGCCAAGTATTGAAGGATAGAGGTCTTTCTGATTCTGGGATTCCTACACTGTTGAAGGCCAGGAAGTCTACTTTCAGGAAGATCTATCATTGTACATGGAAATCATACATTTCATGGTGTGAATCTTTGAAGGTGCAATCTTGCTTGTTCTCGGTGGCTAGGGTTTTGGCTTTTCTTCAAAAAAAGGGTTGAACAGCGGTTGGCCTTGGACACTATCAAAGGCCAAGTGTCGGCCTTGGCTGTGTTTTTCTAACTTCTTATCAAGGTGAAGGCTCCTGGTTCTTTTTATATATAGAGTAACCCTATATGAATTGCAGATGCCTGCTGCCCTTTTTAATTTTTGTGGTAAAATACCCCAAAAAATACAGGCAAAATGGGCACTAGCAATAGTCTGGGTTTATATAATTATTTCTTATGGCTGTAGGAGTATTTAGAAATATAGATGGTTATCTCTGGTTATAAGTGAATTCTGGTAATTGTACTAGTGTTATTTAATTTAAAGTGCAACCAGTGTATAAATACCAATACAATTATGATAATACCATTAAATAAACATTTCTGGTAAAAATCAAATATTTTCAAATAATTTGTCACAAGCAATGTGCATAATCTGTGACTTTTGTGAAAACAAATATTAAATGAGTGACACTGGTGATATTGAGGTGAAATTTATAAATAATATTCGTAAAATATTTATAAAACATATGCAATAAAAATGTGTATCCACAAAATTATTGTGCAACAAGTGAAAATAGTCCGTGAAATAAATTAGTTCTTCAAGGTGATTTTGTGCTCCAATGTGCTTTAAGTAAGCAATTTCTGCCTCTTACCTCTCAGAAGGTTGCCTTTTTAGTGGCTATTACTTCTGCCCGCAGAGTATCGGCGGCGTTGTCCTGACGTTCACCCTGTCTGGTGGTCCACAGAGATAAAGTGGTACTCTGACCTAATCAGTCATTTCTTCCTAAGGTGGTTTCTGATTTTCATTTGAATGAAGAAGACATTGTGCTGCCTTCACTTTGTCCTAAGCCCAAGCATTCCAAGGAAATTGCATTGCATTCTTTGGATGTTGTGCGAGCAATTTGAGTCTACCTGGCAGCTACTGAGTCGTTCAGAAAATCAGATGCTCTATTTGTCCTTACCAAAGGATCTCGTAAACGATTGGCTTCATCTGCTGCAACCATATCTAGATGAATCAGACAGATGGTAGTTCAGAAATGGGGAATAATCAGCGCAATCCACAAAGCAGAAAACCTTGAATAGTGATAGCCAGATGGCTGCTTATATTCAGTGCTTTCACTTCACCCAAATAATATCAAATAAAAAAATGCTGCGCCAATCAATCAATGATCATAAATAACATAAATAAAAAAAAATTAGATGGTGAAAAAATAAAGTGCATATAGTGAAATAGTGCTCCAATAAAGTCCAATAAATTATCAAATAGTCTATATTAGATATCAAAAAATGAATACATGAATAAATTAATAGGTCTTCAGTGCTGAATAAATATAAAGTGCTGGTGCTCACTCCACACTCTGGTGATCCGTATAATAATGTGCTCAATATCAGCTCGCTTTAATGTCTAACCCATCTTTTACAATGAGTCAGACAAGCTTTACCATATAATATTGCCATACACCTCCTTCCTATGATGAGCTGATAATATTGCTAACTCAGGGACACTCTGTATTTTTATTGTTAACGAGGACACCTAAAAAAAAAATTCACATGAACGGGCACTTAAGCAGTGCAGGCTGCAATAATCTCTCCAAACTCGGCTGGGATGCGGCTTCCGTGCGCAGGCTCCGCCCCCGTACGCGTTACGTCACACCTGTAATTTTGTCACCCCGCACTGCTTAAGTGCCCGTTCATGAGAGTTTTATTTTATGTGTCCTTGTTAACAATAAATATACAGAGAGCACTAGAAGTGTCCCTTTGTTCTATATGCACTACCATTGATCATGTCCCACTCCCTTGAGCTCCTAAGAGGAGAGTGGAGGGGATAGAACACTAATGGTTTAAGCTGGAGATTCCTGTCAGAGATCCTGCATCCTTTAGCCTTGGAGGAGGTGTATGGCAATATTGTATGCTAAGGCTTGTCTGACTCATTGTGATAGATGGGTCAGACATTAAGGTGAGCTGCTATTGAGCACATTATTACACAGATCACCAGAGTGTGGAGCGAGCACCAGCACTTTATATTTATTCAGCACTGAAGACCTATTAATTCATTCATTTATTAATTTTTTGATATCTAATAAAGACTATTTCATAATTTATTCGACTTTATTGGAGCACTATTTCACTATATGCACTTTATTTATTCACCATCTAAATATTTATTTATGTTTTTTATGATCATTGATTGATTGGCGCTGCATTTTTCTATTTGATAGACGGTAGTTCAGGCTTATTCGCTGAAGGGTCAGGTTCCTCCTTTCCCTGTGAAGGCGCACTCTACTAGGGCGGTGAGTGCTTCCTGGGCTGTTCGCCAACAGGCGTCAGTGATGCAAGTTTGCAAGGCGGCAACTTGGTCGTCAGTGCGCACGTTCACAAAATTCTACAAAGTAGATGTGTTGGCATCTTCGAATGCCTCTTTTGGACGCAAGGTTTTGCAGGCTGCCGTCTAAAAAATAATTTTTTTTCTCTTTGAGGGTGTATGTTTTTTCTGGTTGAGCTCCATGTTACCTGGTTGGCTACGTTTAGCCTTGGGTAGTTACATTCTTTTTTGCATTGTTTTTCCCACCCCTCATGCGAATACTGCTTTGGGACGTCCCAATGGGCAAGAAGATATGAAGCTGCATCTGTCAATGAACGATATAGAACTGGACTTACCGTAAAATCCTTTTCTCTGAAGTTCATTGACAGATGCATCACCTGCCCCTCTATTTATGAGTGGAATGAGGTTGTGGTCTTCTAAAACACTGCTTGCAACAAAACTAAGGGCTATAGCAGAGTGTGTAGGGTTATGCCTGCATGGACAGCCCCATAGGCGTGGTAAAGCTTTTTCCTGCCTTGTGTCCTACTCCTGTAGGGGGCAGTATAACCCAATGGTCAAGAAGATATGAAGCTGCGTCTGTCAATGAACTTCAGAGAAAAGGATTTTACGTTAAGTCACTAATCCATTTTTTTTTCTTTTATTTTTCCACACCTGTTTACATTTCTGTAAGGCTGAGACTAAGACTAATAGAATCTGTAGCAGTGCTGTACTGTACTGTATCTGTTTCTGGGTGTTTCTGCCCAGTTGCTGGAGGAGGTTCCCAGAGTTGGTAGTTAGGTGTTACTATAAGGTTTACTGCAAATTTATATGCACAGCAAGCCAACAGTAACGTTAACATTGAAACTATGAGCTTCCCTATTTATGCTGTATATCTGATACCATTAAATATAATATGTAATGGTGTTGCTACAGCAGCCTTTTACTGTTGTTTGTGCATTTGGTGTGTTCCTTTTTCTCTTACGTCCTCCGAGAGTCGCCGCCCCTCATACAGTCTTCACCAATGGGTATTGACTTCCTCTCCACAGGAGTAGCTAGGCATAAGACTTGTTAAAAACAAAAGCATTTAACATAGACACACCCATGGGGGCTGTCCCACTGGTCAATACCCCCCTGCAGTAAGCCATCCCAACTCAGTTTGTCTTCTGCCTAGCGTTAGGAGTAGATAGGCTTCCCTGTGCTGGGGCTACAGTCTCAGCCTAATCTTTTCTTATGATTTTTATTTGCAAGAATGTCAGTTTTTTCTTTGCTTTACTAGCTGTTTATTTTTTCAGCTTTAGTTTAGTCGGATCTTCGGATGAAGATGGATTTGCGGAGCTGGGAATCGGACTGGCCGCCCTGGCTCTCCAGGGCAGAGGGTGAGATGGATCCCCAGCCCGCCATCGAGCGTTCAGCCATGTGTTTGCCCTGGCATTAGGAACGACCCATTACTGTTCGCTGCAGGGATGCAGCCTGTGAGGTGGCTACCTCACTGGACACTTCTGCGGTTCTGTGCTGCAGTGGCATTCCCTGTCATCTGAGGGCAGCGGCTTTCCGTTAATAGAGGCACCCCACGCCATCCGGTACAGGTAAGTACTTTCTGTGTGGGGCCTCTGTCTGGGGTGGCAGTCCTGTGTGCTGTGTGTCCCCTCATGTTTGTGGGGCCCCCTGATGCGATCCCTGCGGGGGTCTTTTTTATTACACTGCTGGCGCTGTGTGGGTTTGGGGGCCCCTCTCCTGTGTCACTTCGGTGTTTTGGAGGTGCAGACTATGTGTGCGGCGGGCGATGCGGGTAAAAACCGTGCGGTCCGCCATTTTAGGTGTGGGCAGCATGTCTGGCTTTACTATGGGCTTTTTTCAACAGCTTCTATGTAGTGGTTTTTGGCGCCATCTTGTGTGCGGCAAAACGATCGTTCCGAGCACATGTCGGCGGCCATCTTGCCGAAGCCTCCCATTACTTCCTATGGGCAGCCATTTTCCCTTAGCCTGCAGCATTTAGTTCAGCTTCTGGCAACCTCACTTCCTTTTCCTCTGGAGCAGCGATCGGTGTGGTAACACTCTGTGGGGCCCTGCAGACTGTCCTTTCCATATTTACTCTGTTTTATCCCTTCTGGCTCAGTTTTGTCCCTGTAGGGGGTCTGTGTACACAGTCTATATAGCGGTGGGCTGCGTGGTCCACAGCGCTCTTAAAGGGCCAGTACCTTTAATATTGTGGTTTTCTGCAATGGAATCTCATGACAGCAAATTCCCCCCAGCCTTGGTGGGGGACTCCAGTTCTGCTGAACCCCCCGTTCTACCTAATTTGGCCGCTGTGGTGGTGACTTTAGTGTCCAAAATAGAGGTGCTGATGGCTAAACGGGCTGCTAGAAAGAGGCCTAGGATTTCTTTCTCTTCTGATTCAGATGGGGATGTGGCTGCTGTGGGTGGCGTGACCCTTTCAGGGTCTCGCTCCTCTCAGGACCCGCTGGGGTCTGAGGGGGAGGCAGAGGTGGAGGGGGTAGATGACTCTCCCCCGGGGTCGCCTGAAGAACACGCAGCTATGGATGCGTTGATTTCTTCTGTTAAAGAAACCCTACATTTAGAGGATGAGCCCAATCCTCCGGGCATTGTGTCCTCCTTTGGTATGCACAGGTCCTGCAGGTTGGCGCAGGTTTTTCCCTGCCCCGCTGAGTTTCATCACACCGAGAATGAACAATAGCGCAGTTTGAAACGCCCTTTCACGGTGCCTAAACGGTTTCAACTGCTCTACCCCTTTGCGCCTTCTATGTATTCGCGCTGGTGTGTGGCTCCCCAGGTGGATCACACTGTGGCCGTGTTAAACAAGGCTACTTTGGTTCCCACTGAGGATACCCCCGGGTGTTCCGGGATCCTACGGACAGGAGATTGGAGTCTCTGGCCTGCCATGCCTACATGGTGGCGGGTTCCATGCTCAAACCTATTTTCGCTTCTGTCATGGTGGCTCAAGCGGTGGCGGATTGGACTAAGGTGCTTAGACGCACTCTCGCGTCTGATTCTGCCCCACCTGCCACGCTGGACATGGTGGACCAAATTCATCAAGGGGTCATGTATTTGTGCGATGCGGCCTTGAATGAGGCCCCTTTGGCTGCGCGCCTGTCTAGTGTCGCGGTACTTAACCGTCGACTAATCTGGTTGAAGAGCTGGTCTGCTGACCAGACATCGCGGAAAACGGTGGCTGATTTTCCTTATGCAGGGTCTCGCCTTTTTGGCGAGGCCTTAGATACTTTGGTGAAAGGAGTCACTGGGGGCAAAAGCAATCTGCTGCCCCAGAATCCGCAGAACAAGCCTTTTCGCGGTAAGAGGGGTCCCGCCTTTAGACCCAATCAGGGGTCCTTTCGTGCCTTCCAGACACAAAACAAGGGCAAACCCTTCAAGGGCCAAGGTGGCCAGAAAAAGCCCTGGGCGGGCAAGCAAGAGACCGACCACGCCGGTACCGCGGCTCAATCCGCCTCTGCCTGAAGGGACGCCCTCACCCGTTTCAGGGGTGGGAGGACGTTTGCGCGGTTTCCTCCAACCTTGGCTGCTCTGGATTCCGGACAGGTGGGTTCAGGGAATCATTCGATCAGGTTACAAGATCGCATTCCTTTCGCGGCCAGCGGACAGATTCTTTCCCTCAAATCTTCTTTTGACCCCAGGGCGGTTACAGGACCTGCATCAAGCGGTGCAGGATCCTCTTGCCCAGGGGGTGATTGTCCCGGTGCCTCATCGGGACAGGTTTCGGGGGTTTTACTTGATTCTGTTCACTGTGCCCAGAAAGGGAGGCAAGGTACGTCCGATCCTGGACTTGAAAGCTCTGAACCGCTTTGTGCGGGTTCGAAAGTTCCGTATGGAATCCCTCTGCCGGGTGGTGGCCTCCCTGAGTCCAGGGGAATTCCTGGCCTCTATCGACTTAATGGATGCGCACTTGCACATCCCCCTTTTCGAGGGTCATCAGAGGTACCTCTGGTTCGCCATAGCGGAGGACCACCATCAGTTCGTGGCGTTGCCCTTCGGTTTTGCTTTGGCTCAAGGGGTCTTTACCAAAGTGGTGGCACCTGTTTTGGGCCTGTTGAGGGCACAGGGCATTGCGGTCTTGGGATATCTGGATGATCTCCTGTTAGGATCGAGTGCCAGTCAGAGCCTGTTGCGCGGTCTTGTCGACTACGGTACAGACGCTCCAGGAGTTCGGTTGGTCCATCAACGTTCAGAAGTCGACTTTGTCTCCTTCGGTTCGTCTTCCCTATTTGGGAATGGTTCTGGACTCTGCTCAAGCGAAGCTTGTCCTCTGCCGGAGGACAAGCTCCGGACCCTTCAGAACGAAATTAGGTCTCCCAAGGATGTGTCGGAAGGAAAAACCTTCTGTCCGTTACTGTGGACAGTCATTACCACGGATGCCAGCCTGTCGGGCTGGGGTGGGGTCCTGGGCAACCTGTCTGCACAGGGCACTTGGTCGGAGGAGGAATCCTCCCTTCCAATCAACGTCTTGGAATTGAGAGCGATCAAACTGTGTCTCTTCCAGTGGTCAGGTCGACTTCGGGGCCGTCCTGTACGGGTACAGACGGACAATGCTACCGCGGTGGCTTACATCAGCCACCAAGGGGGCACCAGGAGTGCCTGGGCGGCCCGGGAGGTGACCGACATTGTGTCTTGGGCAAAGACTCATGTCCCAGCGATTTCGGCAGTTCACATTCTGGGTGTGGAGAATTGGCAGGCAGATTTTCTGAGCCTCCAGACCCTGGTTCAGGGGGAATGGTCCCTACACCCGGAGGTCTTCCAAATGCTGTGTGCGCAGTGGGGATCCCCGGACGTGGATCTGTTCGCATCTCGGCTAAACCACAAGGTGGAAAGGTTCGTGGCAAGAACGCGCAATCCTCTAGCGGACGCCTTGGGGGCGCTGGTGGCCCTTTGGCATCAGTATCGTCTGATGTATGCCTTTCCTCCGATTCAGTTGTTATCCAGGTTCCTTCGCAGGTTGGCCTCGGAACCGGACTTGGTGATTCTGGTGGCACCGGACTGGCCACGCCGGTCCTGGTATGTGGACATCGTTCACCAAGCGGTCGCACCTCCTTGGCGGCTGCCAATGCGAGAGGTTCTACTGTCTCAGGGACCGTTCTTCCATCCTGCTTTACAGTCGCTGGCTTTAACGGCCTGGCTGTTGAAAGCCAGGTCCTGAGAGACAGGGGTCTCTCCCCAGAGGTCATTCCTACCTTAATCAAGGCTAGAAAAGCCTTGTCTGGTAAAATTTATTACCGTACTTGGAAAGCCTATTTTGCCTGGTGTGAGGGCAGGGGGTTTTCTCCTCGCTCATGCTCGATGACGAGAGTGTTGGCTTTCCTCCACTCTGGTGTGGACCAGCGCCTGGCGCTGGCCACGATAAAGGGCCAGGTATCTGCACTGGCTCTTCTTTTTCAACGCCCTGTGGCGTCCCATTTCTTAATTCGCACCTTCATTCAAGGTGTGCGTCATCTGGCCCCTCCCCGGAGGGAGCCTTTACCTCCAGGGGACTTGAACTTGGTTCTGTCCGTGTTACAGCTTTCTCCCTTTGCAAACATCCAGGAGATATCGTTGCCTCTGCTGTCTAAGAAGGTTGCCTTTCTTGTGGCGATCACTTCGGCTCGCAGGGTGTCGGAGTTGGCGGCATTGTCTTGCCGCTCTCCTTCCCTGGTGGTTCATAAGGGTAAGGTGGTCTTGCGACCTAACTCATCTTTTCTCCCTAAAGTGGTGTCTGATTTTCACCTAAATGAGGACATTGTGTTGCCTTCGCTCTGTGCAAAGCCTAATCATCCCAAGGAGGTTGCGTTGCATTCCTTGGATGTTGTCAGGGCGATCATGGTTTACCTGTCGTCCACTGAATCCTTTCGGAAATCGGATTCCCTCTTTGTCCTTCCTGAGGGACCTCGGAAGGGCATGGCTACGTCTGCGGCGACCATTGCCAAATGGATCAGACAGACAATTGTCCAGGCCTATGCTTTGAAGGAACGGGTTCCACCCTTCCCTGTTAAGGCGCACTCTACCAGATCGATGAGTACGTCCTAGGCCTACCGGTATCAGGCTTTGGTGACCCAGGTGTGCAAGGCGTCGACTTGGCCGTCAGTGCACACCTTTTCAAAATTCTATAAGATTGATGTTCTGGCATCAGCTGATGCCTCCTTTGGCCGTAAAGTTCTCAGTGCGGCAGTGCCATAGAGGACCCTTGTTTTTCGTGGGTCCCTGGCTGTTGGGGTTGTTTACCCCCTGGGTATTTGCTTTCCGGGGCTGTTGCTCCTGTTGAGCCTTTTCTGTTGCCCAGAAGGTTCTCTTACTGTGCGTGTAAGGTTCCTTTCTCTGATGTGGGTACTACGTTGCCTTTTATACAGCTGCGTCTCCCACCCCTCATGTCTACACTGCTTTGGGACATCCCATTGGTGAAGACTGTATGAGGGGCGGCGACTGTCGGAGGACGTAAGAGAAAAAAGATTTTTTGTAAAATCTTACCGTAAAATTCCTTTCTCTGAGTCCTCCGACAGTCGCCACCCCCGCCCCTCTTTTGGGGTTTTCTTGTACATTTACTGCTATGCTACCAAACTGAGTTGGGATGGCTTACTGCAGGGGGGTATTGACCAGTGGGACAGCCCCCATGGGTGTGTCTATGTTAAATGCTTTTGTTTTTAACAAGTCTTATGCCTAGCTACTCCTGTGGAGAGGAAGTCAATACCCATTGGTGAAGACTGTATGAGAGGCGGCGACTGTCGGATGACTCAGAGAAAGGGATTTTACAGTAAGATTTTACAAAAATTAAATTTTTCACCCCCCCTCCTGTTTTGTTTTTTAATCAGTACAGTCCCTAGCTAAACTACTTTCTTCACTGGTAGTTTTGTTTTACCACTGCGCAGACAAGTCTTAGGTAAGTTTATCAAGCAAATTAATAAAACACAGTAGCAAATCAGGTTGAATCTACTTCAGTCTCTGTAGCAGGTTTATAGATCGGGGTGTTTATATTCCTGGGCCAAATCCATTCTAGCCGAATGCAACAGCTTGCAAATTTCAAAGACAGATTTCCACCCTAAACACATAATTAAGACAACATTTATTCCATGCACAGACCCACTGCATGTGCATTGTTTTTCTCCTGGAGTTCTTCTTTAAGTGAAAAGTGTGTCTTTAAAGCAGTCAAATGAGAAATGTATGACTAGGGATGTACCCTTTTCACAAATCTGTCTTGTGTTGTCTCAATTCTCCTGTTTAGTATTGCTTTAACTTTATTGATAAGTGGCCTCCATTGTCATCTTACACTACAAATGACTAGAAAAACATCTTCTCTATTGAACTTATACTATTTTGGATTTAACTTCTGTGTCTTATTCTTTGACAGGTATAACAGTAAATGTGGATTTCAACTGTGTAAAATGTAGCTGTTTACCTGGAGTTTCATTTTAACATAAACCAGACCAGATCGTTGTGTTATCTGTCTTGATCCGTGGTCACATAATAGATATGTAGCAACATTTCTGAGCCACACAGGGCCCCTTCATAAGGCAAGTGATGATGAAGGGGCCCTGTTACATGCCTTAAGCGTGGCCCTGCGTGGCTACATATCTATTATGTGACCACGGACTAAAGTTTTGGACCCTGTTGATGATTCCTTGGTGTGCTAAAGACATTTCTTCACTTTGAATATCCACCGTAACCTATGGTCATTACAGCACCCAGCATCACTGAACTGCCTGTTATCTTGAATGTGTGCGTAGGGAATATTGCATTTTGATTTGAATCAAACACGAAAACGCACAGGACATGTGTGAAACAGTTCCATTGAGAGCCGTTTTTTTCACATGTCATGCAAATTGGATGCAGTCTAAAGCTGGCCACACACACACATAGATTTTCGTTTGGAAATATTTGTTTTAAGAAAATTAGTTTGATTTTCTATTCGTTATTGAGGTCAAACCAATGTCCGTTTTTGACAGCAGTGATGGGAAAACTTTTCTTGATCGAACAAATTTTCAGGCAGTGTATGTGGTTATCACTCAGAAATTACATTCATTTTAAAATTGAATGTTAAAGCAAAAAACAATTTTCGAACGACATTTGTCCATACATCGAATGTTCAAAAAACATTCGAACATTCTCGTCCAAAAATCTATACGTGTATGGCCAGCATTAAACACATCCAATTTGCATATGTGTGAACCCAGCCTAACAAAAGATGAGGTTCAGCTTTAACTCTAAAGTTATGAGTTATAAAGTTTTAAGGATCCGACGGATAGGAAGGCAAAGTCTGTGGCCCACAATATGTACTCCCTGGCGGGGTCTACACTAAGGCCGGTGTTTACGGCTGCCCTTGTCACGCAAATGTTGACTGAATGGGCTGTTACTACGCTGTGACCTGAAGGGAAAACGTCTCCCTCCTGCCTTTGAGGAGCTGTTGGACCAACTGGTGCAGGGGCTGCAATTTGTTTGCGATGCCGCTCTGGACACTGCTCCCATATTGGGCCGACTGTTGGTTTCGGCAGTGGTCCTCCGGCGTATGTTTTGGCTAAAGTGCTGGTCTGCGGATCAGACTTCAAAGAAGGCCTTGACTGATCTGCCTTTTCAAGGCGATCGCCAGTTTGGGGCTACTCTGGATGAAATTATCAAAGGTCTCACAGGGGGTAAGAGAACCTCTCTCCCACAGGCTAACAAGGGTAAGGATCCTCGTCTTAGACGGGGTCTCTCCTTTTCAGCACACAAGAAGTTTTTTAGTCCCTCAGGGTGAGTCGATAAGGCGAAGCCCTTCAAGACTCCCTCGGGTGGTTCCAAGCGACCCTAATCTGGCAAAGAAAAATCTGGTTTCTCCAGTCCTGAGGACAAGACCACCTCGGCCTAAAGGTGCGCTCTAACCCATATCTGGGGTGAGGGGAAAGTCTTTGCCGGTTTCCGGATCTGTGGCTATCCTGGATACCAGACAAATGGGTTCAAGAGGTCATACGGTCTGGTTACAAGATCGAGTTTCGATCCATCCCGCCGGTAGGGTTTTTCCCATCTAATGTGCGGCTGTCCCCGGATCGCTTGCTGCCGCTCTCTGGGGCAGTTCAGGACCTGGTACAACAGGGGGTAATAGTTCCAGTTCCGTGTGCGGATTGTTTTCATTTGTTTTATTCAAACCTGTTCACAGTTCCCAGGAAGGAAGGCAAGGTGTGTCCAATCCTGGACCTGAAGGCACTGAATTGCTTTGTGCGAGTTCAAAAATTCAAGATGGAATCTGTTCACACAGTGGTGGCCTCCCTACATCAGGGGGATTTCCTGGCATCCATAGACATCAAAGATGCCTCCCTTTACATCCCAATCTGTGCAGGACACCAACGGTTTCTCAGTTTTGCAGTGGGAGAGGACCACTATCAGTTTGTGGCATTGCCCTTTGGGCTCATCTCTGCTCCTCTGGTCTTTACAAAGGTTTTGGCTCCGGTCCTGGTGCTGTTACAGCAGCAGGAGATATCGGTCCTGGGTTACCTGGACGATCTGCTTCTACGTGCGGAGTCTCCCAAGGGGTTGGTGACAAATTTGGAAAATCACCATGAGAACTCTGGAGGAGTTTGGGTGGATTCTGATCCTTCATGAGTCGTCCCTGGTCCATTCCATGAGACTGGACTACCTGGGCCTGACTTTGGACTCATTCTCAACCAGGGTATTTCTTCCTCTGGAAAAACTCCAAAAATTCCAGACTGCGGTTCAGCTGTTGCTGTCCAGCAAATAGTTGTAACTTCGGACCTGTATGAGGGTTCTGGGACTGATGGTGTCGTCCTTCGAGGCGGTCCCATTTGCTCAAATCCACATGAGGATCCTCCAGAAGGCAATCCTTCTCAAATGGAACAAAAATCCAAAATTCCCTGGACAATCAGATCCAGCTGAGCCAGGTGACCAGGGTGTCCCTGATCTGGTGGCTTCGGTCCCCGATGCTCAAGCAAGTGAAATCTTTCCTCCCTATATATTGGACAATTGTCACCACGGATGCAAGTTCTCGGCAGGTTGTCTGCTCAAGGAGTCTGGTCCTTGGAGAAATCAAGGTTACCGATCAATGTTCTGGAGCTGAGAGCAATCTGGCTTTGTCTAGTCCACTGGACCGAGCTCTTGCGGGGTTGTCCAGTGCGCATTTAATCAGACAATGCCACAGCTGTGGCTTATGTCAATCACCAAGGGAGCACCAAAAGTGTCCTTTCGGCCTTGGAAGTGGCATGCATCCATCGATGGGCTGAATTCTTTCTTCCAGCTCTTTCCGTTGTTCATTCCAGGAGTGGAAAATTGGTCGACAGGCCTTGGATGCAGGGGAATGGTCTAGGGCTGCCAC